>NW_019104466.1:300212-705279 GCF_001856785.1 Myzus persicae
TAGTGTTATGTACTTATATTATAATACGTATAACTGTATAAATGTTATTTTAACGAGTGTGACTATGAAATTTTTGGTTACATAACCGCGCAAAGTAAACGAAAACATCTAATGGACTCAGGGCTGTATTTGACGAGTAAACATCACCACGAAGTTGTTACAATATTTTCCGTCTCAGCGAAAAATATTAGAAATAGCTTATAAAAAAGAAATCTGTTTTTGATTGTCACCACAGGCAACTGTCACGTCGACGCTGAAGGAAAACGTCAATTAAGACGGAAAAGAAGCTCGTGAACGACAATAACATGTCAAAAAAAATTAGTGTTCGTATCCACTAAAAGTGATTTTGACATAATCTGTATCACTTCTTCTCTAGCATCGATCTGTCGGGGGAGTATAATAACCACAAATAATAATATTATCTTATTATTTTATTATTTTATTTATTTTTTTGGTATAATAACCAAACACCAGTAAATATAAAATGTTGTACATTGTAGAATGTAGGAACATTAAATTGGATATTCTAAACACTCGTGAGTATAAAAATATAATTATATATTCGGTTTTACCTTTGAAATAACGTTTTCATTAAAGTATCCTTGAACTATTAATCACTAGGAGTGTTAGCCATATCACATCAAGGAGACTCGAATCACTCAAATAATTTGTTGTATTAAACTGTACCTAACTAATAATTTGAAATGTTTAACATTGATTTGTAAACTTTTTTTCATAATTAATATATATTTAAAAATTATGTATATTTAATTTGTATTATAGTTAAAAATATGCATTCCGTTGGTGCCTATTACTTATTAGAGTTGTGAATAATAATATTTGTGTAAGGTGTGAAAAAGTGAAATGTTTACAACACCTGTTGTTCTGAAAATTAACACTTTATAATAAATATCAGGCATGTGACTATGTGAGCGAATGTATAAGTAGAAAAATATATCTGTTAATATGAACGCCGACGAATTGCTACACAATTTAACTACCAAAAAATATACGGTTAAACAATAATACAATAATAATATTATACAACCGACACAATTGTACCACAGTAATATTATAAGCGATTTAAAACGACCAAATTGATTAAACTTCTAATTATTTTTATTGTATAAAATATATTAAATACGAGTTATTGTCGGTAGAATTTTTTATTTTATGTTTAGTAGAAGAAGGAATTGTAGTATTTTTTTTTTTAGAATTATTTCCATCGGTTTTTGAGTATTCTTAGTTCACCGGTTACCGTAATAAGTTAGATGTCCGGTAGCGTTAAGTAGAATAAATAATATCGGTCTATACTGTCACAAAAATTATTTCATTCCGTCTATGTTCATGCTCTCTAGATTAAATATTTAAAAAATAATAATAATAGGATAAAGAAAAAGTAGAATTTAAGATCAAACGAACAACTACCTGTGGACTTAAAAACCTGTGGCGGCGGCGCGGTGCGGCGCTGCGATGGCGTCAGTCGCCTGTACGACCCGAAATAATAATAATATATTATAATCCTTAGATCTTCGGCCACAATAATAATATATATTTGAGCTATGCGGCCTATAATAATATATTTTACGGTGGCGTGTCATTCGTTTACTAAACCAAAGAAATACGATTTCACTTTGTATCTATTTTATGTTATATAGCCTATACATTTATTCTACAAAAAAAGGTCACATATGGTATTATTATTTATTATTATTAACATCGTTATCGTTGTTGTTGTTACAATACGGTTCTTTCGGCCGAGAATATTATTCCGCCTGGAAACACGTACACAATATTGGGTGTATAAAGGTATGCATATATCTTGCGAGTTTCAACCCCCGTCGTCCAAGACGCAGAAAAGGCCCGCGCACGCCGCCGAGAACGAAATGTTGCGCACAAAAGGAGTTTGACTAAATCGATACAGCTGCCCGCCAGATCGACGCCAACAACATCCCCTAAAAGCAATTATTCCCCGTAAAGCGGACGACCAGCGGCGCGATACGCATAGAAAATAATAATACATATATATCTTCTACGGGCGTGAACCCATCGGCTAGGGTTCGAGTCGCAGCTGCGCGTCACTCGAATATAATAATATATTATACTGTTCTCCTGGCTACACGTCCAACCGGTTTTATTTTTTCCTTTTATTATTATTATTACTATTACCCTGGCATGGTGTTCCCGCGGAGCACACTAACATTATATTATTATTATTATTATTATTATCATAATGCAAAGAAAGCGACGGTGGTGGCGGCGCGGCAAGGCCAAAAACACATTACACAACACTTCGTATTTTGAGAATTTCTAGTACACAGATAAACTATTCTTTTCCTCGTGGGTATCTTTTATATATTTTATACCAAAAGTCACTTAAATAAGAAATAAACGATGGGCTCAAGACGAGTTTTTAGATGCACGTGTTTTTGATTTTTTTTTTTTTTTATCTATTATTTCTGATCACATAATAATATGTTAGGCATTCGTTTTTTTTTAAATTCTTTGTATTTGATATGCCCTACGAGTCATTTACATATTATCTTCGTGCCGTCAATTTCGATACGATATTTTGTGTTTACAAAAAACTTGTTATTTATGTATCTATCTCTGTAAGCCTATTATACAGTATATATTATTATAGTATAATGTGTATACCTTTTACTATATTCTAATTTAATACATACAACATATAAATCTGTAACCACTATAATTATTCAAATTATATTGTGTAAGCACTACGCCGATCAGATAAAAAAATGCGTGTTCATTAAAATTAAATAAAGTTTCTTATTTTAAAAAATACCCAGAATAATGTAATTATAAAAGAAAGTAAATAATAATATTATTTATATTAGTGGAATCTCGGGCGATCGAGGGGGGGAGTGGCAATGGTCCCATTGGATTTTGTCAACTGTACGTAATTTTTATAATGCATAGGTAATATTAAGGCATATGATATAGCTTATAAAATATTTCTGAAATTAAAAAGTTGTTGACAATGATTTAGTATGACTGTATGAGTCTAGGTCTTGGTTCCCAACCTTTTTGATACTATGGACCACTATGAGAACTTTGGATACGTCACGGACCACCTCAATTGTATACCTTATTTTTCTTACAAATAAGAATCAATTTTTTTCACATATTTTAGAATTTTGATTATTATTACATGAATATGAGGCTTTTAATAACATGGATTTCACTATGTAATATAAATTTATAAAGAAACGACGTACTATACACGATTGTCAGTAATTAGTGTTATGCCTCAAAGGAAAATGAAATTATTAAAATATTTTTACATTTTCTAAGTATGGCTCGCGGACCACCTGACAATGTCTCGCGGACCACTAGTGGTCCACGGACCATAGGTTGGGAACCTATGGTCTAGGAAAAAAAACTTCAGAAGAAAAATCCCCAAAACAACACCTAACCAATATTTATAATACCTAAATAAAGTAATATTGAAAATAATAATAATAATAATAAGTATAGCCATAAGTATTACCTATTATTAATTTTATATATTTTTTAATTTAGTTGTTAAAATATTTGTACCTAACCTAATGCCTTTTATAATTTAAAAACTATGTAAATAGTTGCTTTAGGGATATTTTTTCCGGGAATTACTGTAGTATAGAAAAATATTATTATTTTATTATACCTTTATCCATATTGATATTACTTAGTAATTTATTTATCTATTAGTAATACGGTAGGTTGAACTTATTTTGACCAAGAATAAATCACATTTATTATAATATTAATAGCAAATTCCAACTTAAAGCGTGTTCAACAGCTCAAATAGGTTAATAAATATGTTGTATTTAATAGTTAAACATTGATCTAGATATTTTTAATATTTTTAATAGTTTACTGTTAACAATAATATACGTATTGGCGAAAAGTCTTCAAGTTCCAACAAAATATGTATATATATTTGATATAACAACAAAATAACTAAAATTGTTTTTCTTTGTTTAATTGTCGAATTTTTTGAACATTTAAACTAGAAATCTCCTCCTCCTTCTTCAAAGTTCAACTATAAAACATTCGAATACCTATTTGAGTAGGTAATTATTTATAACGTTTAAAAAATCACAACGGTATAAAAAATATAACTAATAAGGAAGAAGAACTTAAAATTGTGACTGAGTGTGTTTAGGCTGTTTAGCGGAGGTTTATTATTCTAACCATTTTAGAAGAATTCTTCGAAAATAATATTTTGAATGCCTATTAAAAAAAAAAACGTTTTAACTACACCGCTGTGGAAACCAGTTTTTGACAGTCATGGTCTGTACTGCATAGTATGAACTAGTTTATATGCCTAAACACATTATATTATAACATATATATATATATATATAATGTACACTGTACACAGACCCACTCGCACGCTTACACACATGCACACACACGCACGCATATTATATATGAGGTAACCATAGGGTTCCTGCCACGTGCATCTTCCACTTGCAGTAGGTTATTATAAAATCAGTGAACCCTCTTTTCGTCACATTCCCCAGCTGCAACCATTCTTTCTTTCATGGTACCTATTGTTAAATGTATTATTGTTAACCAGAAAAACGAATACAACAGAAATATCATTAGGTACTTAATAATATAAGTACAATGTTATAATAAACAATGTAAAAATATGTGTACAGTGTACTTGTATTGGTATGTAGCTGACGAAAAACAAGTACACAACTAACTTCTATATAAATGTTTAGTATGGACCACTCGGGAACAGTACGAGATTCATAAAGTATAATTATCAATATTTCAAAACATATTATAATATAAATGTCGTAAAACATTTATCTTCATTTATTTATATTAATAAAAAGCAATGTTTGTATGTGTGTAAGCAATCTACAACCAAGTCTATCGTAATCATAGATGTTCTGAAATATTGGTATTCTGTGCACACGACTCAATTTTTTTAATTTTAAATTTTAAGAGGTGCTTAAACATGAATTTAGTTTTAACTCACAAAAATTGAATATTTATTTGTTTATTTGAATGGTTGCTATTGGTGATGGATTGTATTACTATAATTATTATTTGTAGGAAAATGGCAAATTAATTCAAAATAAATAAATCAAATACGATTCTGAACAACGCAGTGATTACTTTTGAGATCTATTTTCTCAACTGTAGACATATTTTTGATGTAAACACATACAGATGAATTCCATTTTTAACGTTGACTTTTAAAACATTTATTGAATTTTTCTCTAAAGTTTTTTTATGTTAACATAAAAAATATGTTTTGTAATTGTAATTCTTAATAAGATGTGGAAAATCATAAAATTAGTCTTTGTAATTGTTTCTATATTATGTATTTCAACCGAAACAAAACGATACATGTTAGAAAACAAATTTAATTATTTTTATCTGGGTGAGTTCTAGTAGTACTAAATACTAAATTTATCTACAATAGGTATACAACTAAAAACCTACCACGAATGGCCCTTATATGAAAAATCACAGTTTTTGCCAGATTTTCATAAAATGTTCGTCAATAGATTCAACAAGATTCGTTGAGTGTCATAGGCTACTTTTTATTACTTTTTACTTGCAATAACACATAAATGTTGAATTTAATTAACTCATGAAAACGGAAAAACCATAACTTTTTATTTATATTGCTGGCATTGTCGCATTGGGGACAGAAAATAAAATATTTATTATGATTGAAAATAACTTTATACCTGTATTTTATATTTGGACAAAACAACTTACGGTATTAAAAACCTTGACAATTTAAGTAAGTTTGAGAAGAGCATAATTCTGTAGACACTTAATTTGTCACTCGCAACGCCGCTCAAGATCATCTAGTAATATAATATAATTATTAATTAATGAGAGAGTATAAAATCCACTCTTCTATTAATACTATAGTAATATAACTGTATAAGATATAAAGTTATTGTACTGTATAAATTACATTTTATTTACATATTTTATTTTGTTTAGGTAAATTTAAATATCAATGATAAAAAAAGTTATTTATCAACCGGGTATTGTTGAATAATTCTAACCATTGAACACATATCATAATTATATACATCAATGTACAATAAGCATTATATTATAAATATTATAATGCTCATCCATAGCACTTTCCAGTTTTGTTTGTGAACTCTATATAATATAATTTAAGCAGTCAATAATGTTATGTCATCATCATTGTATTATATATTTATATCCTAACCTTGAACTTATATGTAAGTACTGCTTAATGCAAAACGTTTTCCATTAACATTATGTTTTTACATTATTTTGATGTATGCACATACATTATCCGTATTTTATGTTGAAATATAACACAAACTGACAAATTATTGATGTGTTAAATTTGTTTTCATGCTGGTGCATAAATTATAAAGAACATCTATTCACTTCACCCATTCATTTCCCCCCTAAGATTCTGGGTTTATTCGTCACTACACAGTTGATGTAAACTATTATACAATAATCGGAAATGGTTTGATTATGTAAACACGTGACTTGAGCAACAGCCAAAAAGAGAATACATACATAGAAAATAATGATTTTTCCATCAAAATCTTTTTGAATTGAACTATTTAGGACAGGAATGTAAAATCCATGGCACGCGGTCCCGAGGTGGCACGTGAAAAGATTTTGAGGGCTCCCGAAAAATTAAAATATTTTTACTACGGTATATAATATATATTATATATTACATTATATTATCATAGGTAAAACGATACTTGTATTTTTACAATATCGAATATAACAAAATATTTTTCATAGCACACTCGTAAAAAAAGGTAATTTTTGGCACGTAGTGTTCAAAAGGTTTGCCACCCCTGATACAGGAGGTACTTATTCAAAACGCTATCGTCCCATTAAACGAAAAATGTGTTTTAACAACGAACTGGACCACCTGAGCAGATACCAGATATATTCTATCACGTAGGTTTTAGTTTACGTACGTTCTCTGAAAAAAATTATTATTATCATGCATCCACTACCTGTATGTCACCATAATAATATATTGCTGTAGGTATGTCTATATGTATAGCCATATATAGGTAGCCGGGTAGGTACCGCCGAGCGTCGGTGACGGTACAACGCATAAGATAAATTACTCGCAGGGACATGCAGTACATTATTATGTAGTTTTTTGTTGTCAAAAGATGGTTTTAGTCGCACAATTTTTCTTATAGAAAAATATTTTCAAATTGCTTGAAAAGGTGCAATAGGTACAATGTATTATATCTATTCGAAGAGACAATAATATTGCAATGGATGAGATTAGCACAGCAGATACTCTAGAAAATAAAAATAAAAAATACCCACGAAGAAATGTTTAGAACACGACCGAAGGTCCGTTTCACATGGACGCGTATCATACTCGACATATCGTACGCGCGCGTTTTTAGTTAACAATTAGTTAAATTCATAAGCGCCACTCCGAAGGTGACGCGTTTCCCTCGCGGGTATGGCGCGTATGAACTTAATCAATTTAAACTAAAAACGCGCGGGCACGATAGGTACGTCGCGTATGATGGGCGTCCATATGAAACAGGCCTAATGGTTGTTATGATGAAAGTTCGTACGCAATACGCCAATAATGACCAATAATAAGTTATGGATTTGAACAAACATAATATTTTAATATAGTGCTGCCATCTCATGTATAAATTTAAATCTTTAATTGTATTATATAATATTAGTATATTACCATCACGCATATTATGACCATATATTATGTTGAGTTGAATAAAATAATTAGTTATCAAATTACCAATATTTCAAAGGAGCATCTAGTTCTATTACATATTACGTAAATATCGATTGACTTATAAAATATTAACACACTCTTGATTGTAGTGTTAAGCATTAAACATGATATTAATGAATTGATAAAAATTAATTTTTTCCAGAACACCTATACTACATAAAAAATAATTTATCTGTTGGATAAAAATTGGACACACAAACATCACACACGTCCACTTAATGAGAAGAGAGCCGAGACCAAACTGCGAACTCTGCAACAACGCCCCGATTTCCATAACACACCTACTCCTAGAATGCCCTAATCTAACCGAACAAAGAAAAAATTTTCCTCACCTAACATTAAGAGATATTTTAAGTATAGACAATTTTAACTATTTAATAACATTCCTTAGAATAACCAATCTACATAATAGAATCTAAATTGTTATATACTATTGTTACTTATACCATTATCACTATATACTTGTCCTATACTATATTATCTGTACTTAAATATTATGATGATTGTAAATAACTCGTAAACATATTTTGTTCCCGGCTAATGACTTTAAAGTTGAAGCCGTATTAATAAATAAATTTAAAAAAAATTTATCTGTTTTGATATTGTCATTACATATTTTTAATTTAAATTTTAAAAGCTTTGGTATAAGTAATCATTGTTATAAATAATTTGAAATATTACTCCACGATAGTTAGAAAGTAATATAATTGATTTTATATTTGGTACTCAAAAATAGGAAGTAAGTAAGTTTAAAATACTAAATTTGTACAATATTTTAGTATCAATAATTCATGGCCCGCATATAACATTTAATACAATTAAAAAATTTTTGTACAGATACTTTATTCATTTCAATTCCAATATTGGTTTTAATTCACTTTAATATAATATATTATATTTCTCATCGTTCTATTTAAGTCATGAAAGAAATTATAGATTATTAACCCTATTGACACAATTGTAATAAATTGTGTTCTGAATATTTCTATTACAATTAACATTTATATTCAGTAAATAGTGGTTCTCAAATAGTCAGAATATTGTCAGATTCTGATTGGAACGGTGAATTATATAATGATTAACAACAATACGAGTATTTTTCTTTTACCTTTTTATTATTTTAGGATTCAGCTATTTACAGCAACTCTACTGGTTATAATATGTTCTTCAAACTAATTAAGTACTGATTCGCTTATTTTTCATTTTTTTTTTTTATTGTTTGTTTCAGCTCTTGTCTCATACATAGGCTTGTCATTTGTTGTTGTTAATTGATTTGTAACTGTTGAGCTGTAACGATTTTATATTGGTAGCTTTATTAAAAAAAAAAACTATTAATTATTTTCTTTGTTGAATCTTGTTCTAAATTATTAAGCGAACGTGTAGAATAGGGAATGTTTCAAATGTTGTACGAACATCATATTATTTCATTGGAAATCGATTATAATAGTGCTTAGGGGGAATATTTAAGGTAATCATGATTCACTAATCATAATAGGTTTTATTTAGAACCCGTGAGAAACAGAAAAAAAAAATGAAGCTATTAATTTATGATAGTCATGCTCCGTCTCAACAATTGAATTATTCAGGATCATTTTCGTTTAACCGGTTATCAATAAATTAGTTTAGTTGGAAAATAGTTAAATAATCATTGCAGGTGTAATAATTTATTGTAATATTGTCTAATATGTGTAATTAATTAACGTAGTCAAATTATGTTTAAAATATTAATAGGTATATTATGTAAATATGTAAGAATATAAAATATAATAAGGAACATTGTTTTACTTTTAACATTATAAATTCAGATTGTTTTCCATAAAAAATTACATATCTGTTCTATATGACTATATATTAATAGAATATACTATAAACCGTATTAGTGTATAACTATTATAGTAGGTATTTATAGTCCTTTTAATGTTGTTTTTTATTGCATCATAATATTTTATCATCTCAGTTTCATAACAAATTCCACCATTCATTTTTAGAATAATTTTGTTGAAATATAATATATAATTTTAATTTAAACATACACATTATATGTTAAACAATTGCTTATACAATACAAGTGTACAACTCAAGCAATAGGACTTAAAGCATATAAGAGAAATTATTGGTAGGCACTCAAGTTCAATTTATTTGTGTTAATTCTCTACGATATTTTTTTAATATTAGAAAATATACATTGTTGTTTATATTTTTGACCTGTCGTCGTATTTATAAGCAATAAAAATGATTGAATTTTTAAATCGATGTGGTTTCTGAGAGAAAATAGAATCTAATCATTGTTGTGGGTTTAAAAAGAAAAATGTTCAGTATTTTTACATAATAACCAGAGAAAAAATTAAAAATTATGGCCAAACGAAAATATTTATTTAGCTAAACACAGTTTTTGACTAAATTGATTTTTTTTTTAAATTCTTAAATGAATATCTATAGATATTTTAAATTATCACCAGATATCAATACTCTCATTAAAGAATTTGCTAAATATGATGTAGTTTTTTAAATATTTATCCCCTTTATGTGCTATTTACAAATTATAAATATTGAAATTTACTATTTTAATTGACGTGTGTGTAGTAGGTGATAATATTAATGCGTGTGACTGTTTGTAAAATAAATAGCAGAGCACTCACGCATACTATATGTTAATAGCGGGCATTATGAATATTAATCAGTTTTTTTGCCAATTGTATCATATTAACAAAATAAACAAAAATGTAATTATTAAATTGTTTAAATAATATCTTTACCAACAAGTAAACAGCTTAGGTGTATTATATGATTACAAAATAGGCCTACCTATGTAATATTATATTTTAATAATAATATGAATAAATTATGGATCAAGTTTCAATATTTTTTTCTTTATTTGATTTATAAAAGGGACTTTGCTACTACTGTCAATTTTAGTTCAAAATACCTTAAGTTCAGACAAATGTAATGGCTGTTTATGTAATTTGATTTGAATTCTGCAGAAAAATGTCTACAGGTCGTATAGAACACTTTGAATACATTTTTTGATTTGATTTGATTTTGAAGGGTAATGAATACTTGAAAATGTGTATCGTGTTAAATCATAATCGTAGTGAAAACTAAAATTAAAAGAGTTTCGTTCGATATATTATGCACATCTATCTGAAGATTTCTAATCTTTTAATCAGTATTAAAATCAGAAATAACTTTAATTTTGTCAGAACAATAAGTAAGTTGCTATAAAATAGTAAATTTTATATTGTTATCGAGTTATGACATGTGCATATGCGTATGAGAGTAGCATTCTCAAACTATAATAATAATAATTAATTACAACTAAAAACTAACACATCGATCCCTGCAGGTGGCGATGACGAGATATTGTCCTTTAATTAAAAACCATTGTGATGACCCACAAATTAATATGTCCAGAAATACGACATATTTCTGAACTCATTATTTATCAGTTATCACAAATTATTTCGTAGACTTATATGTATCGCATGCAGTAAAATACAAGGCGCCAATAATTGTTTATCTCAAAGTTACCTTCTGCCTTCTGGGCTCTATAGTCACGGATTTGTTGAATATCATGTGATGGCGTCCTATTGTACGGATGAAATTTTGGAAAACTATAATAACACATAATAATATATTATTCTAAATGAAAAGCGTGTGTGTTTGATTAAAAACTCACACACCCATAGATTGACGTCGATTATTTGCTACGGGTTATTATATACTTATTTATTGTATATTTAACCATCAGTACTATTATAAAACTGCTTTTAATTTATTATTCCCGTAAACTTCATGAGATTGTAATGTTAAACCCAGATAGGTAGATACAAAATAAAAGTAAATTACAAAAATATATACATCTCTGCTCCACAGAAATTTTACTACCCATAAACTTAGTATTATTATTGAGTGATGTGCTTTGAGATCTGGCCCTATAGATCAAAATATTATTTATTTTCTAGTTTTAGGCATCTTTTTTTAAAAATAAAATATAAAAACATTGAGAGTAATATATAATTCCATGATTATTATTAGGTACCAAGTTCTTTAGTAGTCTATTGGATATATGCCACCAATCATGATTCTTTTATAATTTATATTATATAGACAACAAATTTTATTGCAAATAATTAATTGTGTTAATTATAATTTTGGTTACAACCAAATACCAATATGTTATAAGACAATATATCATATAATATATTCCATATACATATTATGTATGCAAATTACTTATTATACTGAAAATTTAAATTGTTCATGAAATCAGTCTACTTATTTATAATATTTTAAAAACTATTATGTTTGACTTCTAGTTGTCGGTATATGTAATTCATCAAGTGCCTACCTACGGTTTCAAAGTATTTATTATTTTTTTAGGTTTAAAAATTGTTTAGATTTTAATAATTTGATTTAGTGTCAGGGTTTTCAGTTTGATTTCTCAGGTGTATCTTTTTATTTTTAATTTCGGTACAGTGGTTTTTGATTTTTACCACGCCGTTTTTACTATCTAAATATACTTTTAAATATGTGTTATACACATTTACCTTGAATTAAAATTATATGTTGATAATCAACAAAAACAAATGCCAATCATATTATGTTGGATAATCGAAATACTATCAACATAGATTGTTTTTAATTACAGTTAAACTATGTGGTGTATATTACATAATAATTTATTACTCAATTTCATTTTAATTTAGTCTTTTTAAATACGATTTTATTTTACAACGCTACGTTATACTACCAACTTTTTTTCTTAATCTTCTTTGAAATACTTACAAATACAACTATCGGAAATATGTAAATGATTTATAGCGTTTTTGCTAATTATTTTCTATCATTTTTGAAAATCATAAAGTGATGTACATTGTACGACAACTGACTAATTAGCCTTTGAGAAAATTGCTCATTCGAGTATCATGGTATCGAGGGAGAAATAATTATCTACAACTAAGTTAGGCATGATTATAGATGAGTATTGAGTAGGCACCTATGCATGAACTATGAAGTCTGTATCTCCCAAATACTATAAACGACAATACAGGAAACTAGTGTATACATATTTATTACTCTAAGATAGAAACTGGCTAACCATATCTTATCAACAATATCACTACCTCCGAGATCGTTATAATAGTTGCCTCTCTTACTCATTAAGATTGACATGTACAATGTAGCAAAATATAGACAAATTATATACGATCTTGGAGAACAATGATAACAATTTGTGCACTTCTAGTCTTGTATTATCTCATGTATAATATTAAATAATAAAACGATTTGGTATCTCTCATGACAGATATAATAATTAAATTTCCCTGCGTTGTCGCCAAATGTATTGATCTGTAATGTTACTGGGTTCAAACAAGAATTTTAACGTTATTTAATTTTTATTAAATGCAATAATTGAGGTTTTTCTATACAGGCGTCAATAGTGTCCGCACAGCTATGTCCGTTTACTGTAATAATAAGGGCCTACATATTGACGAGATTGCCGAACACTGTCTATAATAATAAAGTTATCGATCAACGAGATTGGCCTTATTGCGTTTCATAACAAATTGCTTATAATTTAAAGACTAGTCCCCCTTGAAAATCGCAGCAGTGAATGATTATTCTCCTGGACTTGGAGACTAAGTCGTTAATTATTACATAGTGAATTATACATACGTGATGTGTGTCCTACGTCCTACGTCTAGAAGGTCGATAGCGGTCAGTAAAAACCACGATTAAAGATATATCTTTAATCGTGGTAAAAACTAAAAAGTTTAGTTTTTTACTGCTGATGATAACGTCGGTGATAAAGTTTAGAGATGTGTAGTTGACTGTGATGTTTGTGATGTTGGTACCACTTATTAGTTATTTGACTGCCCGACGCTGAGACGGCTCGTTTCGAAAGCGGGAAAATTGTTTGAAAGCCGAGTGTCTACTCTAGAGTCTACTGTCTAGTCGTCAGTCATTACCGGTGTGAATCGAACTTTGACGGGCCGGATACGTACCTGAGGGTCTATCCTGGTGCTTTTTTGAAGCCTAACATTGGAAAGTCGAAAACCTTGTTTGAGTGTCTTTAAGAATAACTTAAATTTATCATTCAAGCAATTATAACGAGAATAAAGAATTTTTATACCTCGAATTTAATAATCAGTGTCCACAGTGGCGTAGCTCGACATTTTTTCTAGGTTAGCCCGATATTTTGAAGGAAGGACCAAAGAATGTTCGTATTAAATAACAAATTAATAAAATGCCGTATATTTTTATTATTTTAAAACTAACTTCCAATACCTATAAATAATAACTTTAGTAATAATATACTAACATCAAATAATATTAATAAAAAAAAAATTAGCATTACCAAAATATTAAAGTGAAAATTCCAACTTTCATTTTATCATTGACTCGAACTCGTCTATTACAGCAGATGGATTATCTATGAATTTTCCACTTATTTCTCTCTCAATAAACAGCAAAGTTAAATTATTTAGTCCACGTCTTGCGACTTGTCATGGTTGGATCGCACTAAGCATTTCGTCATATGCCGATCAACAGGAACCGATCGGTAATTGAACCGGAACACTCAAAACAAAATAAATTTGAGCGAAAAAGAGTGCATTATCGACCAATTTGCAGAAGCGATTAAAAGCCGTATGTGATATACAATATTATTTTATTATTTAAAACTTGTAAATAGGTCATAATACAGACAAATATCAACAGCACTTCTATTACGATATAAAACATTTATTTTTTGAGAAAATTGTGTAGGATTACGACTACGCGACTTGTGTCGTCCAGTATCTAGTTAAAATAAATGTTGGAACCAATTTTAGTGTAAAAGCATTGTTTAACATTTTAAAATTCTATGGTTATTTAACATTGTAGTGGTTTCTAGTTAACATTGTGATAAATTTTCTTGTCAATAGCAATGCGGTATGATTCACATTAGAAAAATTAAAAATAAATTCATTAATTGTTTGGTCTATTCATTCTAGTACTACACAGTATAATTTAAGCCATTCAATACCTTTTATAGCTTTCATAATGAGCCAAAATAAAATAAACAAAAGTCGAACAGCAATAGTACGATAAAAGAATTCTGTGTTCTGCGGCAGTACGGAGCACTCGTCAGCTTCAGCGGTTCACGAGCAGGATATCATAGCGCCATCTAGCGGTCAGGCACGCAGCCTTCATTCGCTGGTTTCAGCTACACACGTCACACGCATTGCCGCTGACAAACTATAATATACGAGTTAATTGTATGATATCGTTGTTATTGTGATTCAAGTAATTTATTTTACTATTAGACAATGGTATTTGGTACCACAGTAAGTTATCCAAAAAATATATAAAAAAAATTTAAGTCACAACTATCTAAGATAGTTATAAGCGTAACAATTTAAAATGTTTATAAAAACCAAAAAAATCACGTAAATAAATTTACGAATTATTTTGTTGTTAAGAATTTATACAATTTTTAATTTAAACTCTCCTAAGACTTTAAAGTATAACACAGATTCTTCATAAGTTTAAAAACTGGAAATTCAAAAATTGACTCAGTTTAAATGCATAAAAAAGTTCATGATCACGATCGAAGTTCAAATATTGGCCACATTGGATATTCTTACTTATACAGTTATACAGTTATAACAACGATTTATCTTCAACCATGGTTGTGTAACTAGGTATCTAGTCATAATTTATAGAGTTGATAAAAATGTTATACTCATTTGAAGTTCAAATTTTGTCAGAATTCATAAAAATCGTAAAAATGTTGTGATTATTTGGTAGTTAAACATATATGAAGTGTTAAATTTATAAAGCTTATAACTTTATAAGGTTTGAAATCTATTACAAGGTTTCTCATTAGAAGTTCTTACAGAAACCATAAGATCTAAAAAATATATAAACACAACTTGTATAGATATTTGCAGTTAAAATGTTTACGAAATTAAATATTTCATCAAAAGATACAGATTTTAGTAATTTTGCTGTAATCTAAAAATATTATTATCAAAATCAAAATGGTGGGAAAACTAGTTTTTCGATTTCTTTGATTTTCACGTTGAAGTTATTACTTTAAATTTTCGTTTCCTTTTTTCGCATTACTTTTTCATAGTCATTCATAATTATTTTAAAAGTTTATTTTTGTACTTGCTCTGAACGTTCACTAAAAAATTGAATTCATTCACGTGCATATTTTAGATTCTGAGTAAAGCGATGAATGTGTTGGTTTTATAATAATATTTTTTTTTGTGTCTGTGTACACGATAAGTAGTAAAAATAATATTTCGATAGGAAAGTGAATCTAGTTGTACATTCGGGAGGTCAAAGCTTAAAATTACCAGTAGTTTCTTAATAAGCCGAAAAAATAAAAATAAAATTAATGAAAAATGATGAATTTTACTCAAAATCAATTTTGATATTTTATGTAACTCTTAAGAAAATGACTGGAGATACACGAAATATTCACTGAATTTTTATTTCAGCATTTCCTATACACCATAACATTTTCAAAATATTTTAACTCATGTTAACTCATTTATAGGTATCTACGAGTATATGAAATGTTCGATTTGTTTTAGTTTTTATTTTAATTAATGGCAATAAAACGATTAGAAAACCTTGGAAATGTAATAAAAGGTTCCACTTAAGTTGTTGTAAGTGTAAATTTAAAAAAAAATTGAGAGTGAATCTACAATAATTTGTTATGACTGCCTTATGTTAGAATTTTGACAAAATTCGTAAAAATCATGAATGTTTGCAAATTATTTTGAGTTGGAAATTTATGAAAAATTCATATACAAGATTCCTTATAAGTTTGTATAAATTTATCAAAAAAAAAAAAAATGTCTAGCGATAGGTCAAATTAAATTTTTAAAACGTTTGAAGTTCAAATTTTTACAACATTAGGTGTTGGACTCTTGATTTTTCATGGTATTAAACGAATAACCGTAGATATGTAGGAATGTACCTAAAATGTATGCAAAATATTTGTTTTATCATTTCCTTCACTTGATAAAATTTCCAAAATATTCAGCTGCTACAGACATTTTTCCAGTTTTTTAGTTATTTTTTCTATAAATGTCAATAACATTTTGTTTGTTGTATCAAAAAGTTCAAACATTTAATACAAGGCTCCTGTAAAAAAAATTTTAAAATACATATAGGCATGATTTTTTTTTATAAGTATTTGAAGTTAAAATGTTGACAACATTTATTAAATTCAAAATGTACAGGTTATTTTGTGGTTAAAAATGTATAAAATTTTCAATTTTTATACCTCAGAATTCAAAATTCAAAACAAGAATCCTCATAAATATTTCATACTGTAAACAAGAAATCTAAAGAATATATAAACACAATGGTTTTTTATAGACATTTTAACTTCAAATTTGGACTAAAATTCATATTAAAATCAAACCTAACCATTTTAGTTATTTTGTTAAAAAACATTATTTGTGAGTAATTAAGACTTTTAAAGTATATTATTATATTGTATAGTACATTGTACACTAAAGTATACAGTATACCTGTTATATTGCTTTACTTATGAAGAACCTCGTATTACATTTTCAGGTTTTTTTTACCCACAAACAAATATTTTAATACTATTTACAATAATTTACTCATAAAATCTACCATAAAATGTATTAATCTCCCCCCGTAATGATACTTAAATTATACCTTCAATTAAATTCATAAAATTTGTTTATTTACAAATCACAATAATTTTCTATGTGGATGTATATAACTCACAGAGAAGTCTATAAAGTCTATATTATATGAAATAACGATTTCCTAGATGTACGTTGGGTGGTATCACTAATTAATTATCTGGAGTTTCTATCAGACTGGCCAATGTATTCATCATAATTTTTGAAAAGTAATCATAATACACAGATATACAAGTTGAATAATGTTACACTTCAATATTAAATTTAAAATTTAATAAAAAGTTATACAGTTTATGGTTATGTAATGGTGTGGAACACCATTATAGTTTTCATATTTTTATAACTATATAATATTACGTATAGTATTATGTACAATACATAAATCACAGACGCGCGTGCCATCTTTCATTCGTTCTGTAATATCACAGAGTAAAGCCATACATAGGTATAACTATTTGACTCTTAAACAAAATTTATAATAATTATTCGGCCTGCTATGTATACGTCTACCGAACTAGTCTCGATTCACCACTTGCTCTGTGTGTATTGTTGCTGCCTGCAGGTCATCGGTAAAGTAAAATAATTTATATTACATTTTATTTTATTTTATTTTATTTTATTTTATTTTAAATATACGTCCAATTGTACTCAGTATATTCTAACTGTCTTGTCGAACATCCAAATCCTCTCACATTTCCCCGTTTGGTACAGATCTATCACTACGGATGCACAATTACACACCGTATACCAGCAGTGATAGACAACAATTTAATTGTTACCAGTTTACCACGTACCATTTATTAACATAATAAATTCTAATTATATTAAATAATAATTATTTACTTCCTCTCCTACAATATTTTAACAGTTTTCGTGAATTGAATAATTGGTACAAACACGTTTTCTTCAAATTGACAAACAATTGGCTAAGAACAAATATGCTGAAAACTGTTGCTCAAATGCAGCTTTTCTCACAGCTACCTATTGAAAGTGTAATTTCAATGAGTCACTTATCGATTTATTAAAAATAACTATATTATATTATATTCAAAATATTCAAAAATCAAATTTTAAACAACTTTAAAATCTACAGCTAAAAAGACTAACAATTTGTATTGGAATAAAGCTTGAATGTTTCAATTAGAAAAAATATATAAATGTTATTGTAAATTGATATATATATATATATATATTATATTTATTATTAAAACCATTTACAAAGTTACAAATATATAAACTTATGTAGTAGAGGGTTGGACATTTCCACACAAATCAAAAAAGGAAAAAATAATAGACGCCACCCTTAGAATTAGTAAAATTGGTCCTATTTGTGCTTCTGGCTAAAGTGCCTAACTAAACATGTAGTCATGTAAGTATGTATAAATGAAAATATTAAGTATATTACATTACTCATCATAAAAATCATAATAACTGATAATATATACCAGATACCTAGTATAAATGGTCATGATTATTATATTTTACAATGGACTTTTTAAAAGAACTGTACTTTATTATTAAATAAGTACTTTAGTATGACGTATAAGTGTATAATAACTACATATGCATCTCAGAATAGATTAGAAATTTAAATATTCAGAAATTACTTTATCTATCAGACTGTTTTTTATTTAAAATCGTAGTCATGATTATTTTGATTGTTAATAATTATATTTAATACAGTATTGCTATTCTTATAACACCCATTACCAGTGAATTTAATATTGTATTGTCTACATTCAAGTAGTGCCCATGTCCTTATTGATTTAAAATTTATAATTTATATTATTGATTATTGTCTATAATATTAATAATTGCTATTATACTATTATTTTAACAATTACTAATTTGAATTGGTATTATCTAGTGTATAATAATACATATTATATTTTATACTTATTTATTTATGGTTAAAAACCCAATTACAAAATAATTTTAAACCCATGTACAAAAAATATTAAAATAAAAACAGGTAATAACATAATAACATAAGAATAATAACTACATTTAAAATAATAATACAATTACAACAAAAATTAAGTTTAAAAAGTTGTTTTACATAAATGTTAAATCATTCAATAAAAAACATAAACGCATCGTTAACATAATTTATAAGTATATCAAAATAATATTGACTACAATGGATAACAAAAATAATAGTTGGTGGATGGTTGAGGTTATTGGTGAAATGTCTCGGTCTTTGGGGAGCTATTGCTTCTTATAATAATATGTTACTTGTGAGTTATTTTAGGTTCGTTTCGACAACAGATTTGCTTACATATTATTGTTGTATGATTTAAAATAACTTATCCAACAAAGTGTTCTGTAAATTGAATCACCGATCGATTCTATATAATAAAACTATATATTATGAAACACAAAGAACTCATTCGAGTAATAGTAATATTCAGTAGGGCCCGAAGTCCATGTTAACGTCGCCCGACCTCTTTTTTGAAAAAAAAATGTTGGACTGTAGGCCACATTTTATTTACTTCATAAGTTTATTATGGACATGAGTATATTTAAGTCATGGTTATGAGTACTTAAATGCATACTACCTACCTCTACATTAAATAATTAAGATATTGGGGTCTCGACGTTTTTTGAGAAATGGCCAGACCACATTTTAAGAACGTCGGCTACTCTAGTAATATTCACTGAGCTCTCTAAGCGACTAAGTAGGGGACTTAATGTTTACGTTGTCTTGCCCCTCACATAGCAGTTCAAACAAAAAACATCTACAAACTGCTGTGCCACAAGTGTTCCAAGTGCCTACTTAGAAATTACTTGCATATAATAATTATTTGCATTTAATTATAAAAAATAAATCGCAGCTGTTAATTGTTATTTATTATTATCGAATATGATTGTTAATGTCTGAACCTGGTTTAGGAATCAATTATTAAGCTCTTGCGTAAATACGTATAATCATATGAATACATGCATTAATTACATTGATTGCATGCTTCAAGGACTATACATAGGTCATTTACATTTTCAGATTAAAGTGTTGGTATACATTTTGCTATTTTAGTTTTCTTATCTAGGTATTTTAAAATGTAATCGTTTACATAAATGGACTAATACGTATTCAACAGCTGTAATCACTAAACGTATACAGTATACTGGCATAGGTAATACATTTAAAATCAAACAAATCGTTGAACTCGCTTTGTTATATTATAGTAAAAGTTGCAGATTGTCGAGTGTTCCTTATCGTCAGTAAGTGGGCCACTGTTCTAGATGTGTTAATTCAATATTATAAACCACTTTTTGTGACGAACAATAATTTTGAGTAGAGCTCATATTTCTAAAGATTTTTATTATATACCGCTACATATTATAGTAATTTTTCTCATTAGTAAGGTTTGTAGGTAAATTGAAAACATTTTTTGCAAAACAAATTGCAATACAAATAGCATTATTTCACATAAATAAAACCAGCAGTCATTACTCATTACCTTATAAATTTATAAGTATAACTTATTAGTCAATACCGACGTATAGGCGTCGTAGAGTGGTGAGAATAGATTCATGGTATAAATAACTTAAAATTAATCTAAATATTTTGAAAATGTTATGGTGCATACCTATTGAGCAATAATAAATGCAGTGATGACAAATACCTACGCATAACATTGTAAGAATTTCAGAATTTGTATAGACAGTTTCCTAGAGGTTTATTAAAATTATTAGTTTAAAGTGTTTAAACCATTTTTAAAATAATATTATACCTATTTGTGATTGCGAAGTATCGGAAATATACTCAATATAGAACGTACAGAAAACATCGGTTATTCAAGTATAGCATTTATGTAAAAATTAAAAACAAAAAAATCATATGTAATTACAATAATTATTAATTAGATGTATAAAAGACACGAGAGAATTAAGAGTGTAGAAAATACTTACGGGTATTTATGTAAATATGTAATAATATATAAAAATAACAACTTTTACAACTTATTTTTGTGAGCATGCAATTATTAAATACATATGTAAATATAATTGTAATTGTATTTTTACATATGTAATTTATTAAATTAAATAAAAATAAAAATATTGAACTTATAAAAATGTATAGAATACTAAAAATACTGAAATTTAAAAGGTCTTGATTTAAATCCAATCCAATTTTCAAGGCACGGATTTTACGTAAAATTTGGTTTTAATATTGATAATATTATTGACACATATTAAATAATAGTGAAAAATTTGATCCTATTATTTAATTTTCATACTAAAAAGTGTATAATATATCTATGCTCCGAGAGCATAATGGAGCTACTGAATGTTTATACATTTTGCAAGTTATGCCTACAAATTTATAATACCTAATTATTTTTAAATTTCCAAAAATGGCAATATAAAAATATATTTAATATCGTGATAATGTTATAACAATAATATTTACTATTTATTATTGTAAAAAATAAAGATACTTTAATAGTAAAAATGTACTCTTCCCGGTTATTTTGTCTTCAATGTCACCAATGTCGGTATAATATATTAATATAACTCTTTGTTACGAGTTCACGGCATGGGTCTCGGAGGTGACCATAATATAGTCGAGGAAAATGATACTTGGAAATGGAAACATATTTTAAACCTATACGATTTACAGATATGAAATCGAGCTTTCATAAACGCAGATCTAATTTCTGTGGTTTTATACTTTTACATTACCAACGCCAGTGGCGGTCAAACGGGCGAGGGGATGAGGGGGAGTACCCCCTTCCCATGATCTTATCTTCAATATTCATAATGATATAAATTATATTTTTAATGAGTAAATAGTGCATGTTAAAAAATTAGCCTCTCCCCCCAGCCATGACAAAATCCATTTAACCACCACTGCACTACACCTAAAAATTATATTATATTATTGATTTAACTACGTAATTTAACTTACGTATAACAGCGGTCAGTGAACTATATTCTACCCTTCCTAGTTACTAATCTATATAACAAGTGGTTACATAGAACAATAGGAGACATGTCGACGGAGAATTTTAATAACAGCAACGTTATAATATGAGCACTAGATGTCTACACTGCAGTATTTTATTTATTTATTTGATTATTCAACTTTATAACATTAAATATTTATAATACTAAAAATATAATTCTTCTGTACCATAAGCTATAGATAAAGAAATCGAGTCATAAAGTTAATAGTTAATCGCTATTTTCTTGGTTGTCAAATATTGACATTGATATATAATTAATAATATATTGTATTTTTTTCGGTATTTAAATATATTATACCTAACCTACAGTTTTATAGCTCTGTAAAATATCAATAAATGATTCTAATAAAAATAGATATAATATTACAGGTACGAAAAGTGCTTATAAAAAATTGTACACAGTTTTAACTTTTAAGTTACTTGTAAATAGCTTATACGCCTATATTACAGTTTATATTGATTGTACAATGAATGTATAATATGTGTGTACAAGTGTGCAAAAAATATTATCTCGATTGCCCTGCCAATAAATCTATTTGGAAATGTGAACCGATAACTAATTTTTAGGTAAATACCTAAGTTTAAGAAATCGCTAATCTGTTTTATTCCTATAACTCGTCTTTAGCAACTACATTATACGTCCAGTACATCGGATCCGCCAATAATAATAATTAATCGTTTTATAACTACCCTGCAAACATATTGTATAATAATGATCCTCTCTAGTTTCTGTCAATAGTTTTTGTGAAGTCTATATAGAGATGGGTGAATTTAGATCTTAGTATCTATATTGCATTATGTAATGTAAAGTACACATTTTAATTGGACTTTATGGCCGCATGAATGGTATGGTCGATACACGATCAATTTTATCGTATCGATATGTAAACATTTATTGAAAGGGCATTGTTTATATATATTGAAGGAGGCGTATTCAGTGTGTAGGTAATACCGTTGAGTATAGATACCATCTACTTATGCTCAATGGTAATATATTGAAAATATCAAAACCGTTTTAATATTATTTATTGACAAATATATTATCGACGCAATAAAATCGAACGTGTTTCGGGCCCTCAATATGTATCTGTTTATAAGTGCTATGCTGTACCTAAATCGTATATGGTTAGCCATAACTCTCCGCGTGGACATTCGTCCATCCCTGCAAAACACGGAGGACGCGCTTAAATTTTTTTTATTATTTTGTGCCTGTTTGTTTTATTCGATGTTTATAATCCACGCGTGTGATCCTATTTGGAATTGTTAAGAGAACGTTACGAGAACATCTTTTTGCCATCTCCGTCTCACAGGTGCGCAACATAACAAATTTCACGCTCAGCGGAGATCACGTTCGGCTCCGTTCGTTTAAAAATTAGAATGAATACAGTGACCTCTTACAAAATTCAAAGGTGAGATTATTATCCAGGGCATCTCACGTTTTGATTTCAAACCGAGTTATGAGTATATCTATTTAAAAATTGTAAAATCGCTTATACGTCTTGAAATACTCATAAAGGTCCCCACGCGCTGCAGCGGTGGCGGCAGCGTTAAAATCGGTCCTGACACAATTTACCAATTTACCACCACCGCTGCAGCGTGTGTGTGTGTGTGTGTGTGTGTGTGTGGACCTCAATTTGCTTTATAATTGAAATACAATAATAAAAACCCAGAGGACGTGACCTGGACGCATTAATCCTGGTCGAAAACTTAACGAGAGGTCAATTCACTCTGATTTTTAAACGAGCGGAGCTAAACGTGAACTGTCAATTCGCTATAATATATTATTGCGCACTTGTAACACGGGGACGACAACAATATCAATGTCCGCGTAACGTCCTTTTAATAATATGTTATTATTACGTTACGTTGTTAACGCGTCAACCGCCGAGTCGCGACACACCGACGGCCATCCGCCAGTTGATTGAGTGGATCGTACATTGAACGGCAACAATTTATTATAATAATAATAATAATAATAATATATTAATCATAATGCGGCGATCGCGGACAAACGCGCCGGCGACGGTGCCGTTTATTGCGCAGCGGACGGCGACGTAAAGAGGTCACCGCCGCGGAACAAACAATAATACAAACAACGCGGCGGCGGCGGAGGCGATCGGGTGACTCGGCCGATCGGGTGTGCAGTGCGGTCGGCGGTGATCGGGCGCGGTGTGCGGGTGCCGGGTGGGGCTCCGCGAACGAGTGGAAGGCCGACATGTGCTCCCGCCGATGCCGAAGCGTGTCGCAACAACGGCGTGCCCGTGATGTGTTAATGTGTAGTGTTGTTGCGCGTGCATACGCTTATCTCTACTTTTATTATTATTATTATTATTATTATTATTAAAGTCGTCGGGCCGCAGCTGGTATTACAATAATATAACGTACAACAGTACTGATCAACCACGTATGCGGACGTCGCGAACAAAATATTATCACAATATATATTAAATACGTATTTATTTACAGTCTCGCGCGCCAGCCGTTCGCCGACGACATTTTTCTCCGGCAATCGCACACATCAATACGATATTAGGTACATTTTTTAATACGAGATAAAAAAAAAAACGACCGCCCTTCACCCACCCGCTCGAGGGTACACACGAGTTGGGAGGTTCCGATCGGTTTTTCCGACCGCCGCTGGACGTCTCCCGCCGGAGGACACGACCTGTCGCACACGACGCACGGCCATATAATGAAATAATATATTATATACTATAGTTATAATCTTCGCGTAAACAATCGTCACTGCCGTCCCTTACTGTCCCGTTGTCAGGCTCAAGCGGTGCCATCGCCGCGTCGCCCGTTTTTCGTCCACGCACAGGCCGTCCCAGTGCAGGTCACGGACCGATGGCGGCCACCACTACGGTCGGTTACGGACGGACCGAGCCCGACGGGCCGTACGGAGGACGGTGCAGCGCCGATCCGCCTGACATCGAGGTAAGCGAGTTTCGAGGAAGTCTTATGTGGTAATATAATAATGCACAGTGTACGCGAAGCGGAGATACGGCCTACCTGTTGCCGCAGGAATTCGGAACGCAGGACACGAGCTTTTATAAGTCATAACTTGTATAAGTACTTGCGAGTGTACCTATAAAAATATATCATGTCGGATCATATACTGTTTATGTATAGGAATACCATGAAAGTTATAATAATGTGGCCAACGTGTTTCCGAACGATCGCGATATCTGCACAGAGACTTGGTTTGCACACTATATTATTATCGCGATTAATGAAAAAGCTCGAGTTACTTAAAAGTTACTGGAAATTCTAAATTGACGCATTAAAAAACGTCGGGAATACATAGGATAAAAAAAATTTGTATATTTTTGACTCCTAGCTAAAATCTGACCGTTTTGACACGGCAAACCCCTAATTGATAGTTCCGATATTAAGCTCATGGCGATCATCAGCTGTCGCCTGTCTGGCGATCAACCAATTTGGCGCCTATATAGTGCGGCGCCCGTGTACCTATACGTATACATTTGAGTTGCGCATCACTAACTATATTATTTTATATTGTAGAAACGCCGTTAGACATAAGTGATAAACGAAGAATTAAGAAAATTGTTTCCCGTGTAAGCACTATTTAGACTTAAATCTACTCTTTGGATAAAAAATAATGAAAATGTCATAGTAAACCCGAATCCAAAACAGACACTGAGAAACCGCATTATAACCAGTTCTTATGTACCTATATAACATTTTTTTTTTTTTTTATTATAAAAGCCGCTAGTATAGACTATGATAGCTTGACAATTACATAATAAAATATGTTTAAAAGTATATGATATTATAATTATGTGATATGCTGCAAACAATCACATACATTTTACCTCCCAAAATGAACATTTTTCGTGGACTTTATAGTACATACATTGTAATGCTTGAGGACGGACGCCGGTGATTATAAACTATCCCTGGACTATTTCGGAGCTACTTGAAGGGGGTACCATATATGTTATGTCTTTAGTCGAAATTTTTTTTATTGTATCAAATTTTCTAAATTGTTATACGTATCGTGTAGATATCGAAAGGGGCTACAGGTCATATACATTTAATTAATTCAATGTGTATAATAATATAAACTCGTGAATTTGAAAAAAGTCAGGTACCTATATAATTTGTAGTAAAAAATAAAAATATATTTCCTTCAGGTAAACATAATATTGACCCCGGAGAGTTTACTAGCTAATTTTAGAAAGCAAGAAAGTAGGTAGGTATACCATATACACAACCGGATAATTGATCACCTTCTATAATGCTACGATGCCTATATAAACGTACACATCATTATTGGTTTATAATAGTATAGTAAATACTATGTTTTATTGTTTGGAGGTTTGTTATTTTTTACCATGATCCATTTTGGTTTTTTTTTCACAGGAGCTACTCCGGTTGAACCCTAAACCGTTGGCCAACTGCCAATGGACAACGACTGTGGCCAACGATGGTGGTACGGCAGCAGGAGGAAAAGGAGTTGGATTGATGGCCGCCGCCGGATCCGGACTGGCTCGGGCCCGGGCGATAGTCAAGCCTTCCGCGGCTACGGTCATGGACCGTCATCACTATAAACGCAATTCTTCGTATTCCGAGGTGTGTACAAGTCACATTATAGCACTTAATGCTATTGAACGGTTAAGGTTGTTTTTGAAACGAAACCAGTAAAAACGTAGGTGGTATGATATGCATTGTCTTTATTTAGACAATTTTTCCGACAAAAAAAAATGTACAGTAAAGGATAATATAATTTTATAGTATATAATTATATGTATAATAATATGTCCACGGTTAAGGTTTTAATTCTAAACATTTAATTACAATATCGTTTTTGTTATCGTCGAATTGACGGACTAATAATACATTTAATTATTTTCAAAGAAATACTGCATCGGCCTAAAAATATGAGATGTGAATACTTGATTATACGCATTGAATGATAATATGATATTATTTGTTATTAGTCGGTTATTATGTAATGTTATTTGTAATTTTAATCTTTCAAGTCGATAGCGATGTAGTAGAAAGCGTTGCTATAACAATTTAAATTCATAATATATTTATATGAATAATATTATTATAGTATAATATTATGAGAAAATAATACTAAAATAAAATATACAAGATATTGAAAATACTACGATACCAATAATTCTACCTATAGGCCTTAATATTATTATTTCAAGTAGAAACTAATTAATATTGTAAAAACTAGGGTATTAACAGGAATCAAGGATGTCCCAATATCAAGCAGACGTGTTGTCTCTGTCGCACAAACTTAGAACTTGGTAAATTTGTGTCCAATATTGTATCGTAAGTTTTCGTATAAAAGTGAATTTATTGATGTATTAGGAAGTTTAAAAATTAAAATATTTTCTGTTTTTCAAACATGTTGTGTATTAATTTTAAATCGAAGTATGGGCATTTTTGAATAAATATTGTGATATTTTACATACCTATATAATCATATAACTGGCATATAAAAATAAAAATTCCATAAAAAACAGATACGGTTCATACCTTTAAGATTGATAGTAGGTCATTTCACTCGAATATTGAAACTGAAAACACAAAATCGAAACTGTTAAAAGCAAATGTTTTAGATACCCATACATGTTTGTAAGACGGAGACAACAAATTAGTGTTGAGAAATAACTGTATGTCAGTGTACACGTGCATGCAGACTACAGAGTAGTTTAAATTAAATTCAAAACATTTATTTACAAATTCAACTGATTTGTAAAAATGTATGACCAATGCCTGCAGAGAAGTCTCGAAGGTTAAAATTAGGTAAATACCGTAAATGTATAGTATATATCATATTATTAGGTATAGAACATCGAAATTCAATCGAAAAAGACATCGCATACCTTCGCACCATATTATTTCCCGATACAATATCAACGTTATTTGTGTGTAAAGAGTGACCAAAACATATCGACAATCTATATTGACGGTTTTTACACTTTTTACCAAATAATTTGTTCCCGGCTTTGCTGGAGTGTTATAACACTGTACCTACCTACATAATATAATATTTAGTAAACATGATGGGTAGGTACTAAATTATTATTGTAGCCGCCTGGCTCTCGGCTCACATAAATTATAGTGCTTATTCGTTTGTGTTTACCTATGTGCAGGACACAGCGGGCGTCGTGGATGGGTGTGCCAGCGGCCTATGGAACAAGTGGTGGACGGACGTCAAGCCAAGCACGCTACGAGGCGGTGAGAAGGCAGCTGTTCGGGAGGCCCGCCGTTGCCTCAAATGTGCACACGCTCCGTGCCAGCTGTCGTGTCCAACATCTATCGATGTCAAATCGTTTATCACGAGTATCGCTAACCAGGTAATGTGGATAACAATTTATTTTTTCTCCCGAAAATGAAATGCAACGTTCCTCATTATAGTGTTGTTCTTACCAGTATAAAAATTACAAAATGTAGATAGGTAGGTAGGTTAATAATCATATTAATGTATTATGGACATTTTTTTTTGTTGACATTTGTTGAAATTTGATGTTTTAACGACGTATAATCAGGGATACTACAAATTAAAAATGTACTACCTACTAAAATCGGATAAGTAATTCGATCTTTAATATTTACGTGGACTGGTAAAAGCAGGTGCAGGGTTAAAAACTCGGAACGAGCAATATCGTCATAATAATAATGATAGGTAGTAATAAAATCGACTACAATAGTATGCACTATGCAGAATTATGCTGCACATCATAGGGAAATGACGATAATAAGAATAAAAACGAAATAGAATCTGATCTGACAGAATACTAAATAATAATGCATACTAATATACCGAGATAAGAATAAATAAGGACAAAAGGAAAAAACGTACCAGCCATTAAGCACTATACATATTAAAACAAAAACAGTTTTCTACCTTTTGTTTGTTTTTCTGTTGTTTTGTCCGGTTACCGTGAGAACCGATAGGAATTCGTAGGACCAACTCCCTCAAAATAATTGATGGATATCCTATAAAATTATAAAAAATCTCTCTTTGCATTAGTTTATCAGACCAGATAAAATAAAAATAAAAAAACAAAGGCTGACTCAAGCAGTAAGCGGTTATTTGCTTAGTTACTTGGGTGTTTTAATAATAAGTAATAATAATAACAATGCCAATAATAATAACAATAATAATAGTTATAATAACAATAATGGGAAATTGACCGGTAAATATAAAACTCAATCCTCAATATAAGTTTAAAATTAGTAGATTATTATAATGGCTCTACAATCGGTATACGGTGATTAAAGGTGAGCGAGAAGCAGTAGTGGTGCCTTCGTCCGTTGTCATCATATTTCGTCATATCTACAGCTTACGTAATGAAATGTATATTTTAGATTGTTAAAATATGTTATTCTTTTGGGTGCTATGTTTTGTTAGGTTACATAATGTATTGTATAATATATAATGATAATTAGCAATTAGTTGGCAATTGCTATGATATATCTATGGGTAGGTATGCCATGTTTTTGAAAATTCTAAGTTCAACCTAATAATATACTGTATTATTGTATTAATAAAAACAAACGATATTCACAAATCTGTTTCCATATAATGCGATAAAAAGTATTTAAATTTCTTAATTTTCGATTTTAACGAATCAAACTATGTGTAGCAACTAGCAACAGTTTAGTTAATTTCAAATAAGATAAGGTACGAATAAATTTGGATAGTTAGTGTAAAATAAAAATTTTAGATGATTACCTACATGACAATGAACAAAGATACGTACAAAATATCATATTATTTGCGTCAAAGTGAGTGTGACATAACTATAAAGCGCCAATATAAATTAATTTACCTATTAAATACACGACGTCGGTAAACGTCAAAGATAACTGATAAGTAAAACACATAATTTGGGTTGGTATATCAATATTTTTAAATATACCTATATATAGTTGTTAGGTATGCTATTATAAAAGTAATAGTGTGCCTGTACTATGTAGGTAGGTAAGTAGGTACTTAATTTCATTATTATTTAATTCTTTAAGTACTATAAGTCTATAAAAAATCATCAATAATATATAAATATGAAGTAAAATTAGAACTAATAACAGATTTCCGTTTAGATTTTAGACAGAAATATTTATACAAATTATACTTATATTTTTTACCGTTAAAGAATGAACGTCGTTATAATTGCTTTGGTTAAAGTATTTAGATTACAATTAAATTAATACTATGTATAGATATGATATAACTTGGAATACTAGTTAGTTGAGAATAATAAAAGTATGTATTTATTTATATTTATTTAATCATCAATACATTTTGTAGAAGTATTACAATATTTCATAAGCATACTTAATATACTAGGTAATGTAAATGTTGATACCTAATTCCTCTAAGCTATGCTTGTGGTGGAATTAAAAGATAGGAAGTCTAACATATAACTAATTATTATTTGATTGCCGAATTATGATATTAATATATTTAATACATAAAAATCATAGAATGCATCATAATATATATATTAATATGTGATATATACGTATATAGATATATCTCATCTATATACTACAAGTGTATAGATATAAAATCATTATTTTTATATTAAAAAATGTATTTGTTTTATTCAGGAACAATAATATATTTTATATTTGAAAAACTTTCCACATGCACGAAGGACAAAATGAATATCCTGAAAACATTTTTTTTTAAATTGACAATTTCAGTATAAATATATTCAAATATAAGCAATATAAACAAATGCCTAAAACAAATTTTATACGATATAACTCGTAAACAATATTTAAAAATCATGATGTTTTAATAACTGACTATATTATACTTGAAACGTGGAATAGGAAAATCTACTGTTTTACCACCTATTCATTATTACAAGATTAACTTTGGTCGACATTTAAATTCCCCACATTATTCGTCTATAGACCATTCTTGTGAGTTAGGTATGACAAATACATCGTGGTACATTTAGTGGAACAACTTGAACGTATATAAAATGGCTTGACTATTTCCATTTTTATTTTTTATATTATTTAATACGTACAAAATACGTAGTCATAATACAAATGTATAATAGACTTGATTATTGGGGACTCGAATAGAGCGAGAATGCGAGGTGGAAATTCATACGTATAGCTAATAGCAATGCATACTGAAAAATAAGGTATAGGTACCTATTCTTTGGTTATGTGTATCATTTTTATTATTATTTATTATTATGTAAAAAAATCAATTTCCCCGCAAATCGTCGTTACGTTGGGAACTTGTTATATATGTATACAACTAAAACGACACAAACTGAAGTTCACACCCAATAGAAATCTAATTTTAACTAAAACCGAAATAAAACATTTTGGTTAAGCTAACCCAAAACACGAATATTTTTTTACTTTACAATCTTTATGTGATTTATCATTTAGTATGTACTTTATGTGCTTAGTTAGTTGCTTTTTTAATAATAATAATATTAGGACAGGATGAACAATCAATTATAGGTAAATACTTTAATTTATAAATGACTGGAAAATAAAATCCAATTCTATCATTCAATATTCAGATCACCGAATATTAAATTCTTAATTAAATTAAAATTAATTATTTTTTTATAGTATAGAATAAATCCAAATACAGCTAACAGAAATACAAAATATTGCTGATTCACTGATATGGTCGGCTTTGGTCTGGTGTTGACAACTAAACTATAAATATTGACTGTGACCTGCAAATACTAGTATAATACTGTATATCAATACAGCTTATACTTAATTTATAAAATAAAAAAATTAAAAATGATATATACTTACTACAAAACTATAAAAATTATGTTTTTCTGAACAACCGTCTCGACTGATACAAATTCCGAATATAACGATTATTATAACCCAAACGCATGCTTAAATATTTTATCATCCCGGCGTTTTGAACACCCAAATTACATTCAGCACCCAAAATGCGAAACCCAAATAAATAATTCGGGTGCAGAGCCTTGCCAAAAACTGATAACTGAAAAGAGCTAGCATAATATAATGCTATTTATAGCGCTTTATATGATATGTAGGTTCGTGCCCGGGAAGTTTACCACCGTAATATTGATATCGTCATACTTATTTACGTATTTGTTAGAATACAGTTTTTAGTGCCTTGACATAGTAATATATAGGAACCTCATTGATAGTGACATCGATTTATATTTATATTTATTCACATACATCAATGATCTATACCATAAGTTCTAACATGACATTCAGTGTGGCGGTGATCAATCATGGCATTAAAATAAAATAGACGAAAGTACCTATATTATAATACTTGCAGGGCAGCTTATTTGAAACAGATTCTGTAGGAAAGGGAGTGACGATCAAATTAAAATATTTCTATACGCTTTTTACATTAACCAATTAAGATGGAAGCATATTTTTATTACAACTCCAATTATTCATTTTTTAAATGTCTCTCTAGTCGACCGCCCTAATTCATCTGGACTAGAATAATTTTTTCCTTTTATTATATATTCGGTACTGCCTACCTAGGGATAATAAGTTAGAAACATACAAGTTATTCAACTCATCCGGCGTCTGCAAATTGTGCACAAAATGGTTATCATCGATTTCAGCGGCCAATTATTATTGTAATAACATTTAATACGCAATTAAAATTCCACAGAACTATTATGGAGCCGCCAAAACGATCCTGTCGGACAACCCGGTGGGCTTATCTTGCGGCATGGTGTGCCCGACGAGTGAGCTGTGCGCCGGTTCCTGCAATCTGGCCGGCTCGGACGGCGGACCTATCAACATTGGTGGACTGCAGCAATTTTGTCTGGAAGTAAGTATTGTGTTTACTACACCCTTCGATCTGCTGACCGAATGAACGGTTCGATATAGTCTCTCGGCCAGTTTCCGAAGTAACAATAATAAAGACGCGTATTGTGTCGTGTTGTGTCGAGTTCCGTTTCTTCAATAGGTAACCGTGGCTGTTAACATAACGTAGGTTAGCCGTCACCGATGCCTGATTTGCACTACAACGTGTCGTGTTCCGTATGTATAGGTATGTTAAGCTGTAAAGGTAACTCGTTACCAAATTTTTTTTTTTGAGTATGAATATATTCAACTTTACACTACATTGAGGTTAGTCTAGTTCGATAACTCCGTTTCAATAACTTCGGAAAAATATCACGGTTACTCGCTTGGGCCACTCGTGGTCAGGAGTTGTGAAGTCTGCTCAATGCTTGTTTTTACTTTTTACCTATTTATCATATTATCTAAAGTAAGGATTTTTATGGAACAGGATTTTTTTTCTACCACTTCAAAACGAAGTTTTATCAGCTATAAGTCTAATCATAATAATAATAATATAATAAATTTACGTGATTTGATTTTGATTTTTTTTTTTTTGCTAATTTAGAATCTTGTGTTTTTTTATTATTTTCAAGGTTAGGTTAGGTTAGGTTAGGTTAGAACTTAGGTTTTAGAACTTTAACCGAATTGAGTGTATCATTATTTTTTAATATATACTAATAGTATTTTTGTTTTTCAATTTTTAAATAAAATTTAAATCAAACTTCATCAGTTGACGTAAATATAGATGTTCAAAATATAAACTCATAGGACATTTGTCAGTATTTGTCTGATCGTCGTCGAAGATTTTTGTTTGAAAACTTAGAAGAAATATTCTAATGGTTCAATGCAACTTAATGGATACATGGAAATCTTTTTATTAAGTGGTCTTATTTCATTAACTTTTATCAATTATATCAAACAGTTTCTTACATTTATAAATTAACCATTAAAAGGAAATGTTTAACTACATTAATTAATATTAATAATTCAGTTTTTTTAACAATCTTATAATATGTAGTTCTTTTTCTAATAAGTGTTTTGAGACTTCTCAGAGCTTTTATAGCCTTATTTTAAATACTTTTCCTATATTCTTTATGTGCTTCAAAACCTGTATCCAAGTCATTAAGTATATAAAGAACGAAAAAAGCTAGTCGTTGATGGTACGCCCTTTGCCCTAGTCGACTATAATTGTCGAAACTCATACGACCATTGTTTGCGTTTGGCTATTGTCGATGTCTATAAAATTATAGCTAAATCCAGGGTCATAGAACTGCCTTGCCTTGTCGTATTCCACAAGTATGTTTCATATTTGTTCCTTATGAGGTTGACTAAATAGTTTCTGCTATAAGTACATTTATTAATGTGCGGACCTTTTTATCGTATTTTATTGAATTTAAGCATAAGGAAATAGTAATTTATGTCATATTTCTATTGTAAGCTCGTGGTGCATTGAAGGGCTTGACCCACGTATGTAATTATACATAAATATTTAGGTAATAAAATGTTGGTTACACTTTTACCATCAAATTTGAATATATTATAATATTAGCTGTACACGGTGTCGTGAGAACTTATGGATTTACAATGCATATAACTTCGTACACGTTTAGGTGTTCATGGACATGGGAGTGCCTCCTTCAGCCATTTCGTCGGACAGCGATGGCGATGACGACGAAGAGCGGGAAGATGGACTGCTGAAGGCTCGTGGTCAAAGCAGATTGGCGCCCATAGCAGTGGTTGGCGCCGGTCCGGCAGGCCTGACGTGCGCTACGTACCTCAACCGGCTTGGGTACCGGTGCGTAACGGTCTACGAATCGGGTGCGTTCGCCGGTGGCCTTAGGTAAGTTCATATGGAAAATCTGTATACGATTTTCTGTCGAAAGTATATCTTTCCCTTTTCCGCCAAAACCATGCGATTCACTTTTCCGCGATTTCTTACAATCTTTAAAATCATAACGTAGCTTATGTACCTATGCACTACACACATTATCACTGTTATATCATCGTTACGTCATGCTGGTCAAGGAAAAATAATTGACAAAATATTTACGAAAATATGTTTCATTTCTAAGCTTTGAAAACTTAATGATTTATCCTAATTTTTTTTTAAGTCAGTAAAGTTGAAAGTTATATGGAAGCTTATAACTAACGTGTAAACTCGAGTTAAGTTATATTTTATTAATACATACATAGCCAGTAATATATTTTAAAAATGATCACTTTAAAATAATAAGAAGTAAACGTTTACGCAATGTGTATCATCATTCATCAATAATAATTTTATATTATATTTAGTTTTTAAATATTTATAAATCGTTGATCGACCTTTTAAAAAGTTAAGACGTCAATTGACGTTTTTTCTTAATATGTCCCGTAGAGTAAGGACGTAAATTGACGTGTTTCGAATTTCCTTTGTGTCTGTTTTTAACAAAGTTTTAAGAAATATATGATATTTTTATTATATAAAATTAACGATACAATGAAATATGTGCTGCTATCTATTGGCTATTTAAGAAAAATCAATTGAAAGGAAGTAACACTGACAATTGTTGTCTCCAGAGTCTACACAATTTAAATTAAAGTGGATGAATATATTATAATAAATAGTGATAAATATTATATTATAAAATAGAACGTTTAAAAATCGTATTGTTATTTGTTGATTAGCATTAATTCTTTTTTAAAAATTGGGAAGTCGCTCCGCTATATTATAGAAGGTACTTAAGAGGACGCTACACGGACATAATACTCTCTGTAGATCATATTATTGTGTATCTTCGTTAGTTTAAACATAAGAGTAAACCGCCCCATAATGAAACTTGATGTTAACAACATTATCTGTGTTCTTATGTAGGTTTTTACGATAGTTCAATTTTTAAGTGAGTTATGAGCATTTTTAATTTACGCTATATTAAATACTCGTAACTTGCTAAAAAATTGAACCATCGTAAAAAAACCAGCATACAAATACAGATAATGTTCTTAATATTATACACTTGTAAAACGGAGACAACAAATGTCAGTGTTACGTTCACTTAACAAAACACATCTAATACGTCAAATTACGTCTTTACTTTAAACAAAATACCGATATTTTAATAAAAACAATTCTTTTCTGAGAAAATAACAAGTTATTTTTAATCAAATCTAAATTACGTTAAGTTTATATAAATAACAATCACTCAACTTATAAATTAAGTAAATTCTAGTAAAGTTAAGTTAAAAAGTTAAGCCCAGGCTTGTTAATTTTGATGAATTTCGTTAAAGTTTGAACCTATGTACTACTTCCATATTTTTAATATTTATTAATTGTAGTAAAACTTAAAAACATGATGTAAGATGTAACCATTATGAAGAACCTTGTAGAAATTCCATATTAAATCGAAAAAAAAAATCGCAAATTTGTGAAGGTACTTGATTTAATAATTCACTTATATTTACTTCTTTACACACCATCCGTGATTATATAGTAAAGCTGACAGCTGTTATTATTGTCATAATAATATCACCAAATGTCGTGTCTTATCATATTGTGTTCTGTGTATATAGTGCCTCCGAGATACCAGAGTACCGGTTACCGTGGCGGGCAGTCCGTTGGGAAATCGAGCAGATGGTCGAGCACGGTCGAGGTGGCGTCCGCCTGGAGTACGGTCGTCGGTTATTTTCTTCATCCGCCGGCGACAGTAGACCCGGTGATATTACGCTAAAGGTGAGTACCTATACATTATACTTGTACAGTAGAACACCTTCCTATAACGGACCCATATAAGACAGAAATCTCCTTACAACGGAAAATAACAACAGTTTCGCATAATCTATATCCCTCGTATTTGAGTCCCCCAAAAATGGGAAATCTTTTATAACGGAAAAATCAGTTTGTACCGGATGATCAGTTACTATAATATGGCTAAAACGGTAATCAGACGTCATCAATTTTCTTCGAACGGCTGTTTACGTATATATTTTATTTTCACTTCCTCAAGGACATATTAGACGGACCGGATGGCGCAAAGGCCGTGTTCGTGGCTGTCGGCCTACCGGAACCTCAACTTCCGGCCGATCTCTTCCGCGACGTCGACGTCAGCGGAACGACGGCGGCCACCCAACATTTGGGTGTGTATACTTCCAAATGGCTGTTGCGCCAGGCTTCCGGGTACTCCAAGCGATTGCCCGACGGCCGGGGAGGATGTGGCGGTAGCGGTTGCGGCGGAAGTACCGTCGACGGCGGCTGTGGCGCGTCGAAGCCGGCCACCATGCCCCCGCCACCGGATTTCCGTGGTAAAACCGTACTTGTGCTGGGCGCCGGTGACACGGCCATGGATTGCGCAACGGTTGCGCTCAGGTGCGGCGCCCGTCGCGTCCGCGTCGTCTTCCGACGCGGAACACCCGACGTGCGAGCCGTCCCGGAAGAACTGGAAGGAGCGATGCGCGAACGTTGCGAGCTGGTGCCCCACTCGCAGCCGGTTCGGTTCTTGTTCCGCAAAGTTCCTGGTGGCGGTGCCGATCGGATCCGAGCCGTGCAGTTCCGCCGAACAGACGTAGATGACCTGGAACCATTGCAGGGCTCCACTGACGATGAAGACCACTCGGCCGACGACCTGTTCGTGTTGCGCGCCGATTGCGTCGTCTCGGCGTTCGGTTCGCGGTTGCCGGAAGAAGGTGAGTTTGTATCTCGTATTCTCGATGTTAAAATGTGACTATAATTTAAAAACATTTTGGGGGGTGACATTGTGACATGAATAATAATACATAGGTATCCCTACCACCACCCAAAACGAAATCCTAAATATGTCACCGCGAGAGGTGGGGGTCGGTGTAGATCAGCAGTAACCAAACTTTTTTTTCAACGCGGCACATTATTATTATAAATCACGGCATACTTTGGATAAATATTATTATCTACAATTCAAATATTAGTGGTTTAGGACAGGGAAAAATAAACGTAGTAAATCAAATAATATGTATATAATAATGTCGGGTATTATTTTCGTTATTTGGTAATAATGTTTTTATCTCTCGATAACTTTACCTACTAACAGTATAGGTTTATATGCTATCAGAGAACTATTCTGTGTACTACACATTATGGTCATAATAATATCAAACGATAATATTCGTTCTGACGTATGAAACAGTTACGTTTAAACCACACCACGACAAACCCGAATTTTAACGAATTTTCGCAACGTTCGTTATTTAATAAATATGCATAAGTTTTTAAATAGAAAAAGAAAGCTTGACGATTACGATGAAAATAATGGCGAGAATAAGAAGGAGTCAAGGAGAAAAAAACACTTACTGAATATCTACACTGTAGATATTAAAAATAGTTACCTAGTTGATGCACCTTGTCATACCTTGTCCGTCTTTTTGTTGCTCACTTCAGTGGCGGCGGCGCTGGCGCCATACGCAAGGGTAGACGGACGCACCGGAAGAGTGTGCGTTGACGCTCAAACCGGCCGCTGTGAATGGTGGACGGACGATGGCGACAGAGTGGCTAACGAAAAACAGGAACCTCGTGCTCCTCCACCGGTGTGGTGTGGTGGCGACGCTTCTTGCGCAACAGGATCGACAGCTGATCCGTCGCAGACAACGGTAGAGTCAGCCAACGACGGAAAAACCGCGGCGTATCACATACACCAGTATCTGCAGGTAAACATGTTGCTCCGATAACGTCAAATAGATTCTGTAAAACCACATGTGACTTTTAAGTTCGTTGCTAGATTAGTTTCTAAAAAATAAACTGGGGAACTATAGCGGTGGATCGGCCAATAATATATATATCGGATGGTTACTTAGGCCAACGCACTTAGATAGTTATATACATAAGTCATAAGTTATTAAAATACCTATAGTCAGCTAACAAACAATATGTCGAACTCTTAAAGAGTTTAACATGGAGAAAAATATTAGCTTAACTCAGTTAAAATGAAGTTGATTATTATTTTTTTTTTTTTTATCACTACCTAGGGTCTACAGCGATTAGATTCAAATACCTATGTTTTAAACAACTGCAGTTAAACATTTTGTCAAAAATGCAACCTACTATTCTTCCTTGTTGCATACTAGCAACAATACTATTATACTACTATACTACTATACTTGTACCTAGTGATGGTTTAAGTCACCACACGACCATATCACCTATATTTATTTCACCAATGACTACGTTGGTCTTGTCTAAGCTACTTGTGACGGATATTATTTATAGAAAAATGTATTATTGCCTGTTTTTCCGCGCAGGAATTATACGGTTACCGTAGCCAAAATCATCAACCATCCGTTTCGAGACCAATGCTGCCAGGATTCCGAACAGCAATCGACGACGTGGACTTGTCTGTCCGGATGTGTGGATTGCGATTCATGAACCCGTTCGGACTGGCCTCAGCGCCGCCCACGACGAGCGCTGCGATGATCCGCCGTGCGTTCCAAGCTGGTTGGGCGTTCGCCGTCACCAAAACGTTCGGACTGGACAAGGACTTGGTAACGAACGTGTCACCACGTATCGTAGGACTGGGTGGTCACGGCGTGGGAGTTGGTTCGGCTGCTAGTGGCGTAGGACCGGGTACTATCGGTGCCGGAGACTCAGACGTGGCTAGAAATGCTTTTTTGAACATTGAACTGATTTCGGAAAAGACAGCCGCATACTGGCTGCGCTCCATTCGGGAACTGAAGCGCGACTTCCCGCAGCACGTGAGTACAATATAGGTACACACTACATGGTGATTCATCAAGCTTGATTCCCAGCCTTTTTTTGTTTGATAATTAATTCATTATGATTCTAGTTTTTAGAATTTTTAAATTCATTTTGAAGTAGGAACTTAGACTTTTTATACCATTTGACGAGTTCCCCTCTGGTAATACCAACTTGTTTAACTTTATATGGGAGACAAGCATTTTTTCTGTAAATTGTTAAGAAGATGACTCTTTTGAATACCTTGATTTGTATAAAAGTTTTGAAGATATGGTAATTGGGAGCTGTGTTGATTTAAAAATTATAGTAGTTAGTAGTAATAAATATAATTAGTATACTAGTAGTAATATTTTATAATTTGGAAAAATTGACAGAGTACCTATGATAAAAATTAAATTCAATATTAAACATATTTTATATTTTTGTACAACTATCTATGAGGACTTATATCATTTGTTTAAATTTCAATAACTCAGAAACTGCTAATATATATTTTGATGTAGATTTTAAATAGTTACATGTTGATGTAAATCAACATTTTCCAAAAAAAATATCTGTTGAGTAATTACAGTAAAAAACAGTCCGTTCACATTTGAAAACAAGCAGTTTATATGCCGCACAGATTATATGAAAAATCTTAATTATTTATAACACTGTCCTTTAAGTACAGATAATTACTTAAAGGTTCCAAAAGTCAGAAATTGAATGAATTAATTGTATTAAATGGAAAAAAATAGGGGTGAGCATTCACGTTTTTTTTAAAATCCCGCTACACATCAGACACGTGTGGATTTTCTAACAGATTTTTTTTCCGGTCATCGTTATGAAAACGTCAATGACGCTCAAATGACATTGTTGCAGATCCTAATTGCCAGCATAATGTGTGCCTACATCGAGAGTGATTGGACACTACTGGCCGGGTTGGCGTGCGACGCAGGTGCTGATGCGTTGGAGCTGAACCTGAGCTGTCCTCACGGCATGGGCGAATCCGGAATGGGTCTGGCGTGCGGTCAGGTATTGAAACATTCTATAGTAATATGTATGACCAGACGTTATTACAATGTTTTTAATGGCTGGTATTATTTATTTATTTATTTGTTATAATTTGCAGCAATTAATAACCCATTCATTTTACAATTTAAAACTGTTTAAATTATAGCAGCACCTTTCAAAAGCCAAGCTAGTGCTGGGGGATCAGTTCTTATTAACCAACTTTAAACATAGGTGTAGTATAAAATCTGTTACAGAAAGACCTGACAAATTAAAAATTGATTTTCGGTAGTTAACCTTAACCTTATGAAAATCAAATGGATAACAAATAATTTAAGATTTACATAATATATATGAAAAATATTTTTGAAAAAATATTGTTATGCTTTGATTATTATTAATTAACTATAAAAAAATATTGATATCTTCAAAAATGACGAAAAATAAGCTACTTGTCTTTAATAAACGTTCATTAAATTTACAAATGTATACTATTTTGAATTTTTCCAAAAAAATTAACTACATTTAAAATTTTTATTTTTAGCATTAAAAAATAAAAACAAAACATTGTATAGGTATTTACTGCAATTGAAGCGTAAGTGCCTGTACATAATTAGTATAAAACATATTAATATTGATTAGAATAAACGTTATTTAATTTATCAGGTCGTTCTGTTCAATCTAATAGGTGTATAACTGACAACTGTATTACGAAATATTAATGTTGGTGCATTTAATACCCAACAATAAAACACACGTTTAAATAAAGAAAATAAAATTTAATTACTATAAATGAATGTAGGTGATAAACATACTTTTCAAATAACTTTAAACTTTTAAAATGATCTATAGGTATTAATATTTAATTGTAGTCATGGCATACATTTTAACTTGTGTAGTCGTGTATACAACCTTTTTTTTTAATTGTTTAAACAATAAACATATTTAAATATACCTACATATCATATTACAATTTGGATTATATCTAGTGTTATGCTCGTGGAATTAAAAATTAAATGCACACGTTTATATAATCTAACTAAAACAGATAAATTCTAAATAAACTTACATTCCTTGACATTAAATTCTTTACTTATCAAAGTACTTTGTGATAATTTGTTTTGTACATTTAATAAATATTTTGTAATACAGTTTATAGCAGGTAGTACAATAATATGTACTTGACAAAAGCTTATAAAAACTTTCTCCTGTAATGTATGTATGTACAATAAGAACAGATTGTACTAATGATAAATAAATAGTTATTTTATGCGAGCTGTTAAATACATATTATACCTAGCTTATTTAAATGTATAAATTTGCGCAAAATGTTACTGATGCATAATTAAAACGCCCATCCCATTTTAGCAGATAGTATAGAATATTATACCAAGATGTTATATTTTGTTTCTTTAACATTTTTAATGCTATAATATATTTTAGAACCACACGAAGTACAGTGACCGCCGCTTATTATAAACACTGTTAAATGTTATCGAAAAGTGTAAGTAGTAGGAGGTGTAGTGTTGCGTAACAGTGCACACTTTAATTTTCATTCAGTGTTATCAGTCTGCTTATGTTATCTGTTCTGTTCACTAAGTATATAAGGTACCAAAATGATTATACTTTAAGCGGCGGCGACCACTGTATTTAAATTTTGATCGCACATTAACGAACTGCATTGAATCGGTTACTTCGTGTGCCCCTCACAGGATCCGGTGTTGGTGGAGAACATTTCGCGATGGGTCAAGCGGGTGGCGGTGCGACCGGCCAGTGACGGTGAGACGCCAACGGCCGTGCCCGTGTTCGTGAAAATCACGCCCAACGTTACGGACGTGGTGGCCGTGGCTCGGGCGGCAGTGCGACTAGGTGGGGCCGACGGAGTTACCGCGGTCAACACGGTATCGGCCCTCGGCCCGTTGGACGTGACCGGTAACCGCGGTCGACCGTGGCCGGGAGTCGGCCGAACCGCTGCGGAAACGCCAAGAACCACGTACGGTGGCATGTCAGGCACTGCCGTCCGGCCGATGGGATTGAGGGCCGTGTCGGCGTTGTCCCGAGCTCTGGGGCCCGACAAGACAGCCGGCGGTGACGGAGGACCACCTGTCCAAATAATGGCCACGGGTGGCGTGGACAGCGCCGCGGCCACGCTCCAGTACCTGTACTGTGGAGCCAAAGTCGTGCAGGTATACCATGGTCGTGGTTTTGACGGTATCCATCCAAAATAGCGAAAACTACAATGGCTAAACAATAATCGCTAAGTAAAAAACAGCTAACACTGTAATAGCAAAAGTTATCACAGTGAAATCCAAAATAGGTGAAAAATATACGTTGCCGATAATAAGTGTGCACAATTTATTAAAAAATAGTTACATTGGGAATATAGAAGTTAAGATAGGTATAAATTATAATAAGTAGAATAATGTGTGATGAAACCGCATCTGTACCTATGGGTAAAATACGATTGACGTATAAAAATTAAGTAGGTTGGTACAGGCGAGGCGTACTGCGCTTGGGTGCGTTGGTCTGAGTGAAATTTGTGACCGGATTTAGAGAGTCAGATTTAAGATTTGCGTTATGGGTCATTTTACTTCTTCTTTTTTTGTTATCAAAAGCGATAATCTTGGTGAATATACAATATTATAATCTGTAAGTAAAACCTTTTGGAAATAATTAAAAACGATGTGAAGAATTACATATTGCTTGAATAATTCAAAGACAGAAGACCTCCACGAACCGGGTCTACCTGTACATATTTTAACAGTTAATGCATTCAACTCATGGCAACAGTTGGCAAATATAGTTAAAGCTTGTAGGCTTATAGAATTATAGCAAATATAATAGAAAAATTAATTTTTTAAGATTAGCTTTATTATAGTTTATTTATTTTATTATTTTAAGACACAATTAAAACATAAAAATCGAAAATAATTATGACTCACAAAACATTACCTTTATCATAATATTTTTACACACAAATTAGACTTCTTTCCTTGCCTTGGATTTCGGCTATTATTAGGTACTTTAGCTATTTCACGTTGCTCTAATTTTATCTTCGCGATTATAACTCCGCTATATCGTCATAAGTATACTTTCACTATTCTGGCACAGAACCTGGATGTCCGATCTTATCCCCGGGAGATAACAAAATTGTATTCCGTTTCACACAGGTGTGCAGCGCTGTCCAGAACCAGGACTTCACCGTCGTCCAGGACTACATCACCGGGCTCAAGGCGTTGTTGTACATGAACGGAGGTGGCGGTGGAGAACGGCGTCGCCCCACGGCAGCGTTGGTCAAAGACTCGATCGACCTGTCCGACGACTATGATGTCGTATCGACAGCGGCGGCGGTGGCCGACAAAAGCGGCGGAAAACCGATGTTTGGACCGTACTTGAGAAACAGGCGCTGTGAACAGGCGTCTTTTGCGGCAGCCGACATGGTCGACACAATCCAGGGTACCAAATCGAATGGAGTCGATCGGAAGCCGGAACTGGCGGGAACGGTTCCGGCACCGAAAGAGACCGACGACGGACTGGTTCCAGCTGCGGCTTCGACGCCTGTGGAACTGGTTGTGGGCCGCGCTTTGAAAGCCGTCGGCGCGTACAAATCGCTCGACCGTCGCGCGCAGGTCGTGGCTCTGGTCAACGAGGTTAGTATGCGGGTGAAGTTTACCCCCCCCCCCCCATTTCGTCCTATTTGCACCGGGAGAATTGTGAGTTGTCGAGCTTAATTTATATGGGGAGCTAACATTACTTCAGCCCCAGCACAACTTGATTCTGCAAAGGAACTTCCATAAGCCCACCAAAAATTACTGACATGTTGAGCTTTAAAATTTACGATTCGCCAGGTGTAATTTGCACAGGGGGGTAGGGGCAACTTTATTGATTCGCAAACAGAAGTATTGTACACTTTTCTTGTCGGGTTGATATACGTACTCCGTCGGTTGTGCCTACGATGAAAATCTATTCTCGGGTTGAACGAATTTCCATGTCCCTATACCTATATAGGTACACAGTTTATTTCCCCGCTTTCGAGTGTTCTATCGTTCCGCGATTTGTTGTCGACGACGGACATCAACTGTGCGAGCTTCGTTATTGTTTGACTTATCGTGTGAACGTTTCGTATTTCAAGGACTCTTGCATCAACTGCGGCAAATGCTATATGGCTTGCAACGATTCCGGTTACCAGGCGATTTCGATGGACCCGAAATCACATGCCGTACACGTCCAACCTGATTCGTGCACGGGCTGCACGCTGTGCTTGACGGTGTGTCCAATTCCCGGTTGCATCAGGTACGTACCGGGTACAACTAGTGTTGTAAACAAATGTTCATATTAATATATACGTCCCACAATCCCGAGTGCCGTAAGACCCACTTGATTCCGAACAACGTTTGTGAAAAACAAAACGCATTTAGATACTTATACATATTATGCCGGATGATCCTAGGTGTTTTATGTTTTGAATGAATCTGCCTGGCGTTAAATGATTCCAAAAATGGATATCTATTCAAAATCTGAAAACCGTTAAAAAAATATTTGTTATGTACAGAGTACTGAGTACTATATAACACTCGTCAAATATCGATAGGGGCATAATTAGTGGTTAGGATGGCACTGTATACATAGTATTTTACTAAAATATGTGTCTTTGTAAAATATAAACATTAGTGATATGGACCTAAGTGACCCATCCTTATAGTACAAGCAGACTTATATATACATAATATTACTTATATTATTACATAAAAATATTTACATTGTATCTGTGAAACGAAAATATACAAATATTTAAAACATATTGCGTATATTAATAATAATCACAATTAATTTCATTAAATCATGCACATTTTATATTTTTAAAAATTTTGCATTTTAAGTAAATAATTATATTAGCTTGTTTATTGGATTTCTAATTGCATTTTACGCTGTGTTTTTTTCTGATTTAAAATCCATCTTTTATAGTATAGTCCATTAAATACACAGTCCTATACTTTGAAAATATTGGGCCCAAATATTTCAAATTTAAAGTGTCTGGAGCTTTTCACATATTATATTGTTTCTAACGAATAATAGTGAGGTTATTATTTTTGTTTTAACATGTACACTTAAGTTGTTAGTAGATACACATATATAGGGTACCTAGCGTGAAAGGGGTCGTGTGGGAGGAAACGCTCCAAATTAAAAGTTTTTTGGCCGATTAAGATTCTGCATAGGCATTGTATACTCTGAAAGTCTGAACACAACTCCTGGCGCCTCCTGTCTGCAGGAGTCTGTCATACCACTCCACTTCCACGGGTCCATCGATTAAGCATAATGTCGGTGCTTCTCGATAACGTCTACACACTCCTCGTCCTATATGATGACTTAAATGCCGTACGGTTATAATATTGTCGTTATTTTTGTTGCCAGCATGGTCGAAAAGACGGTACCACACGTGGTGAATCGAGGACTGGGACTCCGCCAGCTCGTGTCCACGTATTCGTGTCCTAACGACGGCGAATACATTGGCCAGCAGAGCTGCTCCCAGGAAAATGATGACCGCGGTAGTCCGGCAGTGGCGACTCAGTGACCGTCACGACGATGATATTCTCGTCTCTGAAAACAATTGACCTACACTCATCCCCGAGATCTATGTCCGCGAGTGTTAAATCGCACAACTGTGCCGACCGGGTCAAATAATAATAAATAATTATTATAACGTCGAGTTATAAATATATACATAATATTTTATTATACATATATATTTATTCATTTTACAACGAAAATAGGATTGTAGTTTGTAGTTACATCGCAATGTTACGCTTACTTTGTTTGTATTAAATGTGGCTGTAAGTTGTAACTCTATGTAGTATTATGAGGCTACCTAATATATTAGGTACTATTATCGCGTATACGTAGGTTACCAACGCATTGTACACATAGGAGTTAAGTACTCAGCGCACCATTTACAATAGTGTATAATATATTTGTATTATTATCTAATTAATTTGTTTTAAATGATTTTAAATAATCGCCAATATACAATAATAGTTCATGTAAAAACTCGTAATAAGTGATCATGTGATATCGCAATTTTGCAATGTACATTATTTATATTATATTATAATATTATATAAAATATTACATACCTATGCGAACACAATGTGATACATAAAACTATAAATTCCAATGGCTCATGTTTAATGTTGCTGAAGCCTTATAATAATAATACATAATAAAAAACAACCATATTTGCTATTTATTAAATCACTTGCCATTTTTTTTTTTTTTTTTGACTTACTCACCCAAATATATATCATTCATTTAGCAGCCAGTAAAAGAAATGTAAGTATTTATTCACTGTAGAGAATTGAAAAAAGAAAAATGTCCTTGTGTGTATAAAATAAAATAATATACCCTATGAACTGATAAAACAAACACATGGTGTACAATTCAAGTACCTATAGTTATTCGTTTTTGAATTACAACAAAATAAGAAAATCATTACAGGAGAAATCGAGTGAATATCTAATTTTGTAAAAATGTTATATGACTTTCCGATAGACATTTTTTTTTGATAAAGGTAGGCCAACTCATAAGGAATGTTGTACTAAATTTTCAAATCTTAAATTTAAAAAGAAAAATGTTACTGAATTTCTAACTCACAATAATTGCAAATTTTCGTGATTTTTTATGTATTTTGACAGGCAGATTGTGGATTTAAGCTCAACTTTTTTTAAATTTTGATTTTCATTAACAAAAACTTATATTACATTTTTCTGTTTTTTGACAGAACAAATATTTTCTTATCGACAATAATTTAAAAAAAAAATAATAATAATAGAAAATCTCACACGCCTATAAATAGTTCAACATGAGTAAAAATATTTTGAAAATGTCGTGGTATACGTAGAAAACTCCAATATTCAGTAAAAGTTTCATGTATCTATAGTAATTACTAATTTGTTTTAGAGTTACACCAAACAAAAAAATTGATTTTGCCAAAAACCAATTTTGGGTAAAAATTTCCATTTTTCCTTAATTTTCCTCAATTTAGTGAGTGCTATAATATTGGTGTGTCTGTATTGAAAAAAAATAATTATAAAAATACAAATGTAAAATCCAAAATATATAAATAATAATAATAGTTTAATAAATAAGTTTATTTTGCCAAAATAACGTTTTATACAGTTCAACAAAGAAGAAAATAAATAAACGAGAATAGAAAGTAATGTAACAACATTTTGTATCTAAAACTGTAAAAAGTTATATAGTATGGTATAATAACTGTTAACATTAATTCATATATTGACTCACTTCTAAAAAGCTAAAAGCTTGTGCTAAGAAGTGAGAGTTTCCTATAATATTATAAAGTTAAACATAAACTACGTATTAAATCTCATTACCAACATACAAATATTAATTGAATTCAAAAATGAAGAAAAAGAAACATTTCAAAATCGTAACTAGGTGTCACGTTACCATACCAAGTATGTTTAATATATGATTTTAAAGAGATAATATTATTAAAATTAAAAATAATTTAATTTACAACACAACAATGTACATTTATAAATAAGACTCCCAGAGGTTACAATCTTATACAGTTTAATAGAATTAACATTAGAATGAAATTTATTTCTAGAAGTATTATAATTCTGGTCTATAGTATTCAAAGAATGCCTGTATTTATGTACAAATAAAAGCTAGAGAGTTATAATATATTAAAATGGATATGCGTTGGACATCAAAGTACATTTATAACTGTTTTGTTGAATGTAAAAATGGTTTTGAGATAATGATTTTTATTAAACCATTTATATTTGTACATAAGTTAATCAAATAATCGTTGTAATTACCATCCAAAAAAGGCAATCCATAGTAGACTATTATATATACTATACTATGTGGTATATTGTATATGACGTATAGCTTAGTATAATATGTACGCGTATATTATAAACTATTAAAATGTATATTATTATATGTCAAATTTACGACGTACCTTTGTTTGATTCTCAGTTGTTTAACATCGAAAATATATTTTAAGCTTTTAAAGTTATGTACTTAATAATTTCCTGATGGTATTAACTTATTTATCAGTATGATAGTTCCGTTTTAATTTTTCTTCAACTATCGCCCTAAATATTGAATATGATTTACTCTTTGAGTATATTATTGACAATTACAGGATACAATTTTATTTTTACAATTTAAAGAATGCGTGCAAATGATATTATATAAGGTAGTTCAACTAGATCTAAGGTTAAATAATAATAATAATAATTACAATAATACATTGGATAGACGAGAAACAGGCGTCTCAAACATTCTGTCAGAAGCCCTCCACCCGGACAACATAAAACACATTATAACCTTTATTTTTATTTTTAAATCCAACCTTATCAATAATATTTAATATATAACATAGGTATATCATGTAAAAAATGTAGAGTTAAACCCTTTGTGTTGCCAGTGGCCACAGTTGCCGAGGCTTAATAAAAAAAAATAATAATAAAAATAATAATAATATATAGTTGGCCTTTTTTAGGTTTAACTCTAAATGTAAAGGCGTTAGACAATGTATTAGACATTATATTGGTCATTGGACTAACGATAGTAACAATCGTGTGAATTTCGGCTATAGTCGTACAAACTCATGCTAAATGCATGCTTTAAATTATTTATATCAGTTGATATATGTGATTGCAGTGACGTCGATGTTGTGAAAATTGTGAAAATAAATAATCCTCATGCAAATTTATATGCTAAATTGCTAATGGTTGATGAAATAAAAATCACGATCAATCAACTGTACACGAAGAGAAAAATTGTTTAAATATGTGTTGTTACATGTATCATATTTTTTTATCGTAGGTTGTGACGGTCGAAAAATAACAATCATTTTTATTATAATTAAATAATATAATATGTGACCGTTCGACAATTTGCCTAGACAAATTGCTCGTCGAACATCATGTGGTCGCCCGTTTGACAAGGTCGCCAACCACGAACCGAGGCCCAAAAGACCGGAGCATCGCGCGTGGATTTTGTATATATATATAATAAATTAACACGAAATGTAAAAAAGGAATCTATTGTTTTTATTGATTTTTTTTTTGTGTGTTGAAATTATTTGACGCCGAGAAAGCCGAACGGCATAAAACTCGGACGAAGAAAAAAAATAATATATATTTTGACAATCGTCATACATATGACTATGCCACCGATTATAATAATAAATTATGAAATGATACTACAAAAACCTCGCGAGGGGGCTCGGTCGCTCGTAGACGCCGAGGTATACATTACATATTTTTTCTCGGTATACATACCATTATATTTATATATACATAAAAAACACAAAAAAAATAATTACATACCAGCCAAAAATCCACACACCAACATAGTTAAACAAAAAAAAAACATTCCACTCATCATCCGACCACCGACGGTAATCCACCGCGGAAACGATTTCGTGAATCTCACTCCATTTTTAAACCTTACACAATATATGGAAAAGAACTCGGACGCTGGCTTTTGGTTGCCGGAGACGTCCGTCCAGGTCGGAGGGCAAGAAGAGAAGAAAAAAAAATGCTGGGTGTGCAGTATGGTAGGTGGGCAGCGGTTATCGTCACGGCATAGGGCTTCCTTATGGATAACGGCTGCGGCGACGACGGTTCGATAGTACAAATTCGACAAACATTATGTGTATATATATATATATATATATTATACCAAGGATATACGTGCAGTGGTAATTTGGTAGTTGATATAAATAATTTGGACATACGTAATTTGCATTACACGTCACATATACTATAGCGCTCTCCGTCCCGCGGGCATCTCTGCCCAAACCCAAAACAAAACGGCGATATGCATATTATGATAGTCGACGTACACACACATACTATCACCGCTGCCTAGTACCCGTGGTCGAGTTAACCGGCCGGCACTATGACATTATCTACATAATCCCTTGTAACACGAATACTGGCCAATTAAAATGCATTACCCAACTATTGTATAATATCGTTGTTTTTTTTTTTGCTTTGAATGATGTGCGACGCGTCCGACGCTCGTATTATGTTTTTTTTGCATTGTGCCTCTCTGCCGGACAACATGTGTGAGTAGTGAGTAGATACACCGTCTCACCGAGGGCGTCTTGGTGGCGATGCTCGGACACACATTATTATTCGGTAATGCAAATTTATTATTATTATTATTATGTATACTACACCTTGGCCGGTAATTCATTTTTATTTTGCGTATAGTATACCTAATATGGTGAACTACTATATTATTATTATGCTTATTTATTTACGCCGGTAACCAACCAGGTACCGTGCTAGTATTTTGCGTATATGCAGTGTATTATTAATATTATTATTATTATTACTATGTGTTTGATTTTTTTGTTAAGCTGACCTTTTTTGTTGCGGCCAAGTTTTTATGCCGGTATGGGCTTTTCTTGGTCAGTAAATTAATTACCTTTCTTTACCAGAACAAAATAAATTTACCTTTAAGTCATATCAATTCTATATCATTATCACCTTTTCAATTCTTAATATTATTATTTAAAAATCCCACACGCTCCGATTTTCGAATCTCGGCTGTGGGTTGGCGACCTTAATATCAAAGTTTCTCGTCACCGTACGCTCCACACCGAATCTGGGTAAGCCTTCGTGTGAGACGTTACAAGGTACAACGGAAACATTATGACATATATATAAAATTGACATATTGTAGTTAATTTGCCTATCCATATCGCCGTGTATTAAAAAATGTATTATTGAAATTGAAAAACTTATTCAAATAAGTACTTACTGAAAAACCGTTTAATTAATTCCTAAATGGTACTGGATGAAAAATTAGTTTGGGTAATTTTAGCTGAGCATTTAATTATGTTGGAATTCATTAAGAAATTCAAAGATTTTCTAATTAATTATTAAATAATGAAAAGAAAATGTTTATGAAAAACAGTTGGTTCATATTATACAATACACCCACAACTAAAATCACCAAATAAATTATTATTATCATATTCATACAAAACATTTTTAATTTAATCAATGGTCATAGATCAAAAATAAAGATGTAATTTCTTACCCTTATTGATTCTCTTTACCCATATTATATTGAGAATAATCATCGACTGCATTTATTTAACAAAACAAACAATTAATTTAACCTTAATTCCAACCAAATATAAGATAGATAATAGATATTAAATATTAGGTCTATATGATTATAACTTGTAAATTAATAAAATATAATAAAAATATCCGAAATCATTGATAATAAATGTTATTCACATCAAAAAGCATTCCATAAATTCTTACGAATCACACTAAACGTAACAAATTGTATGTTATACGTAATATAGGTACGTATTATGCATGTATCTATCTGATTCTTAAACAGTCTAGTCTACCTACGATTTCATAAATGTCCATCATGTCAATTGAGGTAAGTGATTTCATATGATTCGTAAATTTGTTAAAACTTAAACTCACTTTCAATCAGTCAATTATTTTTATTATTTAAACAAATGAAAAATGTGGACAATTTACCAGTTTTAATTTGTAAATAATCACAATGCACATAGGTATATCATTTCGTTAAAGATCAGAATATTTTTATTTAAAAAAAGATAAAAATAGAAATCCATATCAATGAAACATAATTTGAAGACATTTAAATATTGTTTTCTTGCTGCTTATTGTTCGGATTTTCGACCATTTAAGTAGCGCTATCTACTCTAATCGAAGGCTCACGCGTTGTCAATAAAGCATCCCACTATCCCAGTCACTAGGAACAGAACGATTAAATTAATATATTTAATCCTAATTACTATACAGTCACAACGTGCTAAATGACAAATTGACAATTTTATTATATTATAGCAAAAAATGTAAAAAAAAAAAAATTATGTATCGTGGGTTGGTTTGTAAGTGTAGGTGTGGGTAGGTATACTGCAATATAACGAAGGAATACAAGAACAAAAACGCAGATCGATATTATTTAAGGACGAAAAATGTGGGCGATAGCTTCGCGCATTAATACGTAAGTACATAATTGCATTATGTCGTTCGTCTGCACCACCGCAGTGTCGGTTATTCGATGATAATAATAATGTCGTACTCATTGTCATTATTATGTTCTCCTCTGCCGTATTACTCGGCGGCGGCGGACATGACCGGCGTTTGACACGAAATACATAATATCATTACAAAAGTATACTAAGTACGTCTCACACACACACACACTCACACACACAGACAATAATATCATATCGATCCGCCGCTAGGATAGGACTCGATGATAAACCGGCGGCGGCGGCGGCGGCAGCAGCATGAATCAGTTGCTACGGGAAACAGGCGTGACTATCGGTATAATATAGCGCAGATGCGAAACTGCGCCCCCGCAGGACGGCCGAAATAGTATTATCGTTCGTTTATTATTCTTTGATAACCCGCAGCGGTTTGATACACACACGCGCAAGGCAATACCTTGTACGATATTATACTCGACGATCGCGAATTCCGAATTTTCACACCGACCGCTGCAGATTGTCCGCAGTGAGTGTTATCAATTTTTTTAAATTTTATTTTTACCACCACGATTATCTGGTTATTGTTATTATTATTGTAGGCCAGTCGACTTGCCGCTCTCCACCGCCGCCGCCGAACGACAAAACGTCTCCACCGCCCAAGACGTGCCATATCATAGACCGGCGTGACCAGCAGACGGTAATAAAAATACACGCCATCGTTGAAGGTAAATTTGTCGTTACGGCGCCATACACCGTTGTCGAACATGTTAATATATCATTATGCCTGGATACTTGAATAGTAAAATTATGATATTGTGTAGGAATACGGTATACCTACGCTATTTTGGGTGCCGCGGTGCGTATATCGCGTCTGTATATCGTAGGCGCACATAAAAGGGGGGGAGTCAGCAGCTGCTTAAGGGCTGGAAGCTGAAAATACCTCACGTAGGTACTGCATAAAATGTTTATCGTCAGGGGCACGTGACGAGGGGGAGATCCAAGTAGGTATTTTATGGAAGATTTTAGAAGGTGGCAAAGTTTAGGAGACGACCAGTATTGGACGATCAATATGAGGAGGCAGGTATGTCGTGCTTAAAAAAAAAAATCTTACGATTAAAATAAATTGACCTGATTTATCATTATTAATTTTTAATTGATTAATTAATTATGTCCTCGACCGTAGTGAATAAATAAAAACGTTTTTAAGTTTAAGAGTTTAAAAAAAAAAAATTATTCAGTCAAAATATAATTATTAATATTATCATATTTTGTTTAATTGTTGAGAATAAATAATACTATAATAGTAATTACTAATTATCGATCACCATAGATTTTTTAATAAAATATATGTGTATTTCAATTGATTAAAGTTCAGTGTAAAAAATTGATTGTTTTACTTTACTAATAAAGAATAATGTGTTAGTGTTCCATCTTCCATGATGACTACAGAAAATATTCCTTATAATATCCAAAATGTATAGGTACTACACATAAAAACAATTCACAAAATAATAGATACTATTCCTAGAATAGCGAGAACAATGTCTTAACAGTGCTAAACTATTTTAAAGAAATTTAAACGGTGACCTCAAACTCTATGGGGCGGCAAATAGTTTTGCTACCGTTCACACACTGATCCTTAATGCGCAGCTGTGTCCCGTTTAGCCACGTTCAAAAGATTGGAAATAATCGAAGAAGTACTTCCCACCCTCAGCCATCCACCCACCGCCCTACATTTAAGTGTGCGCCTATGGTATATACATTTTTCTACAGTATTATATGTATTATTAATGTTTTGCTTCGGTTGAATTGGTATCATTCAGTATCTACGACAATATTAGATTTCATAGATGGTTCATTAGCATAGAAATAGTGTGCTTCACACGATTTTTTACGTCCATATACACCATACAGTCTACAGACGTAGCTGGTATAATATTACTTATCTACTATTAAGTATTTACGTATTAAGTAAAATATTTTTGTATTTATAAATAAGCAGCGTACGGTGAGATGTCGATAACCCGTCACGATAAAAATGTATTAAATTTGTAATTAAATTCAAATCTATATTTTCATTCATTATTTAATATTTACAGAGGTACCTACAATTTTATTTCAAAGTAATTGTTATGATTATCTTAAAGCGTTTAAGAGTTTTTTTTTTTAAACGAAATTCATTTAAATTTGTGTGTGTGCGTCGGGAGAAAGTTTTGGATCAGTGGCGTATCTAAGATTTTGTTACCTCGTCTAGTTATAACTAGTGTTATACAATTTGTGTACAATGTACAGATTAAATTTCTACATAAAATAAATAATATCATGAACTGATATTTGACGTATAAACATAAATTAGTACACCATTAACCTCTTAAACAGTAAGTATGACTATACGTTTCATCCTATGTACAAGATTATAGGTCCCTATTTTAATTCAGTGACTGCATTTTTAATATATACGCACACATGCACAAAACGAGAACCCACAAATAAATTATGACAGAATTTCTTCTTATGACTATATGGACTGACTTTTTGGTTCCTTTTCTTTCAGTTGTAAACATCAATGAGGATAAAGATACCATTTTATTAAAATTCAATACATAAAGTCCTGCTCGAGGAAATCATCTCCATAGCCAACTCTTTTCAAATGTTCCACTGTATATGTGTACTATCACTACCGTATTGACGTATTGTGGTCATAAACTTAAATGTAATGTACTTGATTTTGCTAAGTTTGTATAATTATGGAAATTCGACATCTTACCGTATTTGCAGTTTGTTATAAATTAGTTTTATATTAAATGCTCAAATACTGTACAATAAAAGCACGTACCTATAATTTTTATTCTTAACCTAGTAGTTTGGTAGAACAAAATTATTTTTTATTTCACGCAGTTATAAAAATAAACAAAAACTAAAAATTGAATTAAAGTTATAACGTAATATTCTATATGTATTTTTTAAGGATCTCATAGGAAGAAGTTAAACACTATAAATTTATAATACTCTATGATACCTATGTGAATTAATAATATTCAATAGTTTAATTTCTATTATTTGTGTATAGGTCAATGAGCCTATCTTAAATTTTGTCCCAGAAGTTCAATTAAATTAAAACGGAAATGATAATATCTTAACTATTATGTCCATATTGATAACACGAAACAACGATTGTCCTGCGTTTAAATTTCTTCTATCATATATTTTAATATTTCATTATAACTTTTTTTAAATAAAAATAATAACGGAGACACATTGTGAATACATTTTGAAAAAAAGCAATAGACTTAAAAAAGTTACTACAAATTAACAATAGTAATTAATACTAGTAAAGTATAAAGAAGGTGAAACAATGTTAAATCATAGTTTTAATAATCATAATTTTTTTTATAACATTATAAACTGAAACCTAGTTCTTTGGTACTTCTAACATAATTATATAAACTAATTTGCCTATTAAAATAATTCAGTTCAGCATAAATAATAGCATACCTATTAAGAAATCTTTATAGACGAGTGACTAACTCATTACTGTATGACTAAATGCTATGGCTATAATAGCTGTGATTCCATTTAATTATAGATACGAAATGGTTTAAGTCGTTCATAAAGTATATTTAATATAGTCTTGTATGTACCTAGTTTGTACCTTAGTACTCGTCTAGTTAGGTATATAACTATGTTAAACAAACTAAATGTGAGAATAATCTATGAAAATAACTAAAAACACATTTAATTTCATAACATTGGAGGTGAAATAAAGAGAATATAAGTACTTAAGTACCTACACATATTACAAACATATAGTGATTTGAGGTTTCATGAAATAATTCTGTATGTAATGGGTATCTTTATAATATTCACTTAAGTTTTCTTAACGTCATGATTAATATATCGCTATAAAACAAAAGTACTGACTACTGACTTAATACTAACGTAATATTTCATGACGTCAAATATGTCTACTTTAAATTAAAAAAATTAAATTATAAATACAAATATTGATATCTCATATTATACTTAAATAATCTTTAAAGGTATTAAAAATATAATTATTTAACACTTGTATGCCTATAAGCACCTTAATAAGTGCCTACGTAGAACTACTTATAAGCACGTGCTATGTGTCACTTTGTGGACAATTTTATATTGATAGAAAACAACATTATGTAGAGTAATTATACAGGGTGATGACCTAACTACCTGCTAAGTATGCTATTATTTCAATAATAGGTATGCTACGATATGTACAATAGTACATAGTGCTGTAAAATATGTTCCCAAATGATAGTGACTTTGGATTTTATATTACCTCTTTATTTAATTAAATATTAAAAATATCCTTTTAATATATGGGTAGGTATAAGAGGTATGACTAATATATTTTAGCGATTTTTTACTATAGTGTGCAAATTTAAAATGAGTAAATTATGATAAAATGTACTCATTGTATCTATAGACTGTTTAATGTTTAGTCATTAAACTATGTTACAATCAAAACGATCCGATATATGATTTATTTGTTTTTGAAGAATCTATTATATAGCGGTGGATTCCAGTTTAAAATGTTTTATGAAAGAATCATTTTAGTTTATTATTAGTGTAGTTTTGAAATATTTTATATTACATTTTTTATTTGTTTTTATATCTAGTGGTTAAATATTAAATATTTTGTTTTTACTTCAATCCATTCACATTAATCCATATAATACATAATTCATCAATTTTGAAATTTTGAATTTATTTTAAATTGAACAGTTGTTAGAAGTGAACAATATATTATCATGCATTACGTTTGAGGTAGGATTGAAGCATTATGCATAAGGTACATTACTAAAAATTAAATAGGTACATAATATTAAAGTAAAACGATTTATGTACGGAAATAGAAAACTATTTTTTTATCCATACGGCTATATAGTTCAATTTAGGTATAGTATTTGAGTCTTGTTAATATTTTCATCACATTTTATCACATTAGTTTGATATCAATGTTAAAATAATATCAAATAGATAGGTATTGGTGTACCTACAACAGAACATTATTAATAAACGCGCATTTTTAAGTAGTTTGTCTGTAAATATTTAAGGTGCCATTATGTATATATTTCGATGTCTAGAACCTAAAAATCACAGTGAATATATGCCTACATGCAAGACACGTGAATGTAAATTACCATAGGTATAATCACATTAATCACATTTCTTTGGTCGCCAGGTTCACCTGGTCAATAAATTATTTGATCAAATATTATGGTTATATTAATGTAATGATTACTTTTCAAATAGTGATACATTGTATTATATTATTGTATATACGATAGTACTGTCGCTGGACCGAAAGCCATGCCTGGTATTGTATCCAAGTCCCATAGAGCGGCCGGGGACAAAAACGCCGTCACTCATGTGTTCCGCAGAGTAAGGATTTCCTTGGCAAGAGAACCATCTAACCTCTCTAATGAGGAGGTCATGCACCATCCCGAAATGTATAGATTAATGACTTTCCTTGAAAGTATGCCGGTAGAAGAGCGAATTCTTGAGTTTTCTGCGCCAACTCCTGAAGAAGAAGACGAATACTTGGCGGGAACAAGAATTCGCGAAACCGAAGAAGCTCGCAGAGCCCGCGAAACAGAAGAGGATCGCAAGAATTATATGAATCGGTTCTTTCGTTAAGATATTAAATCATAAAAGTAAGTTTGGTCAATCATGTATAAAAAATTATATTTATAGTAAATAAATATTGTTAGGTATGTTTAGATATGTATGATGTATATAGATTATAGGTTAGGTAGACATTTGTATTTCAAAAGGTAGTTTCAAAAGTATTCTTACGCAAAAAATGTAATTAATTGAATTTTTATGGTTAAAAAAATATTGTTATGAAAAATGAAAATGTATACTTAAATACACTTATTTACTTTTATTTAAATACATTTTATGGGTATTACAAGGTTAAAAATTAATATTCAACAATGTTTTTGTTTATATTTTCAAATAACTTATCAACTGATAGATAATATATTAAAATGTAACGACGCATTTGATTTTTATTGTTAGGTGTTTTTAGGCCAAATTTGTATACAAAAGATTGATTGTATATAAATTTGAATTTAAAAAAAAGAATAAATTAAAATATAGTTAATCGTTTAAATAGTTTTTATTTCTAAATAAAATATGTGACTTGTTTAAAAATTATCACGATTATTATACATATTATATTTTTGTTCTATTTAAATTTTGAAGTACCTTCCAACTTAGCACTGTATAGAAACTAGATATAGGTCTATAAGTACTATTTCAAATTACATAGGTACTGTTATTCTTATTTAAATAACAATATTACGAATCAATCAAAATTATTAAGGTAACGCCATTGCCACACCCGTACCTATGTGTTTTCTCCGTCTTAGGAACGTACAACAAGGAAACAAGGAACATTTTATGATTCATAATAATACATTTTATTCGGTAATTTCTAAAATTAAATCGAACTATCGACCTCTTATAAAATGTAAAGTTAAGAATATTATCTAAGGTATATCAGAGGCTTTTATTGATATTTTTGTTAAGAATCAAGTTATGATCATTTTTAAACTATATAATAGGTTGTATACATTTTAAAATGTTTATAACTTACTTAAAAATAATATGTTTCAACAGTGTTTTATAAGTATTTCAACTTTAAAGCCATTAATAAACTGAATATCATACACTTTTTAAAATTAGACATACTTATTAATTGTTCCATTTTCCATATCATTGGCAGATATTTTTTTAAGTGTTTTGATAAATTGTACTGCTTATGAGTTGGCAAGCTAGTGAAAATTAAAAAAAAAAGATCTAACTTAATTTTTAACTAAAAATATTGATCGTTAATAAGATTCTTTAAAAATTATTATTATAAATTTAATAATGTACCTAATGGTTTTCTATAAATTATAAAAAATTTATGTTCGATTTGATGTGATTTTTAGATTCCAGCAACGTATCTTCATACCTACTTACCCAGGAGTTATCTACTTCACGAACCATAACTGTATTTTATTTTTATTAATTTTACTAGACACTTAAACAGTATATAGTATATCAGGTAATAATTACTGACAAAATTGTATTGTATTCATACTTTTTTTTCATCAACTATAACTTATGATTATTATAAAATACGATTGAATACATAGGATATATTATAGACGTGCAATGTTCACTGTGCAATGTGTACCTATGTACTGCGTAGGTATTCCGGGAAGTATAGGGACAAATCTCAAGTATAATATATTATCAAGTTACACCGCCATACCACATAACAATTTCTAACATATTTAACAAACGTTAAGAACGATCACGAATTGAGTCCTTATCTTTTCTTACCTTACTCATATTATTTATTTTGAATGTTATTAAAAACATATATGATGCATCTAAAAAATATTTAATAGATAGTTGTAAAGGAACTTATTTTTTATTGATTTAAGATAATAATGACACAAAATTGGTTAACTCTATCGTATACAATATAACAAAGTTAGAATTTCGGGTTATTTTTTTGTGATATTTTAAGCATAATTAAAAGATGATTGAATAATCACCGATAAAAATTATGTCTTGTACCGGGTTAATCGCCAACTATTCACAATTTTCTGGAAAATTAGGTACCTACAGAAAAATTCCAAAACTGACCTCTCTGTATCGTATTCAAATAACTATATCATTAATCTTTAATGTATAATAATTTGTGTTTGAATTCAAATACCCCAATACTCAAAAATCTTTTATCATTACGTGACCATTCGTTCCATTAGCTCCCTCTCACTACCCTTGTCTTTGTTCCCAATAAAATGTTGGTATAATTATATTTACTACCTATTATCTATATTCTATAAAACCACCTAAAATAGATTTGAATTGTAACATCCCGATTTAAAAAAAAAAATGAAAAATATACATCATTATGCTAAAAAGGTTAAATTAAATGTTCGGTTCAAAACGAAACAATAAATATTATTCATGATAATATATTGTTCTATAATAAAGGTAGTAGGAACAAGAAAAAATTTAAAAGTTTTTAATACGATGTAAATATATTTAAAGTATAAAGAAACATTTTTACACATAATGACCTTTATTGTTTTGTTTCATCTTATTGTAATAAGTATCTAATAAAAACGATAACATATAATATACTTATATACAAAATACGTGTTAAAATGTATAAAAAATGTTTGTATTTTTTTCAATCTTACATAATACTACAATTGGATTGAATAAATTTAACAAATTATTGTAGTTGAAAATTGTTATGTTTTCATTATTGCATTTTGTTGATATATTTTTTTTATCCAGGGCCGATTAGTGATTATAGATGATGCACTTAAGTACCGCAGAGCGTTGTGTGAAAAAAATAAACTGTATTTATGTAGCTCTTTTGAAATGTTTTACCTTCTTTTATATGTAAAATGATACAGTCGTGTAACGATATATAGGTACAATAACGTCGTCCATGCAAGCAATGCAATCTAATAAAATAGCAGTAGGTATGCCTACAAATGTGCATTATGTACATTGAACAATACTACGAATAATATTTGTTTTATTGCAAAATTACATTTTTTATTATACCTACTCAGCGTTCATTGATACTGTAAATAAAGAGTCACTTTATACATACCTATTTAGGTAGGTACATAAAATAAGTATAATATTAGTTAAACACGGGCTGGAAAAAAACAAATTATTTCATAAATGTTTGTTATTTATAAGCTGCAATTGCATTGTTCAGGTGTGTGCACGAGTCATTGTCGACTATAATAGTGAATCAGTAGCAATGTTTACAGAAAATCAGTTATTTTTACTTAGTTTATTGTGTTCACCGTCTACTGCAATGTAGATTGTAGAATCAGTAATATAAAAAAAATATGTAGTCGCATTTAAATTATTACTTCAATGCTGAATAGTTACGTACTTTGCTCTATATTGCTCTATTTTATGCCTGCGTAATTTTCCTATTTTGCACGTATAAAATAAGTAAATTTAGTAAATTTGTCGTTAAACGATAGATACAGACATTTAAATTTACTAGTAACTATCTCATGAGTCTGTGATTATCAACATTTCGAACTTTCTAAGATCGATCACGATAGTTGACGGTTGTATACTGTACACATATAAATTATTACCTGATAGTTAGTTTTCACATATTTTACTTAATTTTCAATCAAATATTTTTTAGAGTGAAGATACCAACTTGTTCATAAAGTGTTCGACATTTTTACTTTATCAACTTCACTCACATAGTAGCAGACTTTTATAACTTCATAAATTAATACAGGTATGAGATATTTAAATAGGTATACCTAGATATAAAATGTATTAGGTCATCAATATTTTCTAAACACATTGATGGCCGAATCTAATTTAAGTAAAATACACACATCATTGGACTAGGTATTAGAGAAACTCAAAATTGTGAAAAATGTAACCATTTATAGTGGAAAACATTTATTATGGAACTTTGGTACAGAGCTCAGGTCGACACCATCACCATAGTAAATGTCTCCTAAATATTATTTTATATATTTTTATTTTACTTGATTAGTTTTATTTGTATGAAAATTAATTAAAATTGTTTTTAATAAAAATTATAAGATAAAAAAAAATAACTTATCCAAAAAAAAAGAATTAGTACTAATTACTCCCGCCATTGTAAAAATAAAATAAAATTATAAGATAGTTTATTTTTAAAATTTAAATTTTATCCTCTGTTCTATTAGTACAGTCTTAAATCTCGATAAGAAATAGTAATAAGTAATATTCATAGCATACAATAGTCTAGTTAATTATTTATAAAATAACTAAATTGTAGCATAGCATAACACCCATAAAAGTATACTATTATTAAGATAATTACAGAAAATATAAATGTTCAAAATTAAATAAAGTTGAAAATGAATTAAAATTGATTATTGATCATTAATTTAGGTACAATATTAGCCATTAGAATCGATAACTAATTTATAGTTATCCGATATTGGGCTCCAATTGTATAGCATTTGAAATTTAGAAACCTCGAATATTAAATACAGATAAGAATAACAGAAAAATAATAATAATAATAGCCCAAATAGTTATAATTTTGTTTTTACATCAATGATTCAAAATATAACAATTTAAGTTGCATATTTAAAACTTTTGAGATTTGTGCTATTTTCGATAATGTGCATTCAAAATCAAACATATTGAATGGTTTTCATGAGTCTTAGATTATTCAGCGAAGTTCGGTAAAAAAAAAAAAACAGATTGTACAATAATTCATACTCAGATTGTTTTAATAATAATTCCTACCTATTTGTGTATAGATTATTTTTAAACAGTCCGACACATAACCTAGGGACCAGAACGTTGTTATCAGTTCAGTTGATAACTGAATTAATTTTTTGTTTGTACTTATATAAGTTGACATTTAGAGCATATTATTAATATTATTATATTATATATACTATACATATTTTAAGATTTATTACTTCATAATATTATAGTATTTTTTTTTTAGTGATATCAAGTCCCTGACACAAAACACATAGTTTCAATACTTAAGTGATATTACTTGGCCCAATTTAAATTGTAGACCAATACTTATTTCATTATTAAATAAATAATTTTTTTTTCTTATCTAAGTATGTAGGTACGTATTATTTTACGAAACTTGCTTAACTATGCTTGTGCTTATACAATATACCACCACGACATACTACGACCAGGTACCACTATTTGTAAGATTGTTTGCATGCTTATCACAATTTATTAGTTTATGTAGGTATGTAAAAAACAATCTACGTATGTAATTAATAGCATGTTGATCACAAATTACCATTAAACATTAATACTGTGTAGCTTTTAAACTATTTTATCCCGCTATTCTAGATTAAAATACCTCTAAATATTTTAAAACAGCACAGTTAAACATATTGTATTGTAAATTGTAATGTATATATGTTTCTCTTAAAAATAATTAGGTATAGTAAATATAATTTTTTACATAAAATAATACACATAATAAACACTAGATGAGTTAATTGGTCACCCAGTTTAAAAGTATTTCCAAATTTTAAATTTAATATTGAACGTCATAGTATGATAATAATAAAATATACCTAACATACACTTTCTTACTATTTATTTATATAGCTTCCGGTACTAGACTGATACAGCTCAAAAATTACATAAGACACACTTATTAATTATTTTTGATATTAAATAACTGTTACATTTACATACATTGGCTGTACAATGGCGTCATCGTTCAATGCAATATAATTTTTAAATAACAAAGTATAGAAAGGTTTAATAGTAACGAAGTAGTATTATTGTTAATCAAATTCACTCATATAGCTTTAAATAAGTATTTATAATATATTCCACTAAAACGCAGACACAAAACAAATTATCATACATACTTTCAATACACTTGTAATATTAATCTACACACCAAGTACTTACAGTAAATAAAATGACAAAGAGTATAGTGGAAAAAAAAGGAAATAAGAATAGTATTAACACCAATACACCGTGATAAGACACAGCTGGTTATATTTACATTCCATCAATAGAAATCTTTTCATAATAAACCACCTGATTTTTTTATGGCCCATTTTATTTTACCCACTATGCTACAGAACACCAATATCATAATAATAATGTTGAGAAACCTCACAAAAACCCACCGAAATGCCATAATTGTCAGGCGTCACACCCTAAACCAATGCCACGCTGCACATATCTCAATGCGTCAAAAATGCTTAAGATCATCATTCTAATAAAGATTATAAAAAATATTGTGACAGTCCGGTCAAATGTGATCCCTGACCACGCAGCCGAATTCAAGGGATGCTCGAGTCAATTCTCAAGTCCGGGGATAACAATCTTTTCACCGAAAAAACATTCTATCCCAAATAAAAATCTTCCGAGGCCTACCCCTGCAATATACCTCTTCAGGCTATGCCTTCTCCTTCGCCTCCATCACTTTTAATCTTAAACCTAATATAGTACCCCCCTACAAATCATAACGTTTAATTATCCCGTGTCCGATATTAGATCCACCTCCGAAAAAAATATCAACTAGGTTTTTAGTCCATATATAGCTAATAACACTCATTCCCACCAATATTCTTGACTGATGCTATTCTTTAACGTTTTCGGTAATATTGCTTAACTTCGCACACGTGCCGTACCAGTTCATTATAAACGGTCTTCACATTATATTTATGTTAAAATATTTATATTATAATCCTATTTAAGTTAATGATACATCTTTTTTCGTTACCTATTGTCGATGATATTGCTAGATTCTTAAATATTTGTATTTATTGTTGACTTCATGTAACTATTGAGAGAAGTGGTTAATACCAAATAAATATGTATAAATATTATAATGATTATAAACATTATTCACGGAACAGTCATAGTGTTTTTCTCACAACACTGGTCAGATGATAGGTTTTGTACCGTTGAAATATAAAAATCCACATTTGGACATCATCATAAACATTGCCTGATAGGTTTTTACATTGTTTATTTCCACGATCACTACTGTTAATGTTTAAAGGTACTATAGTATAAGGTCTGTGTGTAATGTGTACACGGTCGATGTGTGCACGGAATAATCAATCACCAGATATATGATATTTCGACTGTTGAAGTAACAGTTTAACCCAAGGCACTCATTATAACACTCAATAATTACCTATCTACGAGTATATACGTAGGAATAGATGCACTCAAATATTGTATTTAAATTGCACAAGCTTGAACACCACTGAAATTAATTATTGATGCATGATGTCACAATTTTACTCGTTTCCTCTTTAATCGGCAAAGTTAACTAAACCTGTGCGGATTATTGTATTTCAAAAAGACATAAATGGTAGTAGGTAGCTGTTTGAAGGCGATGCTATTTGGACACGGTCGCGGTGGTTTGGACGTCAAACTTGTACGTTCAAGGTATATAACCTATTATATGTTAATGATAATATTATATGACTTTTGATATAATTTAATTATTTTGATTTATTTTATCATCGATTAGAGTGTTTAAAGTATGAAATTACCTGCGACAACTAATTGTAATATACTTTTAAACTTTTTTTAAATTTTAAAACTTATATAAAAAATTACTTTTAACTTTTAACTTTTCCTAACAAATAACGAGTTAAAAAAATTAGTTAATTATTGCTCTACATTGCTTCTATTAGTCTCAAGTCGTTTATTATAATATCATAGTAAAACACTGATACGATACCTTCAACTATTTTTTGACGAAATATGGGAAGAATAAGTTCGTTAGATATTGAATAAACTATTTTTCAAAATTTTAATTTCAAACGATAAAAAAATAAACGAAAAATGTGGCTATACTTTCAATACTTATTTTAACTGCTGTAAGAACAACTTATGAAAGTCCATGACTATGAAATATTCAAGCTTTTTTTCAACCTGAATTAGAAACTAAAATGTTATCAGTTATCACCATAGAAAACAAAAAATAAATTCACAATGCTATTAATCGTTTAAAAAGTGCTGAAATATTTTTAAAATGATATTTGAGCTAGACAAGGTAACATAAATTATAGTCAAAAATATAGACATTAATCTTAAAATATAAATTACCTATAAGGTCTTTGAGGCAAGTGGAATTAATAATTATATGTGTTTATATGATTACGTACCTATTTAAGCAAGAGTTTAATAATTGATCCTAATCCTGGTGAAGATATTAAACAAACACATTCAACAATTAATAATAATAATAATATTCGCAGCTGCACTATCTTTTTATTACTAAATAAAGTAGAAAGAAAGTATTTAAATAGTTTATCCATACTTCACGTTTTAAATTTTATCACTTATATAATATATGCATGTTAACACATATTTTGAAAATGTAATTGTGTATGGAAAAATAATGATAACTTAATATCCGTTATTGCAAAATAGTTTCAAGATCTTTTAAATATTTTTTTGAATTATAGCAAAATGAACAATTGCTATATTTTTTGGATTTAAATATCCAATTTTGTCAAAATTTGAACTTGAAATTAAAAAAAAAAAACCGCACGTAATTTTGAAACTAATATAATATATTCCTCATCAGAATCTAAAACCATAATAAAATATAATATATAAAGCATGCTTTACTTAATTGGCCACATGAAAATCACGCATGATTTACTTAAGATAAGATAAAAAAAAGTGTAAGTAAATAAAATAATAAATATAGTGTAATGTCACGTCGTTTATACGAGGTGAATTAGTTTAAGCTAACATCATACATTAACGTTAAATACGAGCGTTTATAATTATTATTTGAGAATACAGTTGTCATGTTTAAATCACGAAGTTAAGACTAATAGAAATCAATTTAAATGTTTTAAATCAATTTACTTGCTATATAGATTTAATAAACTTGCTATTTACATACAAATGATAAAAGAAAAACTATAAATATATATATTATTTAAATAATAAAACCTTATCATTTTACCATTATATGCATCAATAAATTGCATTGTTCAACTCGTATTTATTCCTCTACTATTATGCTCTTCAATGCCATTTTCGAGTATAATATTAACCAAGTGATAGTAAGCTGTATTATTTTAATACTATTTCTGCTGACGTTGAATAAACGCGTATGTTTACTTTAATATATTCATAGGCGTACATTTTTTTTTGGGGGGGGGGGCATTAGGAGGTCTTACCCTAAAGGCTAACTTAACGCCGTAAGTATAATGAACTATGTTAATACGTTTTAATTAATATTTCTACCCCTCTCCCAGATTTTTGACCAAATGTACGCCTGTGGCTACATCATTTTCGATCGTGTTGGTCGAATGCAAAACATATTATAAATTTCTAGGACCCGTAAGATATAGCTTAAAGATCTTTATTCACATCAGTTCGCAAGACCGGTTCATGTTTTTCCAAGTTTCAACCAACCAATTATGCTACCTAACTGGATAGGTAAATTAGGAATAGATATAATTAATATCAATTATCAATAGCCACTTGGTGAGATAGAACGAGCGTGCAGGTGTTTCGAAATTTCGTGGAAGTGCCGAATAAACAGCACACAAAATATTTCATAATTACTAGTAGTGGCGGCGGGATATAATACTATTTCAAGCAATTTGCTTCATGTCTTATATAGGTGGGTGCCGGTGGTATAATTGTAACACTTCAATACAATTATTGTCATAACAAATATGGTAATTAACATAGTAAACTATCATTTTAATGTAACAAAGACGATGGTTGGTGGTAAAAATATAAAAAATGTACAATTCGCTTCAAAGACTCAAAAAGTTTGGGCCGCCACTGATTACTAGTCTAGTACAATAACCCCACCGGGGTTTCAAAATAGTTATTACACGTGTACTTGGCAAATGTTTAAATTGTATTTAAAAAAGGTGACTATTGAATAATAATCAAACTATTTCAAGCTTATTAGTTTTAGACACTAAAGTTACGTACACTTTTAACTACTACATAATTTGCACATTTTCGTAAATTTGACGAATATTGTCAAAATTATTTAACTTCAAGCGTTACTAATAAAACAATCATAACTATAAATTTTCAATATTTTTAAATGTCTATACCAGAAACATAATATGAGAGAACTTGTATAAAATGTTCAAGAATTTTTACCCATTTAAAAATTTTAATCAACATAATAAAAAATTTGAAAACATAAAATGTATGATAAAAATATAGAATGAAATTAGTAAAAATACCTATTTCAATATAAATTACTGAATAAAAACAATGTTTCAATTTTTCTATCGTCAAAATTCCAACTTCAGTCGCTCATAATACTATATCTATTATAGATTTAAGTTCTTTTTAAAAATTCCTGTAATCACAACTTATGAATAACCTTGTATTCAATTTTCAAGCTTTTTAACCATACATCATTTTTTTTATCAACATAAATAGAAAAAAATTCAAATTTTCAAATTTTCAAATATCAATAAATAACTCAAAATAAGAAAAAATATTTTGAAAATGGTACTATGAATGTAAAAGTTAGTATAAACATTAGATAAAACTTTAATCATGTATTTACAGTTCTTTCCAATTATTAATAAAGATAACTACTGGGAATGTTGACCCTATAAAAGCCCAACTAGATCAACATTTCACTAGAAAAACAAATTGAGTTAAAGATCAAATCATTTTTAAAGTGGTGAAATGTGACACAAAAATAAAAAAACACATCATTGCAAAATCTCACATTAAGTGTACTTGTGGCATAAATATTTTTTACGAAAACTGTGGAATGTTTTAAAAATCTAGAATTAAAATTGTTTGAATATTATCAAAATAACAAAAATAATTAAATTAAGGATACATTTTTATTATAGGTTTGAATTTTTAGTCAGCATATTTTAATCTTTCTATGACTCATAAAAAATGATTACATTTTGATTTTGATTTTCAGTTGATTAACTTACGAGTAATATTTTGTCAATTTTGAGGTGATAAAGTTAAGAATTTAAATATAATACTAATGGCCCTAGGTGTCAAAATAAAAATTTATAATTTCAAGACCATTAAGAAAATTACAAAAAATTTTACGAATTTTCAACTACAAAATAGTTTTCATATTTTGGCGATTTTGATAAATTTCACAACAATTCGATGTTTCAATGCTTATAAAAATAATTGTAACTTTGAATTCTGCCAATTTTTAACTGAAAAAATAACAACTAATATGAAGGATCTTATGTATCACAATGTCAATTTTCCCCCTGAATTAAAAAACTTTAACACACTAGTCGAAAAAAACTAAAAAAAAAAAAACATTTCAAATGTCCACAATGAGTGTTCTATAGATCTTTTATAAGCAAAATTATTATCAAAGTATTAATACAATTCTATCGTTATATTTTTTTTATAGGTACTTACAAAGCAAAATTGTGTTTAACGTATTTTTTTATAATTGTTGTTACTGGAATTAGGCAGTTATTATGGGCTAATAACGTTATTCCTTCTTTATCGGTTGTTAATACATGTATCATAATATTCATATACCTATATGGGCTATACGGCTGTATATAGGTAGGTAGTAAATATACAAACGCCAATACATGAACTAATGGTTGAGCCGAGCCAAGCACAATAAATCTATTCCATTTTAATCGACTGTGTTGCAATCAATCTTGGTTCTATACATAATTATTCAGATGTTTAAACATTTATAGTGCGTATTTATAAAATAGCTTCACCTAAATTTGCCTTAGTTGCCAAAGTCCGCGGGAACAATATTTTGGTATAATAATACATATAGTTTACTTTAAGTATGACATAATAGTTTAAAATTATTTATAGATCAATGCTAGATACAATCAACCACTTTGTAAAACCAAGAATGTTCGTGCTATGGATGGTATTATTCACATTAATAATATGGACTTACTCGTATTATTCGTTGACTGCATTTGAAGTGGTTTTTAGTGAACCACGTTCACTCTTCTTAGACCATGGTAAGTGTTGAGTATAATATTCAATTTATATTAAGTAGGTACCTAACCTAACCTAAATTTAAGCATCCAAATAATGTATTGATTAAATTATTCACATGAATATTAAAGAATCGATGTGATCGTTATACTTACGGTAAATTTGATAACTTACATGATTTAGTCTTATAAGATCTATTTTGTAATATTATGTTGAACATTATTGAAATAAGTATTTTAATTTACATAGGTATTGTTACAGCTCTCAACTTATTCAGAATACAGTATATGACTCTTATAAACTACAATTGTTTTTAATAGCATTAATACAAAACTACTTACATTTACTATAGTCATTTCTCAATAATAAGCACAATAATTGAATAACATGATAATTATCTTAGTTTACTTTTAATTATATTTTTAATTAAGCAGTATACCTAACATCCTAGCAGTTATTATCATATATTATGAACCGATTTAAAATATTGAAACATTGTAAGCATTTGAACTGACAGTAAAACTTATATTAAAAAATGAGTGAACCGTTTAGAAACTAGAAATATTTCAGATTTCGATTTCAAAAATCTCTTTCACTACAACTACCACTTTAATCACAGTTTACTTTTTGATATTTTTCTTGATTAAATAATAAGGTGAATGATATGAATAGATAATAGTTTTAAATGAAAGGATTACTTAATGAATTTGAAAATAGTTAAGAAAATTACTAGGAATATAACATTTGTACAGTCAAAATCCAATTAAATATTATTAAGATGTGTACCTACATAAGAACATTTAGGATTACTTTTAAAAAAAAAAGGCCTTCAGTATAACTTAGGTAATTAAATATTGATGATTCGTTCCTGTTAAGAACCATATACTAAAATAAATAATTATTAATTGTATATTTAAGGTACATTAATGTATCATTGTTATTTATTTCAGATAATTCTGGATATTTAATTAATACATCAGGATGTCGAATTCCAGAAATGTATTTGAATGGACCTGAAATAGAAAAATGTTTTAAACCAAACCTAGAACTAAATTGCAAAACGAAATGGGATTATAATTTACCATTAATTACCTCAGATTTAACATCTCTAATACTGAATATGAGTGCGTGGGCTACTTTAAATATCAGTGAGGGAGACCCAAGTTTCGAATGTTATTACATTCCAGTAGAAAGACCAGAATTTGACGACGACCAAGATCCAAAATCATTCAGTGATAATGATGTGAAGTAAGAGTAATTTCATACTTTTAGCTTAGTAAAATACATGGTATTCGCTAAGCCTAGAATGCATAGGTATCTCATGATGTTTATCGAAGATTTTTGTATAACCCTTAAATAAAATTTGATAAAAATAAAATATATAGGCTATATTTTCAAGAAAATTTCCAATATTTATCTATAATGCTCCTTCTAGTTGACAAATCTGCAATCAAACTGTTTTTGTCTCAATTGTAATTCAAAATTACTAAACAATTTTACGATATTTAAAATATTTTAAATGAAATCATCAGAAATCTTTTAATCCATAATAATATAGAAACTAATACTTGGCCTAGTGTAATCTAATCACTCATTGAATCATTAAAACAGATTTCTACCCGTAAAAATTCAAAAAAATATGAAATAAAAAGAATTGATCACTGAACTGCAAAATATAGTCGAGTTATTTTAAATAAACCCTTTAATTTTAATTTGAGATTTAAACCTAAGAGAAAACGTATTGTTGGATGTCATTTATTTTGTCGAGATACCTTATAATAAAAAAATGTTCTTGATTTTCAATGTCTTACACAAAAGTTTACTTAAAAATTGATTTTACTTACTTTTTTGGTGTGAATCAAAAACAAATCACCGGAAATGCGTACTTAAAATGTTCACAAATATTTATACTACCATTTGTTAAGCATGTTAAGATTTTCAAAATATTTTCAGTCCTTTATTGAGCTATTTGTAGATATTAAAATTTTTTTTTCTATAAATGTCAATAAAAATAGTTTCGATTGTTCTTAAAATTAATTAATTAAATACAAGATTCCTTAAAAATTGTTCTACTTATAAAAAAAAAAAATTAACTGGAAAATCGCATTGATTTTCATAATCATTTCAAAATGCAATTATTGACCAAATTCATTAAAATCAAAAATTTACGAAATTTGTTGTAATTAAATATTTATAAAATATTCAATTTGTGTAATTAAGAGGACAAAATGTAATAAGAAATTTATACAGGCTGAAAACAAAAAAATACATCAAAGCAGTGGTGTTCCTAGACAGTTTTCAGGAGGGGCAAACCTATAAGTTAAAATTTTGATCATTATTCCTTGGTTGACAAAGGGAGTAATTGTATACATCAATAATGGTTATGGGACGAATTCCCCTTCATCCTCCATTCTCCCACATGGGGACGCTTCAAAATCATTATTCGTGATGGGAACTCAAAACCTTTATACGTTAACTATATACGTAATGACATTTTCAAAACTTTTGGATTAGTTTTATTCTAATGCCTATTTTAGGACAATTATTAATACATAATATCGTATAAATAGTAGAATAAATTACTATCATAATTAATAGCCATAAATAAAATTGATTGATAAACTATTTCTGCTCAGAGTCATTTTTCGTATGCAATAATTTTCAATTGAATTCAGATTTAAGACATCCATTAAAGTTACGCAATGACGCGGCATACTCGACTACTACTTAACAGAGCAGTAGGTTCCCCCTTTTTAATATTAATTGAACTCTTGGTCAGTGAAATTAATATGAATCAAACATTTATCTTAAAATTTAGTACAGATCTTACTCCACTTTCGTCTGTCAGGGTACATTGTTAAAATTATAAAGTGCGCTTATGTTCGATCAAACACAATTGATTTGCCAGTACACAAACTTTGGAATATTTGGTAAGATAAATTTAGTTTTTAATTTTACATATTTATTGTATCAATCAATGAAAATAAAAAATAAAACAGTGCGTAAAATGACATAAGATATACCTATGTAGTAAAATTAAACATTCGAGAAATATATGAACTGATATCAATTAATACGCCATGTTAAAATTTAAAACATAAAACTGGTGAAACTGAAAACTATATCTATACGGAAATAGCAAAGAAAAAATAAAGTGAAAATCATTAAAAATAAACAGCAAACATATAAACCGTGAAATGCTTTGACAGGGAAAAGTAAGGAATTCTTCTTGTAATTAACAAAGTTATAATAATAATATACATAGTCAATGTTATTTTGTACTCTTGGGGTTTGACAATACCAAGACGTCCGTTGTACGAACACTATCAATAACACCTCCCTCAATCTAAAACCAATAGTTTTCTAGTATGCCTAATCTTATCTAGTTCTGAAGTTATCAGTTAGCTAGGTATTCCACTAATTAAACCGATCACTATTTTAATTGACACCCTTGAAAACATGTTGACACAACTAACTTAACATTTGTAAAGTAGAACGTCGAAAATCCTAACCAAGGCCTATTAAATTATAGCATTCAGCACATATAATATTATATAATTCATTGTACATTTAGTATTGGGAAACATTATAATAACTGTGATATAAAATAACAATAGGTTCTAAGACAATTACATAATTTACATTACTATAATTCATATGTATACCTATAATCGAAGTATTTTTATTTAAAATAAGAAATATTATGTGTATAATTGTAAACAGATTTATTATTCTTATAGACTTGGCGAAAAAGTATATTTCGTACACAATACAACAGTTTCAAACGAAATGGTTGAAGTAGTATGCACATTACATTCAAATATAATTTACAAATATTATCATATATTTATACGACCATCTTCATCAATAAGAAAACGAAAAGATGGAGAAGTAAGTATATTACTTTTGGGTTTGGATGCGGTATCTCGTATGAACTTTCATCGTCAAATGCCAAAAACCAGTGCGTTCTTATCTGAACTTGGCACTGTGGAAATGATAGGTTATAATAAAGTTGAGGACAACACGTTTCCAAATGTAATCCCCACACTAACCGGAATGTCAATAGAAGAGTTGAAAATAAATTGTTGGCCTGAAAACGACAACTTTTTTGATAAATGTCATTTTGTATGGGATGATTATAAAGATGCAAATTTTAGCACAGCTTTTGCAGAAGATAGTATTTTAATTGGAATGTTTAATTATTTAAAATCTGGATTTTTAAAACAACCCACTGATTTCTATTTAAGACCAATTATGAACCGTGCTGAAAATGTTATTGGGCATGAATCTATTGGAAACACAATAGGTTGTCTAGGCCCCAGGTTGGGTATGACTTTGTTGCTTGATTATGCTTTAAAAATGGCATTATCTATGACTAATCACTTATACATGAATGTATTTTGGACGACGAGTCTAACGCATGATTACGTAGAGTATCCAAAATTTGGTGACGATGATTTAACAGACTTTTTTGATGCGTTTAACAAGTCTGGCGAGCTCAACAAAACGATTGTCATACTAATGAGTGATCATGGAATCAGGTGGGGATGCTTTAGAGACACATATCAGGGTAGTCTGGAAGATAAACTACCCATGTTGAATTTCGTCATACCACAATGGTTTCAAAATATGTATCCTAGCGCAATGGAAAATTTGAATAAAAACACTAATCGGCTTACAACGCCGTATGATTTACACGAGACACTATTAGACTTCATCGATACGAAAAGTCTCGATGACGATTCTATTGCGAGACGAACGAAAATGAATAAAATTAAAAGAGGTACAAGTTTGTTTTTAGAAATTCCAGAAAATAAAAATTGTGAAACAGCGGGAATACCTAAAAACTATTGCGCCTGCCACGAGGAGAGGCAGGAATTAGCTGTAGATGACGCAAACGTCGTTGAAGCGGCCAGAGCCTTAATGAAATATGTTAATTTCAAGTTGTCGAAGTATAATACACTTTGCGCATTTCTAACGCTACATGAGATCCATAAAGCGTCAGTTGAAATGAGAAAAGACAATTATTCGGTGAAAGATTACGAGATACAAGTAACTACGGTTCCAGGGTTTGCGAAATTCGAAGCAACATTAAGACATAATAACGAAAACTTTAAAATGGTGGGTTCAGTTAGTAGATTAAATTTATATGGCAATCAAAGTATTTGTATGAACGAAGCTAAAATGAAGTTATTGTGTTATTGTATACATGAAAATTAAACTCAATCACATACTCGTAATGTCCCAAACTCATATCATTATGCCAATGTATATTATGATCTAAATACCAGTACTCGGTAGGTAGAATATACCTTATACCAATGTAATAATTAGACTTAAGAAGCCATTCTGGTAATGAAATTCGGACGTAAGAATATGCTTTTGTACTTCACATTTTCCTCATCCCTCAATAGTCGTAGAAACATGATTTTTGCCAAAATAAATGTGACAACTTCTTCTAGATAGAACTACGACCCATATTTTTTTCAAACTGATTTTATTTGCATTTCAAATTTTCCAAATTTCCAAATTGTTTAAAAATCGCATACAATAGACAATAGAGGTCTGAAAGAATATCTTTAAGATAATCTGAAATGCAGTTATCTAGAAGAACTTCTCAAATATATTTTGTTAAAAAAAAAACAATACGTTTCTAAGACTAAGAAAAGCTCTTGAAAATGTGAAGTTCGAACACATGTTTTCGGTAAAAAAATCAATAATTTTGAGCCATTTATTCATACGTTTTACTTTTACCGAAACGGTCTCTTAAAATGAGAGAAAAAAATTAATTTGTCTAATGAAGTTTCATTTTGTTTGTATTGTGATATTTTTAATTTTATATAAAATATATTATTAGAATTTTATAGATTTACTGTGAAAAGATTTTTGCTTTTTAATTGTATTTATTTTTTTACTGTTGAACAATACCAAATAATATGTATGACTATGTATATTATATTTTACACTATTTATACAAATTAACAAATACCAATTTGTTTGCAAAATAAATGATTATCCTTTCATATTATGTGCATATGCGTATTTTAAAAGAACATATTATTATTGTCTGTTAGAAATAATCAATTTGATAACTTGTACAGATTATAATTTGATAGTGTGTATTGTGAAATTATTATTAGAAATTCATTCAAATTTAACATTTTCACAGAGGGATGCATTTATGCAACACTGAATAGCTGATGTTTATGTTTTAAAAGTACCTACCAGTACCCGTGCGATTACGACTTTTAGGTTCAGAATTATATTATGAACGGTTGTTACACAGAACAAATTTAAGCAGTCAGAACTACACAAATTTCCTTCAGGTTTTGACAGTAAAACTTTTATGATAAAAATTGAAATTATTGTATCACAATAATAATTTACGTGATGTCATGATCGGTTACTGGTGCTAACTTCTAAGCTGACTTTTCAATGTCGACATTTTACTGATGAATCATCCTGAAAAATATATTCTGAAACCCTATTCTTAAGAATTATTACCTATTTTACTTGTTGAAATAAATTTAGAAGTGGAACAAAAAGTAGATAACTGTAACAACACATTTGTATTAAGAGGCAATTCAGAGTTAAAATTCCCAATAGTTCTCCAAAGAACAGGGAAAAACAAAAAAACAATTAAGGAAAAACAGGCATTTTTACCCAAAATCAGTCTTCAATCAAAAGGATTTTCATTTATTATAGTGTAATTTAACAAAAACAAGCATGTAAGTTGATGTCGCTCTGCCGGGTAGCTGGTAAGTTGAATTAATATTATTCATAAATTATCAATGTTGCTAGAAAAATATTATATATACTTATGTAAAATTGGGCTGTTTTGAAACCAAACTACAATAAAATAACGAAAATCGTTATTTCTTGTGTTGATATGTAATTTTTCCAAATTTGAATTTAAAATATTGGTAAAAAAAATAACTGTATACAGATTTCTTATTTACGGGCAAACTGCTTAAATGGGACCTTGTTTTAAATTTTTCAAAATCATTTTTAAATTTTGTTAACATTTTAACTATAAATGATTATAAAAAAAATCACTCATACGTATTTTTAATATTTTTCAACTGCTATTGAATATCAAGAAACTTGTATTAAATTGTCATGCTTTTTGACTCAACCAATACAAATTAATTGATATTTAAAGAAAAAAAATGAAAATTGTTAATGTCCGTTAACAGCTTAAGACGAGTCAAAATATTTTGAACATTTTATGAAGTATATGAATTAATAAAATAAACGTATGATGTAAATTTCGATTGTCTGTAGTTATTTGTTTTTGAATTACAACAAAATAAGAAAATGGCTACAAGAGAAATCGAGTGAATATCAACAGAAAATTTCAACTTCAAAGGCTCATAAAAATGTAATGTTAAATTCCGGTAGATATTTTTTGTTTTTGAAATAGGTAATCTCCCAAATGAACCAATTAGATTTGCTTTCCTACTAAAAAAGTTGCTGTTGAATAAAATCGAAGCACTTTTACTAATTATGGACACAAAAATAAAAATAAAAAACACATATCATTATAAAATCAATACATTTATTGCTCCGCTCAAAAGTTTAAAGTTCAAATAATTTTTTTTGACGTCTGATATTTATTAGTAAATTAAAGAATTCTATTAGAATGATTTTATTATTTTGTAGTAAATAAAAAATAAATAACCTTTAAATATGTTTATTTTATCATTTAATAAATTAAATAAATGACCTGTATTTTTATGATTTTATGAAGTTATAATTTTGACAAAATTCATCAAAATCGCAAAAATGTACAACACATTTTTCAGTCATAACCTAATAAAAAATATTAATTCCATATCCGACATTTGAAAGTTAAATAGAACTTAGGTATAAAATTTGGTAGTAAGTAATATCATTTTTTTAAGAACGTTTGAGTTTAAAATGTTCACGTTGTTGGTTATATGCAACCGTAAATAATGATTTCTCATTAATCGCATTTGATATTTTGTTGTAATTCAAAAATTAATGAATTTTTTTTAGTAAATACTTAAAAAATTTCATTTCCAAAAGAGTATTACATTTATTTTGAATAATCCAAAATTGTAAATAAATATTTATATAAATTTTTTTTTGTGTGTGCGTTGAGAAACACCAGAATAGAGAGTTTATTAAATTCAGTGTTAAGTTTATATGTTTATTTATTTTTTAATCAATATTTTTAATTAAATACATTTTGTAAGAACAAAATCAAATCTTTAAGTTATATACAATGTATATTATATTAGAACGACATGAACAAAGTTCACCTTACAAAAATTACTATAAATTATATAATATTTATTTTGTCTAAAAATATAATGATTTAAAAAGTATACTTACAATTAAAAATATATTAAATAAAAAATAATTTTAGATTTCTTTGTTATTGACTAGCAAATTCCAGGATTGGACTTACAAATTTTTACAAATTGCTTTCTAAATACTGGCACAGCACGTTTGTACAGAACTCGTTTAAAAAAGTATAAGGGCCAACTTCACAAAATATTAAAAATATATATTTTAAACCACGATTAATATGTTTGTAAACTAAATAGTAAATACGTGTAAATATTGTATAAATACTTCACAATTACCTGTATTATATATAGGCAGATTAAAATGCATGTATGAATATATATTTTGAAAATTTCATTGTGTTCAGAAAATAATAATATCATAATACACGTATTACGTAAAGGCAAAAAATAGCATGTCCTTATTAATCAAATTTGTTTAATAATTATACAACAAAAAAATATAAAAAGACACATTTTTCGTTTAGTTATCCAAAACTTTTACTAATGCCTACATTATTAGTCAGAAGAATCTAGAACTAGAATGCAATAGAGTATAAAGTAGGTATACTTAGCTTAATTATTGGCCACTTGAAGATCACGCATGATTTACATAAGATTAGATACAAAAAGTGTAGGTATAATTAAACAAATGAATATAAGATTAATGATACACTTAGCGAATTCCCAGGAACGATGAATACGAGCGTTAATAATTAATATTTATGAATACAGTTGTCATGTTCAGATCACAAAGTTAAGACTAACAGCATTCAACTAAATTTTTTTTTTAAATATATTTTTAAATTGATATTTTTACTATTTAGAATTTTAGATGTAATAACCTTGTTTATACAGACAAATCATAAAATAAAATAAATTAATAAATATACATATTACTATGTATTAATTAATTCTTATAATTGTTTCCATTACATAATATCAATAAATCGAATTGTTCAACTCGTACTCCGCTACAGCTGTGATCTTCAATGACACTCTCGAGAAAAAGTTTACTCAGGTGATAGTTTTCTGTATTATTTTATGGGCTTAAATCGATCAGTCGGCAATGGATTCCGCCGGACACTGTGCCTCCCCCCTTGTATTTGTGTTTTGAAAAGTATATTTTAGTATAATTTAGACAGTTGTATAATTATAAATTACAATATTAATATTTAGTTAATACGTATAATATGTGAATATATTGTAAAATGTACAGTTCAGGGGGCGCCCGCTGAGAGTGGCCTGCAGTGGTAGCCATTGCGCCCACTGGATTTTCGAACGAACAAAAAAAATCAGTGTTTATAAATTCATAAATTTATTTTATTCAGTTACGGCGGTCATAAAAGCCCGCATTATAGTGCATTATACATTTATACCTACAACTGCACGTCTGCACAAATGACATTTTTGATCGACACAACGCTGTTGCGAGTACTGAATGAGAAACCCAATCAAATACAGAATTCAGATGTATACACACGAGTAGTGTGTATTGCATTGACTCACTCTGACGGTGTACACCAGGGGTGGCCAAACTTCTTTTGATCACGATCTTCTAAAAATATACTTCACCTTTGAGAATCGATGCTCGTGGAAACATTTTTTTTATTATTGAATAACTATAATTATTAAGAAACGTATCTGCTTAAAGTGCATATAAACATACAATAAGTATTATAAACTAATCACTAAAAATACTAGTAACATAATAATAAATAATGATTTCTAAAATCTAATTACTGAAGTCTAGTTAACATATTATTTCGTTGATCTGGGCATCGTTGAAGTGTGGCATTGCATGTCGTTGACCAATTGGTCGTAATTGACATATGAAACCAGAATAAAAGATAAAAATCAAACAGAAAAAGCTTATCGAAAATTTGTTCACTACGACCTCGATTAATTTTCGTGCGCATATCCCTAAAAATAAATTATAACATGATCGACTTTGAAATTATCCGCGATCGACCGTTTGGCCGCCCCTGGTATACACCATGGTACTTTACACTCGAATACGCCAACACTACACTAATTAGGTACCCATACGATAGTGCTTTTAACAAAAAAAAAAAAAAAAACAATGTGTTGAAAAAGTATTTAATGATTTGAACGATAAAAAAAAATTCGCTTATAATAACGTGTGGCCAAATATTACCAAATTTAGACTATACATTTTACATTATATATTCACACGTCACAAGTACATATGCGTTGGCTCCGCAACACAGATATAAGAACATGGGCCTATTATTATTAGGCCTATCTATTATTTACAAATATACGTATATTATCGGGCAAGGAGCAACAGCTGCTGGTTACACGCACAATAATCACTTTTTTGTGTATCGTTTTATTTTTTTTCATAATTATTATTGAATATGACTTGTGAGTTAAATAATATGTACCTAGATTAAGCCACGCGTTATCGCATACCACCGCGTAAAAATCGCCTTTCTTTTATTGTGTTTATTTTTTGATGTGCTCTAATCGCCACATCTTAATATTATATCCTTTTTTTTTGTGGGTGCTAATCGCGTATAATGTATAATTTATATTAGCTCGATTAGGTATTTAGTTTCTGTTCTATCTGTGTGCTAATCACCACGGAAGTATCCATTATTATATTATATTCACTCGTTGAGCGCAAATCGCTACTTTTTATTCATATTATTGATTATTGCATTGCGTGTAGTCGCGAATCACCACCTGTATCGTACTATAATATTGTGGCGGCTAATCGCCACCTTGTACCCCTTGTTATTATTGTATTTTTGTGGGTATAAATGTTGCTGTAGGTGTAGCAGCTGACCAGCAGAGCACCGACATACTGTGAGGTTTTGTTTATTATTATTGCAGTTTGTCGAGCCAGAAGGGCTAAATACTATTTTATATTATACTGTGGATCATTTAAATGTGTGTATTATAAACAACATCACAATCACCAAAAACCGTTTTACCATTTTTTATAATTCTTAATTGTTTAATTTACACTCATACACACTTACACACAAATACACATATTACACAACATGTGCTCCGTAGCTCGAAAGTATTAGCCCGGCGATCCTCGCCACTACGCCATGCACCTTTATATTCGCCGTAAAATACGCACACCACCAATATGCTGTTATAATAAATACTGTTTACTTAATGTATAACATAATTTTTAATTTTTTTATAGATCAATGATGGATACAGCCAAGCGCATTTTGAAATCAACAATTTTCATGTTATGGATTGTATTCTTCACATTGATATATTGGACTTACTTGTATTATTCTCTGACTACATTTGAAGTGCCTCTCAGTGAACCACGTTCTCTCATCTCAAGCCACAGTAAGTGTTAAATATTACTATTCAATTTATGTATCATATAAAATCAACGTAATCATATTAACCTCACTGTAAATTTGTTTATAAACATGAATTAGTATTATAATTTTCATATTATATAATACAAGGATTATTGTAATACCTAAGCATTTTTTAGTTACATAGGTATTGTGTTATACTGATTCGTATAATATGATCCTTGTAAGTTATAATTTATAGTTATTTTTAAATAACATCAATACAAAAATATTACTTACTATAATACTTTCACAATAATTAACATAAAATGATATTTACTTTAATCTATATTTTGAATTAAGCAGTGCCTAGCAGTTATGATCACAAATCATGGAAAATTTCAAAATGTTGAAACATTCAAATTAATATTTGTTTAAGCTATTTTAACAAGCATTTAAAACTGGAGACACCAAGACAGTAAAAAATAATTAAAAAAAATGTTTAGACACTGAAATTAAACATAACATTTAGATTTGTATAAAATCTTTATCACAGTTAAATTTATAATATTAATTTCTTATTAAATAATAATATGAATAATTAATGGATACAAGATTTAAATAAAAGGACAGTAATTTAGAAAATATCTAAGAATATTAGAATTATGCAGTCAATATCTAATTTATTATAATAATTAAGACATTAGATAATACGTGTAAAAGAACATTTGAAATTACTTTTCCAATAAATATTTCCTTAAGTATGATTTAGGTAAGTAATTATTACCTTTTGCTTCTTTGCTGACAAGCAGAAACTACATTAAAATAAATAATTATTCATTTAAAATTGTATACTTAATATATTTATGGATAATTGTAATTTATTTCAGATAAATCTGGATATTTAATTAATACATCGGGATGTCGAATTCCTGAAATGTATATGAATGGACCTGAAATAGAAAAATATTTTGACCCAAACGTAGAACTAAATTGCAAAACGAAATGGAACAGTACTTTGCCATATTTAATAACCTCAGATTTAACATCTCTAATATTAAATATGAGTGCGTGGGCTTCTTTAAATATCAGTGAAAGTGATAAAAGTTTCAAATGTTATTATATTCCAATAGAAAGGTCAGCATTGGAAAAAGACCAAGATCCCGACACATTTAACGATAATGGTGTGAAGTAAGAGTATTTCTCTACTTTAAGTTTAATGATATATATGTACATGTTTGCTAAGTTAGGAAATAGGAGTGTTTAAGTACCTCATGTGGTTTATCAAAGTTTTTTTATAACCCTTTAGTAAAATTGTATAAACCTAAAATATTAAGGCTATACTTTTGATTGAATTAAAAGCTTAAAAATCTAATATAGGATTCCCTATTAATTGATCTTTCTATAATGAAAAAATAAAGTCACATAATTTTTTTATAATCATTTGAAGTTCAAATTTTGATAAAGTTAGAAATATACTTATTTTTTTTTAATACAAAATCTTAATTCGTGGAAACTAAAAACTATTAAGTTTCCAAATATATTTCACAATACGCAATGATATTTTTAAAACATTTGGATTAATTTTGCAGTATTTTTTTATGCTTGGTTTAAACTGTAGGTGTAATTATTATGATAATATATAGCGTCAACAATATCAAATTAAATGTCCTAACCATGCTATTTTAAGGTATAGAATTTTCCACATGTTATAATTAATTTTAAATTCAATTTCTGATCACCACACTTCCATTATTATGAAATATTATAGGTGTAGTGTGTTCTATTGAAACATTTTTTTTTCTTTTAGACTTGGCGAAAAAATATATTTCGTACACAATACAACAGTTTCAAACGAAATGGTTGAAGTAGTATGCACATTAAATTCAAATATAATTTACAAATATTATCATATATTTATACGACCATCTTCATCAATAAGAAAACGAAAAGACGGAGAAGTAAGTATATTACTTTTGGGTTTGGATTCGGTATCTCGTATGAACTTTCATCGTCAAATGCCAAAAACCAGTGCGTTCTTATCTGAACTTGGCACTGTGGAAATGATAGGTTATAATAAAGTTGAGGACAACACGTTTCCAAATGTAATCCCCACACTAACCGGAATGTCAATAGAAGAGTTGAAAATAAATTGTTGGCCTAATAACTACGACTTTTTTGACAAATGTCATTTTGTTTGGGATGATTATAAAGATGCAAATTTTAGCACAATTTTTGCAGAAGATAGTACTATAATTGGAATGTTTAATTATTTAAAATTTGGATTTTTTAAGCAACCCACTGACTATTACTTAAGACCGCTTTTGAATCATGCAGAAAATGGCATAGGACACAAATTGATTTTAAACACTATAGGTTGTTATGGTACTCGGTTGGCTATGACCATGATGCTTGATTTTGCTATTAAAATTGCATTATCTATGACTAATCACTTATACATGAGTGTATTTTGGACGACAAGTCTAACGCATGATTACGTAGAGTATCCAAAATTTGGTGACGATGATTTAAGGGACTTTTTTGATGAATTTAACAAGTCTGGTGAGCTCAACAAAACGATCGTCATACTAATGAGCGACCACGGAATAAGGTGGGGAAGGTTTAGGAACACATACCAAGGGAGTTTGGAAGATAAACTACCTATGTTGGATTTCGTCATACCACAATGGTTTCAAAACATGTATCCTAGCGCAATGGAAAATTTGAATAAAAACACTAATCGACTTACAACGCCGTATGATTTACACGAGACACTATTAGACTTCATCGATACGAAAAGGCTCGATGACGATTCAATTGCGAGACGAACGAAAATGAATAAAAATAAAAGAGGTACAAGTTTATTTCTAGAAATTCCAGAAAATAAAAATTGTGAAACAGCAGGAATACCTAAAAACTATTGCGCCTGCCACGAGGAGAGGCAGGAATTAGCTGTAGATGACGCAAACGTCGTTGAGGCGGCCAAAGCCTTAATGAAATATGTAAATTTCAAGTTGTCGAAGTATAATACACTTTGCGCATTTCTAACGCTACATGAGATCAATAAAGCTTCAGTGGAAATGAGAAAAGATAATAATTCTTTGAAAGATTACGAGATACAAGTAACTACGGTTCCAGGGTTTGCGAAATTCGAAGCAACATTGAGGCATCATAACGACAACTTTAAAATGGTGGGTTCAGTTAGTAGATTAAATTTATATGGCAATCAAAGTATTTGTATGAACGAAGCTAAAATGAAGTTATTGTGTTATTGTATACATGAAAATTAAACTCAATCACATACTCGTAATGCCCGAAACTCATATAGTCATATCATTATGCCAATGTATATTATGAACTAAATATCTGTACTCTGTAGGTAATGTCCCAAATCCATACCCTTGTGTGAATCAATGTGTTTGTTTTATTTATCAGTACCCGATGGATATAATATAGTATATGCTTTGCAATAATAATTATTGTTATAATGAAAGACGAAATAAATCGACTTTTCAAATAGAGTTTAATTTGTTTTGTAACGTGATATTTTTAATTTTATGTAAAATATACTATTAGAATTTTTTGGTTTTTGTTGTGAATAGATTTTTGCTTTTTTTGCGATTGAATAATACAAAATAAATATGTATTTCTAACGCATGTTATATACTAATGTGTTAAAAAAAAAAAAATGTTTATCATTTTATTGTGCATGTGCTATTTAAACAAAGGTCTAGCATATTAATATTGTCTGTTGAAAAAATAACAAATATGACTGCTATAATACAATATATAATGTATTATGATAGTTTGATCGGTTTGCATTTTGTAATTACTAGAAAATCATTTAAACTTTTTATTGGCACAGGGAGATGCAGAATTTATGCAACAGTGGACAGCTAATGTCGATGTATCAATAGCCTATTGAGGTAAGATGACTGTGTACTTATGATAATATTACGAATATTAGATTTATAATTATATTATGCTTTAAATATATACACAGCAACAAATATAGGCAGCCAAATTCTAAATCATAAAAATTTTGTGATACAACTTTTAATTATTGTGTAACAGTAATAGTTTACATCTTAATATTATTGTTGGCTATATAAGTACTAAGCGTCAATAAAGAGGTATATTATTATTATTATTATCACGGTTTTTTGTATACAGTCTACTTAGAACATTCTACAATATCACTGATTAATCTAAAATATATCAATTTTACAGCTAGGTATATTTTTTATATAAACTCATTCCAATATTCTGTAAGTTGCTGGAGGACGCAATTATCAAGACATTTATTTTTATTATTTGTATTTTTGAAGTAAACTAAGGGCTCGTGGAATAAACTGCGAAAATTCGAAAATTGTGATGACTCATTTGTGCGAATTTTAATATTGGTCTGTAAGCTCGGAATATTTTATACTCCGGTAGATATTTAATAATTATTATGGTTTGATGAAACAAAACTCTCACATTTTTAAGCTGTCATAATATAAATGTTTAATAATAATAATATTATAACTATAAGTTATTGACAGAGAAAGAAAGAAGAATTAAAATATCATATTCATGATCATGACAGAGATTGTAAAAACTAGTTTTTTTTTTAGTAACACTAAAGTAAAAGTGAATTTTGAAAAGAAAATTAGTTTGGTACTATATACTAATATTAAACTATACAACATATCGAAAATCCAATTCCTAAATAACTAAAAAGAGATTTAGGAATTCAAATATTATGTTTTCAAAATTTTACAATCGGACTTTTCATTAGTTCAGGAAGAATTTCAAATATCCAACGCATGACCCTAAGTAATTTAATTATACATTTTTCCATTTGGCTATGGACCCCCAATATTGAAAAATGTTTAAGGCCCAGGGCAATGGCTGACTGGGCGATTTTACTCGTGATGCACAAATACCAAAGGTACAAACATTTCGACTAAAAATTTGGAAATATTACAGAATGAGGATTGTATATTGTTTTGATTTATAATTTACAATTTCAAATACTTTTGTTAATATAGTTGTGACATTTATATGTTCATTGATATATAAGTTGTTTATGTTTATTAAGGCTCCATGAAAAATCAGTTGAAGATAAATTATCTATAAATATTATTGAGTAGCCATAACATTTTTTTTTACACTCGAACCAATATACCATACAATCAAATAAGCATTATTTTACCAACAAATATTTATTTCAATACTCGAATTCGAATCGACAATTGTATAAGTATTTAAATGTTAAAGTTAATATTTTCCAATATTTAAGCTTAACGGTATAAATGATATTATAATAATCAACACACGAATCTTAAATTCTTATAAATAATACATACAATTGTTTGAATGATTTTATAGTAATCGTTCCTACTATTTTAATTATCGATTTTAGAGAATCAATATTCGTTCCAATCGCCTACCCAAGTGCAATGGTAATTGTTAGTGATTTCTGACATCTCCGGTAAAATTTGCAACGGAATAGTCTCGGGAATCAATTTGTCGTCGTCTGCGATTTGTGAAATCAAAACGATGTCACTAGTGCTGTTTTCGTCGTTCTCGATAACACGGGGTCGTTTTGAAAATTTTCCAATCGAAACTATTACGTTCGTCGAGGCCCATCCGTATAAGCCATAAAAACAAATAATTATTATTATAATGGCGTAAACGTAGACAAAATTCACAATGAGAAACGATATCGGCGATTTTATAGGCGGAGACGAATCAGTGTTGTTTTCAGCATTTCCGTTTGATGATGTCTGGATACAAAACGCACAGGTAGATAACTACATTAGTATTTTGTTTTGAAGTTTGTTTTAGGTATAAACCTAATATAAAAATCGTAATCGATACTCACTGCATTGTTACTAAAACTATCACAGTGCTCGTGGTATAATCGATATAATGGTATGTATTTTGCGAAAACAAAAAAAATAATCAAAAACATTACAAATACAATTGCAAATGACTGAAGTATATTCATTTTATTGTTCATTTTAACGTCTGTTTTGTTTGTACGACTCGGTGTTATTTACATTTCGTCGTAGCCAATAAGAAGAAAAATAACACTAATTATAAAAAATAATAATAATAAAAATAATGATGATAAAATATAATGAGATACGGATATTGAAAGTTAACCCATTTTAATGGAAATTTATAATAGCCACTGAAAATAATTTAACAATTATTTCAATTATTAATTAATAACCCTCGTAGTGCCGCAATGACAAAATACGCATACCTAATCATTTAAAGCCCTCTCGGATCTATTATTGCACATTTATGGTATACCTACCGTAATAATATTATGTCACAGAAAAAAAATGCCTCACTTTATGAGTCACCGTGTGCAGTGGAAGTTAGATTAAGCTAGGAAATCCTACTATCTTTTTTACTAGAAAGTAGAATAAATGTAAGCAGCAGATAACGGAGCGACTTTTTAGCGGCATTCGACAGCCTATTGTGCTCCGTGGCAAATACGTGTCCAGACGACCAGGCATTTGTTTTTCGATTAAAACGATTTCAAAAATAATTTAAATACAAACAAATGCATAAAAATAAACCTCACGGCCATCTTTCAATGTAGACAGCCCAGTAAGCCGATTAGAACTTTCATCCAAAAATGCAGCCGAAAGCAAATTTGTGACGTCGCACTCGAGTCTCGTGGCCAAAGCTGCTCAGTCTTTAGCAATGCAGCGGCGGTTCCCCTAATTGCAAGCAGATCCGTGTAGAATTAATAATCTTTGCCACAGACTCCGAGTTTATGAGCAAAAAAATAGCATTTAAATGATCAACATCTCTCGCGCGATTTAATTAAATTCCCACGTGTATATTGCACAAACATTCATTACGAACCACACAAAAATATCTTTAATAATACAGTAAAAAAATAATTACATAATTAATGCGAAAGCTGAGATTATTATGTTGCATTTCTGCTAGAAGTTTCGATAGGTAAAGGTACCGGATAGTTTTAATCTGCACAGATCGGAATCTACTATATTTTGCAACCGGTTTCTTGCTTATTCTTAATTATGTACCTACACTATATAGACAACTAGAGCAGAAAAAGCTTTTTCGCAGAGGTGTGTAGTTGTAGTGGAAAATGGCTTCAAGACTTGTAGAGCCATATTTGATTACTTATATAGGACATAGGTAATACGTATATTAAATATTTATAGTGTTTATATAGGTACCATTAACCAACACGCGTATGCATCAGAAAGACGATAGGATTATAGGCACTCAAAATACAATATTATGATTTGTAATTTATACCCACGATTATAACTTGTCTGCACTTTGCACACATGCTGTAATGTTAGGAAGTTCACGTCTTAAAGATTCCATAATATTATAATAATCTGTAGTTACTACTTACTATAGGTTTCTATAGTTACCTTGACCTACCTATTTACAAGCCTATTTGCCATTAATTTATATAGGTACTTACCATGATTTACATATTAAAAATTAGATTGAAAGTACCTATTGCAAAAGTTGTCAGTGAATGACTGCTTTCATAAATATTATTATTTTCATTTTTGTCTTAATTAAATTTAACCTATATTGCATAAAATATTCAAATTAATAAATGATAGATATATTCTAAAGAATTGAAATGCGTATTTTTTAATAGCTTAACCCTCTAAAAAGCGAATAGTAATTTGTATGAATTGCTCAAAGTGAATTGTTTTTATAAAAATATCGGTATTTTGCTTAAAGTAAAGACGTTTATTATTTGACGTTTAAAGGCCGACATTTTTTTTCCCTCAGATGGCCAATAGATAGCAGCACATATTTCATTATTTCGTATAGGTCTAATATAATACTAACATTAATTTTTTTTTATTTTGTTAAAGACAGACACAACCAGTAGCGAAACGAACGTGTCTTTGAGCAGTAATTGGTTCTTGATTTTTTTTAATATTTAGGGGTGTATGGGTGGGCGGGTGCTCAGTATGAAAGTGAAAAAACAATTACCAAATAATAATTATAATGAGCAAATAGTAATAAAAATGCTAATAGTTTATAGTAGGTACCTACTTATGTTTATTATAAATTGTTGTTGGGAGGGTGAGTTAGTGGTTGGCCAATTTTAAGTTGCTTATGAATTATTTTAGGTTCGTTTCGGAAACTGGACACATCGGAAATTTGAAATACGTCAATTGACGTCTTTACTCCGAAGGGGTAAATAAATAATAATATAATAATTAGAAAATACTTCAATCGACGTATTTAGTATTTACTCTTTAAAGAGTAGTTACCATGAATAATGAATAATCCACTAAATATGCTTATTTTGGAAATAAAACATTTCATTATTCACAATTTTCCATCATAACATAAGGTATTTTCTCTCAGTGCAAACATACAACGAAATAATATTTTATTTCATATATATATATACATGTATTACGTTATACTATCGAGTACAATATATAGTAAAATATACACCGAATGGGGTAATATTAATTGTTTGAGTTTTCACAAAAGTTATAAAAATTAATTGCAAAATAAAGGAGTACATGTTATACATAAACAATAAAGGGGGAATTAGGTGTAGCGTAGATGTGAATGTACCTGGTCATTGATTAAGTTACTGAAATATATATGTTAAATTTTACTTCACTGGTAATTGATAAGTCATTTACGTACAAAAACGATGGTGAGCGAATAGGTCTATCTATATTCTGTTTTTTGTTTTGTATATGTTTTTTATGTTTCTCTTAAAGTAATTTATTTTACAATAAGTATACCATGGTAAGTTGATTTAGGCGAAAACATTATCTTTATTAAATTATGAATATTAAATTATTATACTAGTAGATAGTAGATAGAAAATAGTACCTATTATTATTGTTATTAACTTTAACTTTCAAGTCAATATACCCTTAGAGTAGAACGAAGTGGATAGATTCGTACTTCGTGCTAAGATAAATAGGAAATGGTTTAAAATTATTCTAAATATTTTAAAAATGTCATTGTGCACATAAAATATGACAATATACCTACATCAAAAATTCTAAGTAGGTAGAAATAATATTTTTTAATAACAAGAAAATAAAAAATTATTCTTAGTATAAATATCAAATTTTTTTCAAACTTCAAATTTCTATAAAAAAAATCATGTCAATTTATTTTTAAATTTTAAGTGTCTATAAATAACACTGACAATTTGAATAAAAACATTTGGTAAAATATTAGGTTACTTTGGTTATTCTTTTTTTTAATTACCTACCTACAGCAAAATAAGAAAATTGTTAATGGGAAATAGTTATTTTACGGCTGAATATGAAACTTCGTCAAAATGTTATGTTCAACAAATATATATTAGGAATAGTAAAACTTTATTTATAAAAACAATTTTTGGGATCTTTCGAAATAAATTTTCAAATCTTAGTAATGAATATCAGGCATTTTAGAAATGTTTAACTACATACAAAAATCTTACAAATTTTAACGATTTTGACGAAATTCGACAGAATTGTAACTTCAAACTGTCATCAAAAAGTGGTTGTTGACTTACACTCAACTTTTTTTTAATTTCAGTAATAACAATTTATTAGGAACTTAAGAACTAATATAACATTTTTAAGCTTTTTGGCAGAACGAAAATTTTTGTTATTTTACCATTGATTATGTATAGTCCAACTATAATCAGTACAATAAATGATCATATTATATTCCAATATTATAAAATTGCTGTGGCCATACACGGCGTCGTGGATAGGCAACAAAATGTTCTACAACTATCGTACCATTTTTCCGGTAGCTATTATGTTTGTGGAAGAGAATTAAATGTCACTATGACCATTTAACACTACTCATTCCACGGAACCATTTTTTAATACAATTTCTGGTAGCAGCAATAATTTTATATAGGTAATAGAATAACATATTATGTTAGTCTGAATTTTGAAAAATTCAAAGCACCAATCTCTACCCTGCAATAACAAAAAATACGTGAAAAAAACATCGAAAAATCCTATTTTCTCAATTCTCAAAATTATTTTTTGAAAAATAGAATAATATATTGTTATCACCAATCAATAATATAATAAATATTTTAATACCCCAAAAAAACTAACTTTAAACGTTTTTAAAAAAATAACAAAAAACATAAATAATTGCGAGTATTACGTGTTAATAATTCATACTTTATTTAGTATGTAAAATAGTATATTGTATCTAAACAGCACTATTGAAAATTGCATTAACAATTGTTCACTAAAAAAATATAACAAAAATAGTTACATACTACAACTCTAAACTTTATATTTTAATTATTATTACTTGTGTAAACACATTATTATAATTATAGTAAATTTGTTGTTTAACTACATAGATATTTATATAATATAAAATAATATTAAAACATAAGCGTCATGGATGATCAATGTCATGGATTTATTTTAAATACTTTATAATGTAAGATATTTATTAAAAATGAAATAATAAAAATGATAAACATGAACCAAAAATGAAAAAGGATAAAACTTAAAATTAAAAATATTATATGCGTAATAACAATAGTCTAACGTTTCAACGAGACTTATAATCATTTAGGATCAATGCAATAACCCAAGCTTTCCATTTCTGAAACAAAAAACATATTTTGTATTATTTCACACGATAAAATATTCGAAATCATCAAATTAACATTTAATATGTTGCAACTAAACGAACAATAAAAACAACTTAGTTAAGAATTAAGATGTTTATTCTCTTAAAAAATGTATTAGGTACACTATGTATACAATGTTAGGCGATGCTATGGTAGACGACCAACTTCTGACAATATATTAATATAGTATGATCAAAATTGGAACTGATATCAAATAATATTTGAATTGTCTTCAAATAATTAATAAACCCAATAACACCTGTTTGTATGTAAGTTTGACAGCGTGCTGGTAGTATTAACTGATGATGATTATTACAAAAACGTCACACTGCATGTCACGCCCTTTCATCTGTCATATTTAGTTTAAATTACGACCTACTCTTTACTCTATGAATTAGTTTAGTTATACACTGCCGTAGCGTGAACTACAATGGCTGGTTACCATCAGCAAAATAGTCGTATGGTTTCATTACTCTTACGGGGGTTTTTTTTATGCAGAATGCAAAATTACGACTAAAATATTAAGTATTTTAGAGGATATTGTTTTGCAAAAACAGACGTAATAGGTATATTATCAACTAAATCTTTTGAAATTGCAATCGATTAAATAAAATGAATTTATTTTATTATATAAGTATCTATAATACAGGTAGTTTTCCTTTCAATTATCGAAGTTACGTCTTCCGATACGCTCTCGCCATTGGGAGATATGTAATTTTAACAACGACTGAGTCACTGAGATAAATCCAACACCCTTCAGAATATGTGTACTTATATTTTTACGTAATAATCAATGCGTATTTTTGTGTACACTGTACATTTTATGCATCATAGCACATGGCGCACCAATATAACTTCAAATTATCCAACGATAACCATGCTTAATGCGTTAACAACACATTATCATAAATGTTTCGAAATGACTAAAAAGCATAATATACACCAGAGTAACCGCAAGTAGTAGTAATATTGCATTACTTTCAAATAATTGTCTCTTTTTAGAAAATAACGTGTCATTGGTTTTATGCTAATTATAAATTCATTATTCGTAGACGTTTTCGTAATATGAGTATGTATAAGTAAAAATAATACACAACGCTCGTGCTTTTAATAAATATTTATTACATTTGCTTATGCTTATTGCTTGTATTATAGCTAATTTACTGTGCCCAATTTAGACCGACTTCGACATAGGTACATCTATCTACGCAACAACATAAGTAGATGTCATTCAAACTGTTATAATAATTACTATCATGAAACGCAGACAATTAGGTTTCCAAGCTTTTTAAGGTCAATCGACAAACTGTTATTACCGTGTTATTGTAGGTACCTACCTTTTACTACTGCGGCATTGTTCTTCAAATTAATAAACCAATGTTGATAAGGATAATTCGGACGCACTCCGCCGTATACTTTTGGCAAATATTTCGGATCGATGTGCTTGTGTAAAGAGTCCATATTTTTACCGTGGAAAAATAACTGTAAACATACAGCACATTAAACTATGTGATAATACCAATAAAATATATAAACCCATAAAATATTCTATATATAGTATAGTAATTTGTATTTAAGAAAAAAACTATAAAAACATTCAAACAGACAAATCGCTGAAAATTCTTGTAAATAATAAAGAAAATGTATTGAATATAACCAAAATCCCGGTATGAAGCTTAAATTATATTATTTACGAATACCTACAGTTTGTCTTGTTCAACTCATGCATAATATAGTTATGGTGATTAAAAATTGAAAATTAGATAATAAATTATAATTGATCCAAAAAATTCTAAAGTTGAATAACAACCACAGAAATGTTTTCTGTCGAATCGCGATCAATGCTGATCATTGCTGTGCGGTGCAGCGAGTTAAGTAATCACCAGATTCGCCTACGATACTCGGCAAGCGTAGTTTGCTTGGATAATACGCATAAAAAATATATTACAATGGCAATGTTGATTGTCCGCAATTATATTATGATGTTTCCGATGTAAATCGAATCATCGCTTCTAACAATAGTTTTAACACGCATCTGCAGTATTTCAACCGTGAGACACAATTATTATTATATTATTTAGATTTCGTTTTTTTCAAGATCATCAAAAATAATACATAATATCGTAGTAGGTACGTACCATTTCGTTAACACGCTTGCCCAGAAGCGGCTTAAAGAGATTGAACACCGTTTCGAACACCCACGACTCATTGATTATGTGAATCGCGTACGTTTTCATCGGTATGGCATACTGTGGAATGGATGAAAATAATAATATAAAGTATATATTTGCGCAACACGGTTATAGTTGTAATATGTTAGCGGATGGTGTTATTTTTTTTTTCCGCCGACAAGGGTAAAAGCAATCAAAAATCAACGTACGACGATGAGGTCGAAAATCGTAGAAACGACTTTTGGCGTGATTTGGTAAGCGTGATGAAGCGTGAATCCGTTCATATCGAATATGACCACCCCGCCGAGTATTTGAGCCATCGGTTCTAAAATGCCAAGCTCTAACGTGGCCAGCGACGCTTTAAGTATTTCGTTCATGTCGAACTCGTTGGTGTTCCAATTACCTGAGAACATGTAATAACAAGTTATAACGAACCAAACATTTCACAAAACGTCAATTAACCGAGTATAAGGGTGTTAATATTATTATTTATCGCGTCCGAATGAAATTGTAGTATAGGTACTGTACTTGCTATTTTTGCTCCGTAAATTATAGTGAACCATAAGTACCACAAAACAATAGATTAACCCAAAGAAATAAAGCAACGATACCTACGAATGTTTTATTAATATTATTAATTTCCAAAAATATTTATGATTGTATAGCAGTATAATATAGGTACCTAAGTACAATATATGATCATATGTGTATTGTAAATACTACAATTTATTTGATAAGACTATTTGAAGATACTTGGACGGAAACCTAATTATTCGTCAGGAATTTATACAACAATGTGCTTTTACGTTTTAATAGTTTTTAATACTCTTTTAATTTTTTTACTTTATGTATTTTCAATTGAATAATATAAGCGTGGATTGGAGGGAAGCTAAGGAATAGGATAAAACAAGATCCTTCAACAATTTCAAGTTGATTAATACCTATCTACAATAGGTACCTATAATTATAAATATCTTATAAATAAGATAGAGTTGGTTTTATTTTCATTGTTTTCAGCAAAAAAACATGTACTGTTTAACAAAAACTGTAAAATAATTGAAGTAAAAAAAAAACAAAAGCAATATCTGCAGTGATAAATTTAAATTCATATTATGAATACCTACGTGTGATAATTTATTGGCTAATCAATGAATAATAATAAACATAGCGATGAAAACTGTTTTTTCTATTTTTAAATATTAAATGTATTAATCGTTTTAAAGATATGCCTATAAAATATAAATGTATGATTTGTGCCAGGTAACAATAATAATTATTTAATTAAGTCATAACCATTATTGTTACTGGTTAGCATACCTATCTATTACACAATAGTCTTATAAGAATAATTAAGATATTCAAACAATTAATATATAAGTTTAATTGGTGGTAGATTTATATATACAGGGTGATTCTCCAAGCAATCTCACCCCGTTTTTTCTTCAATAATGCAGTAGTTCAAAATCTGATTTTTTAAAATTTTTGAGTATACTAAAAAATGCATATGAGTGGTTTTTGAGTTATTTGACTTTGTGTTCTAACTTTCTAAGGATAAAATGTCCATAGTAATGAGTTTATTAGATATGGGGGCTATAGTGATTTGAAAATTGTAGTCATTTATATTAATTTATCGATATTAATAATAACACAGCTTATACCTATACATTATACATAAAATAAATAACCAATATGGAGATACCTGAGTTTACTTTTTAAAAATGTGTTTGCATAAAGTACAATTTTATTTATTCTAATAATTATTCTAATTTGTGTTAGTTAGTTTCAAGAAAAAATTCTACTTATTGAAGACTGATGGCCCCGCGTTGAATAAGCTTTTACATTGAGTTTTATTTATTTTTTTTTTTTAGTCTGTAAAATGTTATGAATTATGATTCAAAACTTGTGAAAAAAATTAATTAGATAAAAGTGGAGTTTTATTAGTTTCAATGTTGAAAATTATCAGTACTTACATAATTATCATTAATGTAAATCACGTTAAACTTTATACAGAGAAAATAAGGTGATATTTTTGTTAATTGAGTCCAAAATCGTTAAGATTAAAGTTCATACAAGATAAGTTGTTATTATAAACTTAATAAAAAAGAATTAAATTTATTGAACATTTTCATATAGGTAGGCACAGTTAAATGTGTTTGAAAATATTATAATGTATAAAATGTTAATAAATCTGTTAAATGTCAAATTCATTATAATTTATAAGTGTCGTCTTATTATTGCACATTATTTTCGCGTTTTTGAAATTCAGTTTCAGTATTCAACAATTATTTGAATACTTATATTTTTAACTCATAAAATGAATAATATTAAAATAAGACAAATTAATTTGCAAGATTCCAAGTTTGCAATTTTTTTGGTTTTTAGAAAGTTAAGTAAGGCCGCGATGAAGTATAAATACAATGCATCATTTTTAATTAGTAATAAGTTAAAGATTTCATAAATACATTTTAATTATTCAGAAGAAACCATATATTATTATGGTTATACTATTTACACACCCGTTAGTTATATAGGCCACTGAATTCTCTGCTAAGAACATGGTTAATTAAAAATGAAACAACTAACAAATAAATCTTGAAATTTAGTCAAAAGGTTTTGCCGAAAATTATTTATTTATCGTAAAAGTCAGTTTGATAAACTTCAAAATTACGCAAGTAGTTAATAATTCCAATTATAGTTGCATCAACTACAAATTCACAAGAGGGCAAAACTTATAATATTTTAATCCCTTCGCATATTTTTCCGACAGTAAAACAGCGCATTAATTACTAATGGGTACCTATAATACAATACGAGCAAGAGAATTATTAGTCAGTATATAAGCTTTAAATACCATTTGAAAACGCTGTGATATTTGCTACTATTAAATTCCTTTAAACTAGGTACTGCAGCTAATAAACGCGTAAAATGTTACAAGCCCAATCGCATAGGAATTTAATATAATAAGTAATTTCAACCACATTCATTTCAGTGTAACGACATTATAATTTGTTCGTTCGAACTTTAAAGTTTAAAAGTAAAATAATATAATTTTTGAATTTTTATTTTAATAATTAGTCACTAGATTGTTATTTTATAAGTTTTTCGACATTTGTATATTATGTGGCTTTTGGTACACATTCACAAATTATTATTAAGAATTATTAGTAGACTTGTTATCATACGACTTGTGGATATTATTGTGACCAAACTGCGATGACAACCAATAAGTTAAAATGTATTATTTATCTAAATGTGAGTTGCACATCAATGAATATTAATTGTTATGCATGTCATAACATAGATTATAAATATTATTGAATTTATTATATCAAAATATGTTTACTGTTCACACTTGAAGCATACGTCTGTAAAGGTACTATAGACACTCGTATAATGTAATTATTTGCCCACTAAGACGATTTTTCTTATTGTCTTGCATTTCATGAATTATGTACTTACTCAAGTACAATAATATTGTATTCTATGAGGTTCCAAACAGACAAAAAGACCTTCAAAGAATTGATATAATTATTATTATATTACCTATATATTACATTATTATCATTTGATGAAAGACGTATATTATAATAGTGAGCAAAGATTAATGACTATTCACATCACTGCAGGTTGCACTTTGTTCTACAATAATTATTATTATCTGCATGTACCTACGCCGAGGCAAAGTACCCTCGAAGGTTATCACTGTTGCCTGCAGATTTCCAACTTGTTCCTTTGTTGTTATGCATTTAGAGATGGGTAGGTATAGTGTGGTGCCCCTCCCAAATTGAAACAATTTAAATCTTTACGTCATACGGTTAATAATATTATTGCCTTGATTATTAAAGCAACATGTATCTCATATTTTTAACAAACCCGACCTTTGATTAATTCTTCGGGGGGGGGGGGGGGGGGAAATACACTTATAAACAATATGGGTATATTATATTTGGTACCAGTAACGATAAATAATAGTGTAAATAGTAAATACTAATATAAAATACATATAAACTGTGTGTACCCACCTACATATATTACTCGCAAAATAACCCTGACACACAAGGAAATCAATCAGTTGAAAGAACAGAAGGATCAAAGAATCTCGAAAAGAGATCAATTAAGATAAAACAGTATTTTAGATTTATAATTTTAGACAATCTATTTTTAGCATTATTTTAATAGTTCAAAAATCATCGTTTGAGAATAAAATAAAATTATATAATTGTTCAAAGTTGAAACGCCGGAATCTTGTAATAAAATAATTATAATATACATAAATAATATTATATTGATTAACAGAAAATTAATACTACGGATTTCACAAGCACGCGTTAACTATTTTGTAGAGTATTTAAAAATAAGTATTGGTAAAGCTTTGCGTCATCTACAGGTATAAAACCAGCAACTTTTAAATTTTAAATGTAATTCTGAAAATCGTTTGAAATCATATGAAAGAGATACTTTATAACTATATAAATAAGTACACAATACAGATATATCAACCGACGTTGATGTAGGTAATTAGTAATTACTGTTTACATCAAATACGTTTTTCCAAGGACCAGAAAATGCGTATTCACTATTCAGTAACTATATGCTGTACTGTTAAGTCTTCATGCAATCTAAAATTCTTTTAACAAACAATTATTTTTGGCCAATGTAGCATAATATTGTACCGGCATAAAAATATCCTTTATTGCTTTATACTCAATACGCATCGCCTAAAATGTTAATTTTTTCGTACTTTTTGTTTCAATTGTTTACTGATTGAGCATAAAATACATTTTTTTTATCTTTTATTGATGATACTACCTTTCTCACATTAAAATAAATTTACAAAAGTGTACTAACCTAAAATTGAATAACCCATACAGACATATAGTCGGTACTGTTTTATAGAGAAGGTTATGTATTCATATAATAAATGCTTATAAATATTATACTTAGTTAAGATACATGTAAAGTTATAAAATATAATTAGTATTTATTATTATGAGTTTAGTATGAGTAAGTTTACAACAGATACGAATAATAAATAATACATTAATACCTATATTATACAACAAATACTAGGTACCTGAATACATTTTCTTCTAACCTAAACAGGAAAGCATAGTTGATTTTGTTTAAAATAATCATTTATCATCACATTTGGAGAAAAAAAAATACCAACAAGTAAATGATGATAATAATATTACAGCAGTAAGTTTTAGAATTTTTTCTATTGACTGTCAACCGAATTTGCTAATTTAGCTGAATTTAGCTGAATTTTATGAGTAGGAACCACGACCACTGAACCACATTATACATCTCAAAGATACTCCTATATCGATTTAAAGTACTATTGACTATCCAAATAACATTTTATTACAGCCAATGATAATGTTGTGTAGGTAAGAGTTCGTTTTGTATACATAATATTTAATTTTATAATAGTGGGTATATGATATCGAGTGCAAGTATACATTCTTCTCTCGTAAATATATTGTTAATAATCAATTTTAAAAAACGTGTGACACACTGACACTATTCATCATACACGGCGAATATGAAAAATAAGCCGTTTCCATCTACAGTGCACAGTGTTCGTACAGTAAAAAATACAGATTGTGTCAAATTTTAAGTAAAAGAAAAGTTTGTTATAGAATTGTACATACCTAATTTATAAATTAAAATTCGTCTGCCAGTCTGTTCTTTATAAGGAAGAACACTTAGTACTTCTAAATCGGCTATGAAAGACAAATCCAATGGGTTTATTGTATAGTAGTCTGGATGATTTTCTCTAAATCTGTAGTAATTCACAAACTGTAACAAAAAAGGAAAAAACAATGATAGTTTAGTTAAGATTAATGTCACAAATTAAAATTAAATATAAATTAACCACTCTCCCTAAAAAAATTAATAGTTTTAATCTAGTTGAATAAAAATTTAAAAATAAATAGACCATCTATTATTATTCAGATTTAAAAACTATGTGTTAGGAAATGCAAATACAATATAGTTTTTTACTTAGTAATGCATAAACTATGTAATAGTAAAATTACAATTATTTCGTAAAAACTTCGTGTCTAAAAAAAAAAATTTTAAAAAGCTAATCATCAAACTTTTGAATTAGTACTTATACTAAATAGATACTGCGTTTCGATAGAAAGTTTAAAAATTCAATAAGATATTCAAATCAATATAAATTATTATTTTGTGTTGCGTCTACTAAATAACATTGGTATTACATCAATATCGGCATGCGACAGCCTAAAAATAAAGTCAAAACATAATATTTATTTTTGGGAAAATATAAAAAAGACTTTTGCAAAAGTAAATATTAATACGGCCAATTTGGTATTTTTAATGAAGCTCGTGCATAATATGTTTATTGTTTATTATAATATCACTTTACCTATCGACACGTCAACCGTTAAACCGAATTCAGTACAATAACGAACCATTCAATTTTGCGCAAAATGCATAACATTATTGTATCATGAAATATGCGTGATTGTGGTTTACATTGAACGATATTTTTGACCACAATTATTAAAAATTAAAAACTAGCTATAATATCCATTGAGTATTTTTGTAATATATATATTTAAGTAATATTTTGTATTAATTACAAAACACAGTTGCGTATATTTTACCAAATCGATCACATTATACCTATAAGGTACACAAAATATAATATTTTCACAACTAATTATGTTTTCAAACCATTAGCTACTATTTAGGATATCTACCATATTTTGATTATATTAGATTACAAATAATTTACGCCAATTATGACATCAAATAATCCGTTACTAATAAACTTCACTTTTCGCCGCCTATGGCTTCGTAATTATTTCACACTCGTTTCGCTTAAACAAACACAGTAACACGTGTAAATCAGCAAAACATAACCAATGTGTACCACTGCTATACTTGCATAGATATTTTATTTACATTATCTTATCAATATTTTAGATACTTGCCAAAATTTTTAAACAAAGACGTAAAATAAGCTACGTAATTATGTAACAATAAGCTTAATGAAAGCGCAAAATACAAAAATGTGGATAGTGTACGGTGTCTAAATAATAATAAATGATAACCTATAAACTTTATGAGTACCATAACAATTATTATTAATCATCAAGTAATATTTATACAACTTTAATCGGCGAGTTTAAACAGCCTGAATAATGTTTTCTGACAACTACTTCCTCCTAATTAGTAATAACACTAATAACTAATAAGACGTAATAACATGTATTTATGGCAAGAAGAACTATCATGGTTAAATGTATTATAAGATACAAACATATTATAAATGGTCTATTGTTAGAGTGTTTATTAAAAAAATTCAAGAAACATCTTCGAAATGTATAAAAGAAAAAGTTGGAACACTATAAGTCGGCCGAGGCTGCCCACACTACGGCGGTAACGCCGCGCGGTATAAACGAACTACATTAACGCGGCAAAACCACGATCTGTTCATTTTGGAATAATATACAACCAAAACCAGTAGTAGAGATAACTCTATATTTTAATAATATTTATAAAATTTAAATTTTAAATATTATATTAAAATACTGAAATAAGTATCTTAATAATAATATTATATATTTACACTATTTTAATATAACAATATTACGTATTTAGTATTGTAATTTTATTTGAAGTTAAATATAGCTGATATCGATTAAGTACTAAATCAAAACCTTAATATTTAAATAAAAAATATTGACACAGTAGTTAATTGAATACCAAAAAAAAAAAAAAAATATTTGCTTCAACTTTCAACATTTAAAGTGGAGTCTGCCGCGGGTGCGTGAAAACTTGTATTTATTTGGTACTTTGAGAAGTAAAAAAATAGGAAAATAACATGCGAATATTTACGCAACACCTACCACTTCGATAAAATCAATTTATTATATTTATTGTAATTTAGAAAAGAATAACCATAGACTTCAATTTTCGCCAAATATTTTCTATTCATTATACAGTTTTCAAAATATTTTGAAAGACATTTGAAATTGTTGACTATTTTAGTTTTATTTTTTATAGAATTTTTGATTCCTGGCCAAAAGCTCAAAAGTGTAATTCAAAGTTTTCTCTGGTTTTTCTTTTAATTCAAATACGTTTACTACACTTGAGAATAGTGATTTTTTAAAGCATTTGTAGTTCAAATAATGACGAAATTGGTTATTAAAACGAAAATAAACCGGAGAAGGCTATATGGTAGGTTCTAAGTGTACCTCGCCACTGAGTAGGTTATGCAATAGTAATGTAAATTTAAATTAAATGATATGTAAAGTACATCATACAAAAGCAATTTGAAAGGGTTGGTGTATCGTGTATCATATTAAACTATTAAATTAACTATTATATTACTATCAAAATTAGATATTTATTTTTCAATTAGTAATGCACCGGTATATTTAACTTTTTTTCCATAAAAACATCGTGTATAATATTATTTAATTAATAATTATATAATATACTACATTATCTATACATTATTGTCAATGACTCATAAGTCAATATAGCGTACCGTAGAACAATATTAATAGGTTGGTGGTATAAAAAGATTAAAATAAACTTTTTAAAATTTAATTGTGTATTTAAAATTTAAAATAATAATTTATATAACAGCGAGCAGATTCAGATCTCTGTGGTTAATATATTTTGAATAATAATGTAATAATTAAAAATCATTATGTGTAATCACACATTTTCAAGTTTTTTCCTGGTCGCAAACATTTGTATGAACATTCATAAAAAACAAATAAACTGAGAAATTATAAGAACCTTAATAATAGCTTAAAATTAGTCTAAATATATTAATAGATATAGTGATAATTTAAGTAATAAGTAATAATGGATTCTTTGAAAATGTGAACTTCAAACGTTTATAAAAAAACATATGTGTTAACGCTTAACTGTTTTCTTGATTACCAGTAAACAAAACTTATGTAAAATCTCGTGTTAAATGTCAAGCCTTATTTGTAAAAATTTAAGCTGCTATGCATTTTTAACTTCAAAATGATTTGCGAGTTGATGTGATTTTGACGAACTTAGTAAAATGTTTAACTAATAAAAAATGATGACTGTTTTTTGATATTTTTAAAAATATATCAGTAGGTACAACTTATAAAGATCATTGTATTATATTTTCAAACATTTTGACTTACAAACAATAAATAACCATACATACCTACCTAAATCGAAAAAAAAATGAATCAAAAGAAAAAATTATTGCAAATGTTTACAAATAATAGAACAAAGGAGCCAACTTCTTTAGAAAATAATTTTTACCACTAGCAATTTATATTATATATTATAAAAAAATGTTAGTACTTATACAAAGATTCGACTCATCCATTTATGATGACATACTTAATATCGAGGTAAGTACACTCAAAGAGCGTGTTAATCGGCTTATATTTAGTTATATGAATCTTATTATTTTAGTAAAGTGTAAATAAACCGAAATATGCCACTTATTTTGAGTGTTTATAAACATACATTTATTGTATTCTAATATGGTCATAAAAACTTATAGTTAGTAAAAAAGGTAAATCAGCTAAAAGTTATAATAAGGCAATAATTTATAGGTATGTTTAGTTAGAATAGAATGTATTAGGTGTAGTACCAAACAATACAATTTTAATAAATTTAGTTTTTCTCATCAAATTTTGCATAAGCTACCTACTCATATTTATTGCATCAAACAATGTTTTTCGAGATAGTAAAAACAACATCTCAAGTAATTAAAACTATTTCAATTAATAATTGCTTTCCGTTCCAAATAGAATCTGCACAGTTTTTAATAATGAAAACTAATAATTTATTTTGCTTTAATTATATCAGTAAGTTATTCTTCACTATCGACCAAGGAAATATGCTTGAAGAGTTTCAAGAAACTCTTGGCCTTTAAGAAATTATATTATGTTGGATGACTTATAATTATGAATTTATGGTACTTATAAACAAGTAGGTATATGAATACGTTTTAATAGCTCTTGAAACAATTTACGACTATTTTATAGCAAAAATATATGAATTATAATTGCATAGTTAAATATTATTAATTCCTATGCACAAAATAAAACATAGGTGCGCATTTTTTATTTTAATTGAATGTTTGAAACGCCTGCAGATTCAATACCTACTCATTTTTAGTTTTTCACACACACACACACATTTTATTTTAATTGAATGTTTGAAACGCCTGCAGATTCAATACCTACTCATTTTTAGTTTTTTGTTTACATCGGTTTCGTTTTAGTGCAACGTGTAACAGGTACCTATTACCTACTACACAGTACTACATTCGATTTTAAAACAACTTTTACTTTTACCTATATACAATGCACATTAACGAATTTGAACATTATGTTCCGGTAATGCATGTGCATACTAATCTTCAAGTCACGTAAAAACGAATTTTACAAATGCTTAGATATTTCACACACATCATCATAGTCATATTCAAAATTAAACTTTGGTATAAGTATAAAAAATTATTTTAGTAGCTATAAAAACAATAATGTAAAAAATGTATTTCCATCTTAATATCTACACATTTGTATTATAAAATTACATTTTTTGCGTTTCATCATAATCAACCTCGAGTTTTTATACGAAATTCAAGGTTGTTTGAAATGTTAAACATAACACACTTAATTAATGTTATAAAATATTCGCTGACATATAGTAATAGTGTCAATCACAGTTTGATGCTAAGAATGTAACAATAATACGTATGTATGAATTTAGACACATGTTTACATAGCTATATAGCTTATATTGTAAACATTTTTTTCGTTGGTATGGCAGATATCAAAGTAGGCACCTAAATATTTTTGAGCCATAAAATGCACATGAGTTCATTTAGATTAACATCTTACAATCGTTACATAAAAAAAATAAATATTAGATACAATTTTTTTTAGAGGACAACAGTATTTAAAGATAATTAACTATTCATTTATCATTTTATTAGTTTTACTGTAAACATAATTGTAAAATCAGTTATTTTCGCAATAAGAATATAATATGATTGGTAATCTATATAGAATATAGATTTATATAATAATTATAATTCTGCATATGCGATATATTTTGAAACATTTTATAATGTATATATTATCTTATGCATTTTTAATATTAATACATTTTTGAAACTTCATAATTTGAAAATCATGTAATTATTTTTTTAATTAGTATGAATATTTAATAAATAGAAAGAATATATTATACATGACATTATAATATTAGCATAATACTGTTTCTATATTTTGAAAGACAGTAATATTGGAACACTAATGATGTATTCACTATTAAAAATAAAAATGTAAAATACTAAATAGACGCTTTTAGATTTAGATTTCAAAACATTTAGTTTAAACATTTTAGTGTTTATTTAAACGAAAATAAATGCAGTTTAAAATCTATTACATAATTTTCATAACTTACACTGACCGCGATATTTGGTTCCATGCAAAATGTAATACCTATACTGATAAGCTGAAAACATTAAATTTGATGATTTCCGCGCAAACGTGTGCAGGGTATTATTCCATACGTACCCCTAACCGAACTAATCCCATACCAGAAACGATTTTTCTCAGTCGTAAATCGTGATACGAACCCCGGATCGGACATAATTTCCAATCGTCAAACAATTTTTCGTTTTTCGAATTTACCCGCATCGGCAGCAGCCGCTGCAGCGATCACGTAATGAAATACAATATAATAGTGATAATAGTGGGTATGGGTACCTATGATATACTATATACCTGTGCATTATAACACAGAATATTATACGACACGGCGCCTATGGCGTATGATATGTTATTACTGTCATTCACTCTTGCTACATCCTGTACAGAAATAAAACGTCCCGTTCCCGTTAATAGAGACGCGGCGTGTGCATCGTAAAAGAAAAAACGTAAATCTGCGCGGACCGCCGGGGCACACAACCTCTCTGCAATAGCGTTTTCCTTTCACCGCTGGAAAGAAGAAAAAACGCGCTCACACACACACACACACACACACACACACACACACACACACACACACACACACACACACACACACACACCTACCTATAACATTATACACATAATCATATATATTATTATTTATGCGCGCGGTGTACACCGCGTTCTGCCACAACGCGTGCGCCAACAGCGTTCATATTACGACACCCGTCGACGCCGTCGCGTATAACAGGTGTCGTTTCTCCAAGATACGTACAAATTATTATATTGTGTACGATGACGTGCATTATACGCACACACACAATCTGCAGCGTTCGCGCGCACGCTTTGAAGACTGTCCGCCAAGGATGTCGAGAGGCTTACATTTATTATATTCTTTCTTTCTTTTCACATTCACGTGAAATAAATTTAGGTGATAAATCCGCACATTTTGATCTAATCGAGTTATATATTAGTGTGCGCTACCACTTTTATCAGTGTACGTATATGTAGATAATACACACAACACGTACCCATATAATAATAATAATAATAGTAATAATAATAATAATAATAATAATAATAATAATAATAATAATAATAATAATAATATAATCGACTCGCTCTAGTCCGAGCGTATAATATTATGGTCGTACAGCGTTCATTGCTCCGGCTGCGCGGATTGTGAAATTTTTGTTTTTTCGCCGAGACTGTATTTTTCAAATGTCCCTAATGGCTCAATATTGTTGCGGTGATTGTGCACCAAATTAACCTATGGAATTAAGAACGTCGAGGTAGACACGAAAACCGTATATTATAATAATATATTACACGCACACCGACACCGAATGCTCTAGAAACATCGTTACTTACTGCACGCACGTCAATTTCATTTATCATGCGGTAAGACTACATGTATAGTAGTACCGATATACACTTATACAGACAAGTAAACTGATATTTTTATCTAAACAGGGCCCGGTCTCCACTGAATGAAAAACTAATCACAAGCAAATATACCCGGTAAAAGTGTATAATATAACAACACCAACTATAGATGCATAATTTCATGTTACTTATATTACATATTTATTGTATGTAAATAACTTCAAATGTCTTATATACTCATCCACAGTAGATACCAGATGAAATATGATGAATGGAGCTAGAACTATAATATTATAGTATGATATGCATTGCGATATGTGTTTGATTTATTATTAAAAATGCGACTCCATAAAAGTTAATCAAAAATGATTTTTGTTACTCCTGAAATATTGGTGATCTATCTTAAAATATTTGGGATTACTACGCTAAGAATGTTTTGAAAAGCTGTTAAATAAAAAAAGTGCCCACCGTTAGTATTCTTAGCTATCTTGATGAATACCTAACTAAAAATATGTTTATATTGAAATATTAATATTCTATTTTCGTACCTTATCATTTTTAAATATATTTTTTACCAAAAGTTTTAGATTTTTTTCGAAAAACAGACTTCTCCTAAATATGAAAAATTAGCTGCAAAAAACATATTTCAACATTTTTTTGGCACCGACAAAACGGCATCATCACAGTAGCACTTATTTGAATGGCCAATAATATGTTCTAAAAGGTTTCACCCTAATAATACGCTTACCTAGGTTATTTTAATATATTTAAGATGAACTAATGTTGTGCTATTTCTGTATCAGGTGTTATTTTTACAGAGCCAATACTAAGACGCATGTATAATTTGTTAATAGTTATTTGATTTAAGACATAGGTATTTTAAGACATTCACGTTATTGAGAAGTATACATTTTAAGAAGTGTATTTTATGTAAGTACACTCGAAGACAAATCAGTCTTAAAGATATATTGACCCAAGTATATCCGACTATAATAGGTATATATTTCTTATGGACAACACGCCGACTTTGGCATTATATTCAACAACAAGTAGACTATAATACTCGAAATACTGCAGTCTGCAATCATCGTAAACTACGTAGGTGCATTAATGCATCCGAGTAAAATATTATGAGACTTATTGAAAAAATATCGAATTCACTGAACACAATAATCATGATTGTATAGCAGACCTAAGATAAATAGAGGCTAACCCTAGACCCTAGTTCAATTGAGAATCTATGGACAATGATATAATTTTAAATAAAAACCGAAATGATGACGTATTGTTGACCGGAAGCGGTGAAGCGAGGTAAACGTGTACGACCGTGATGTGTGACGATCGCTACAACATAAAAAATCTTTACAATCTACTCCGGACGTTATAACCAAGCGGATATTTCCTTGTTTCCTAGTTTCCGACTTTACAAAATAGGTAGGTATATAAAATACTTGGCCTCAGCCTAGATACTGAAAATAAGTAATAACTAATGACAATGTAAATACCTTTTGTCACAAAATTATACAATATTATTACAACATTCGGTACTTTTTGATTGAATCTGTAGTTTATTTTGTTGTTGTTTTTCTTATTTGGTCTTTCTTAAAAAACAATTAAACCACATAATATTGATGATACAATATTAAGTCCATGTTATCATATTAAATAGGGTTAAAGTATAAAATATAAAATATGTATTATAAAAGATCCGAATATATAGGTAAATATTGGATTGTTCGACAAATAATTAGGTGTTCTAGGTATGTTTTTTTTTCACAATAGAAAATATTTCGATGATACTACGTAGCTATAATTCAAACTTGAAATTTACGACATTCAAATTAATTGTCATATTTGTTATGCCTACCTACTCAATTTTAAAATATGACGTAAGACATAATCGGAACAATCAGTGTCTAGTAATTAACGTTTTAAAAATACAAATCATTGATGGTATATTTTTTCCACTAAACCTACTTTCGTTTTGTTTGCTTAATAAACAAATAAAAAAAACCAACAAAAATCGTATCAATTAGGTCGGGTTGACTATACGCTCAATTTCGTGGCCGTTGTCGTTTTCCTTGAAATAAAGCTTTAATATGTAAACATACGTAATAGAATACATAAGTATTAAGTAGGTACAGAATTTAATTCACCAATACCGTTTTTAAACTTGGATAAATATGTAAGTACTTAAAAGGGTTCCAGAGTCATCATTATTGATAATATTATATATTTATTATTCAAGCTCTGAGTTTGTTCATGACCCATTCATCATATTATACATATTACATATACGAAAGAAAACTAAAACGGTCGATAATTGTTTAACACTTTTACAATATTTTTATTTCATACAAAACATAGTTATCAAAACATTTATGCCACACAAATTTCACCATTTTTGTTGAACATTATCAAACTGTAAATAACCTTATATAATATATATATATATATATCATAGACAATATTTTAAAATGAATTCAACATGTCAAATGGTGAAATCAAAACACATAAATCAATTGATCCTTCAATCCGTTACGCAATTCGTTGGGTACAGTGTTGGTCATGTTTAAAAAAAATATATTATAGATGTCAAAAATCCATAATAAGAACATGCAATGTATACTCATTAAAAATCTTCTAAGCTGAGCAACTGATAATTGACCATATTCAAAACAAATACAAAAGTAAATATACCTTATCATTTTTTCTTGTATAAATATTATAATATGTATTTTATATTTATATTTAGTATAAACTCCGAATATTTAGTACGATTTATAATACGAAAGGAAACACATAGGTATAGGTAATCTTATATATTGTATATTAAAGTCGTGACCATTTTCGGCAGTGAATGATGAGTAGAAAAATGTTCATGACAAAACAAAAGCACGGAGTCCTTACACCGACATGGCCAGATCACGACTTATTTGATGGTGGATGATGGGTGGTGGTTGAAACAAAGCGTAATTCTAAGATTCTATAAGCATACGTCGATCGGACAGTGAATTGTAAATGCAAAGGGTTAGATGATAAATCAACAATGCACAAGCTTTAATATAGGTACCAGACATTTTTTTTATACTATTATGGTACGGGTACCTCAGTATCCAACCAATTTTTCTTATACTTAAAAACACTGGAAAAAAATATTGATGACATTTTACTAAACAATTAAATGACATTATTGTGGGCACCACGCAGGTACAGGTCAACGATAATTTTTTCATGTGTCCTTCATATATTACTTATCTATCTGTCTTTCATAAGACACATTATGAATTATAGTACATTATTCACTACGCATAGTAGACTGGCTACCTAAAGCTATAATATAGGTAGTATCTATTAGTGTATTATTATTGTTTTTCTTACTCCTGTTTAAAGTCTACCTCGAATGGCATAACTTATGAAATCAGAGACTAACAATTTACACAAGATAAGCAAAAACAAAAAAACGACCTCCGATGCGTCAAACATCAGTAGCTATTGATCCCGTAGAGTTCCACAAAACAATAGAATCATTTAAACAATGCTATATTGTTGAATTAAATAGAGGTGGATAATTTATAAACTTGTAACATATTAGTTACTGTGATTCAATTGATAAGGTCCCATACCTATATATTTACAATCTTAAGTACGCTTAGTATACTTTTTTATATAGTTAAAAAAAAGTGTTATATAATGTGAATTATAATTTATAATAATAATTATTATTATTATTATAATTTACAACAATCTATAATTAATCCGCGTAAAACCAATAATAACATTTAATATTTTTGTCAACATTTGATATGTTTTAGTATTATTGGCTTTCATATTTATAAGCTTTTGATCTTAATTACTTACTCCGTAATAAGTGGTTAACGAATAACGGTTAGAGAATATTCACTACTTAACTATTTAAATATATGATATTACAATTCATAATATTGCACATATTTTATTACTTAGGTAATACAAAAATGAATTAATATGAATTGGAATTCTGTAGACTAATCAATAACATAAATGTATTTATTAATAGGAATTAGTAATGCAACGTATTGGCTTATTTAAGTTTTTTTTTGCCAAGTACATAATTATAAATAGCCATGCGCATAGGTTAGAAAGTACTGCAAAACTATAGGGACAAAATTATAAATTCTCACTGACAAAAATGTATAAAAATATAAAATTATATTACTATTTTATGTTCATAAGCAAGTGTTGTATTTAATGTATATAATCACAATAATCCTTTGCATTAAAAAATAACTATTAATACTTTCAATGAAAATTTAGACCATTAATTTTTATTTATTTGATGTTAAACCATTAAATTCAAAAGTTACAAAGATTCTTTATTGAGTAGAACTATTTGGTTTAACAATGATTTTACGTGCTTATTTCCATTATATTTACTCGGAAAACGATAGCAAAAATCCAAAATTAATCTTCTGCGAGCTTGACTGAGAATCGTTTGTCGAAATCTGCATTTGATGTTCAAATTTTAATCATTAATATACCTACAACAGTATTACTTTGAAGTGAAGTATAAGAGTGGGAGCAGTAGCTATTACTTATTATAGGATTATAAATTTATAACATGTTTTTTAATATAATTTAGTTTAACTAATTATTTTGAATCACTTTAAAAGTTTTTCTAAGGGGCAATTAATTGATTTTAATTATATCTTAAGTGGACTTATTCATAGCTTATTTTCAACTACATATTGATTTAATTTCTTAAAATAACTTACTAGTTTGTATGTAGCATTAAGTTTGAAATGTCGAGCTCTTAAAAACCGCAGTAGAAACTTTTCGTCCATCCTGTGTGGTGTAACATCCCCTTTCTCTGAATAAAGGAAAAAAATAACATTAAGATTTCAGTCAGAATTTTACTAAGGTAAACATCAATTAACTTGAACTCTGTATAATTTATTATGATTATGAATAATTAAAGATCACAATAATTTTTTTTTTTAAATATTTTTCTTCAAATATTTTAATTGTTAAATATATATGAAAATTAAATCGAATATAAATCATTTTCTTCCTACATTTATACATTTATAAGTTTGAATTTTCCTCGTATCTTGAATACATCATTATTAGATTCGACATACCTTCACAATAATTACTGATTAATGGTTATTTTTTTAATTCTTATTATCAATTAAAATAGTAATATATATTATATAATATTTAATAAAGTTGATTTCAGGTTAAATGTGTGGAAACACTTTTAAAGGATACTTATATTAATAAGTTATATACTAAGCTTTCAAGATGGTATATAATAAATATGTATTATATAATTAGATATTGTGTATTGTATAGGTAAATTATACTTTATGCTAATTATTAACATCACACGTTCACATTGGGTATTTGTCTTTGAATTTGTTTCATTTTATACTGTATTATATTTTATTTAGGACCAGCCAATAGGCAAAAAAAATGATAAAAAATATGTATAATTCATTGGTTTGTAATTATCAAATAGATTAAATAAATATTTTTTGTACATATAAAATGTATATACAATTACGTTGTATTTAGGTTTGGATTAATAATAAATTATAAACTGTATTATGTTATATTTTTAAATTCATTTTGTGTTTCATACATTATTGCCTTTATAAGATTCTATGAATTATTATGCAAGTAAATACAAATAGTTTACAATATGTGTCTATGGTATTGAATGTATCCGATAGCAAATATTCACAATTTTTATTCGATTTCAGTATTGACATATTGTTAAGGACTTGAATCGTTTAAATTAAGATATAACAATATATCCAGCAGATACAAATTATACACATTTAAATTTGAATCAAAACTAAGAATTCCGAGGATTCAAATTTTTTACTGTTACATTAATTTAAATAAACGATCACAATAGTCAATAAGGGATGTAATATAAACATAAAATGTAATCATAATGTAATCTTCGATGTAATGAGCTTAAAGTTATCGCTGAAATAATAATGAATATTGATAGTTCTAGTAAATTTGGTAATTTAAAACGGAAGTAATATCGTTAGTATAGAGAACACTTATATTTATACTATGCGACACATTTCATGTATATATTATATATTATATTTATATTTATCTGTTTAGATACGACATGTAATATGTATATATTACTGTGATATCTGTACAGCTCCGAACATAAGTAAATGTAACACACATAATATGTATATTATATATTCATCATAAATGTTTTGAACAGGAAACGGAATTAAGACTAATTCCGGTAAACCTTGTGGAAGCTTCAGTCGTGCCCATAAGGAACAATGCAAATTCGCAGGATAAGATTTTAAAGATCAAGGGCATTTGTGGTAGGTAAAATATAAAAACCAGTTGATACCATGATATAATTTATATTACCTAGTGAAATTATCATTTATTCCATGGCAAACCAGTAGTTATTGAAATGTAAATTTCACCTATGTAATATTATATGGACGCCAATGACCAAGACTCAAAAATATTACAAATTAATAATTTACATTCAACTTAAATATGTCCTATATTACGTATTCAATTAAATATGTTTTTTTATCATTGATCAATATACTCGTAATATAATATACAAACAAGTACGATAAACTAATTTATGAATAAACTAGAAAGCCCCAATTTTAATGTACAAAATGAATATAAAAATTGTATAACTCATAAAAATGAGTAAAATTTTCAAAAAATTGTTTAGAACTTCAAAACTTTTTTTACCTCTACACTCTATGATATGAACTATAACACACAGATAAAGTATGAAGTACGATTTTTCTTTTAAATAGGGTCTGTGCGAGATCATTGATTTCAAAAACAGATCGTATCGACAAGTTCTTCCTGTCTTAGAAATGAAGTATTGTAAGTTTATTTAGTGAAAAAATCGTAAGCTTAATAAATATATGACTCTGCGCGGTATACTCCTATTAGTTTTCTTTGGCACTTAAACACCTATTTTCTAATTTCCACTCGACAAATTACGTCGACAAAATTAGCCGCTTGTTGAATCGAACGAAACGACTGTAAGGGTAGATGCTCACCGTAAATCATGTCTTCGAGTTCGGCCACCAGCCTGGTCCTGGACTCCTCGGTCTCGCCCACCCGGACTCGGCCGTACTCGACCACGTAGTCCGGTAACTCTTTCACGTCCACGTCCAGGTCGGCCAGCACGTCGGGGAAATCCACGTCCGTGCCGACGGGTTTGTGGTCGTCGACGACGACGGCCGCCGGGGCGATCCGTTAGCTGTTGGACAATATGAGCTGCGGCATTTTCGGGCGCGTTTTCGTCCGTCAGTCCGTCCGTCCGTCCGAGCGTCCGTGTCACGATTGACTGATTACTGTTGAGGCGGGCACATGAAATATCGCGTAGCCGGTTGCGCGCTGTTGCTGCTGCCGCGCCGCCGCCGCCGTTCGCCGAAACAACGGTTTTGTGCTCGAGCAAAATTATATTAGTGCACTGCGTACCTGCCCTGTGTAGGTACAACGCACGCGAGCTATTATTATTATTATTATTATTATTGTTGTTGTTGTTGTTGTGCGTGTGCGTGTGTGTGTGAGTGTGTGTGTGTGGTGTAAATATATATAGGTTATTTATATGTTATGAGAACACTGTCAATGTCGTCCGTTCAAGGCCGCTCAACTCCGAACGCAGTGCGAAATTACTATGATATAGGTGGGCTACGCAAGGCGATCGGGCGAAACAATTAAAGGGGAAAACGAAAGAAGAAAAACCGACGTCTGCCGTGGGTGACCTACTCGACGGTAATTAGTAGGTACGCACCGATTATATTATATGATTTGGATTTTTCGCGACGCGCAACTGCAGTGCAGGTTCTTGATTCTTTGATCAGCTCCTTAATTCGAACTACCTGATTAATATTCGATACTAAATACTTAATATGTGATACTATGAAAATATTATCAAAACAACATCATCGAAATAATATCGCTCTATTACTGCAATAATTATAAATTATTATAAATCTATGAGAGAACGTAAAGGGACGACGGTCTGTCGGCGAATGCCAGCGGCGCGCGGTAGTGACTGTGACGACGGTCGACGACTACAACACGATCGTGCCTGACAACATGTGTCGTTTTCGGCGGAGGCTGTTGTTGCTATCCCGCCACAGCGTTGCATCACACGTCGGCGTTGCACAACTCGTGTGACGGACAGCGCAATACATTTTATACACAATAATATATTATTATTACATATTATTATAATGATAATAATGATAATAGTAATAAAAAAGATAATGATATAAATGATTTCACTCTCTCGCCGACGAAATCGTAACACGCTCCGCAGCCGTGACAGCGGCGGCGGTATGATGTGCAGTTTTCCGGTTTTCCGCCCATTAGACGGTGTAGGATTTACCATCATTGAAGCTGCAACGGGTGCATCGAACTGGGGCCCGTTGGTTTTAGGGGTTTTCACTTGTTTATGTAACTATACCTATTAATATTCAATTTTTTTATAAATTAAAAAATAATAATTGTAAATAATAGCTAATACTTGAAAAATAATATATTTGATATAATATTCGCATTATGGTTATAGAATAAAAAACAGTTCCAGATCACATGCCCTATATTACTATGGACATCTGTAGAAGACATTGTTGTATATAGGTATTATCAGCGTATGATTTTAAAAACAAATATTATATAGGCATATAGGTAGGTAGGGATATAAGTGAAATTAGCACAGGCCATAAATATTTTGCTGCATATAATAAACTTAACAACTTTACTTTGGGAACAAAAACTTAAAACCATAAAATACCTGGAAATTTACATTATTAAAATTTGAAAACTATTTATCAACAATTTTACCTGTTCTTATAAGGCAACTTCGAAAGCAAATTAAAATTAAATGCTAAATATTTTTTTCCCATATGAATTTAATACATAATATGTGTTATGTCATGAAACTATGAAAGGATAACTGTTAATTTACACGTAGTTAAAAATAGATAAAATATTAAAATGAATGAATACGTTTTTTTAAAACTATAAAAAAAACTGTGAATAATATAAGTACTAACTCTAAATGTGGGTCTTACCTTGATGCCTGCACGTTATCCTCGGACAACTTCACTAGGTACATTCAATAGTTAAGAATCTAAATTAGGCGACCAAAGTTAATTACTTGTGTAAAAATGTATTTTATTTTTAATCAGTTATTTTTGACCAACTTATTTAATTATTAACAATAAAAACACGCTTTTATTAGCTACGTATAACAATTTATAAAAAACTTGTAGAAAAATTATATCCGTTAGATACCTAACATTTTTTTGAAGGTAGCTATATAGTAAGTTATAACCTATATTAAGTCAATAAAACTATATATTCACATAGGTAGATTTTATAATATAGTATCCACATGTCTTTGGAGACAAGTTTATAGGTAAGGGTAAAATATATATACTAAAAACTGCATTTTGGATCGAATTTAGTTAGATTCAAATTACACAAATATAATAAAAGATTTACAAAAATAAAAATAAAGTTTCAAGTATCTTCCTAGTTTATTTGAGATTAACTATGCCTAATGAAGAATGAAGGTCTCTGTGATCAAAATATCATTTTTGTACCTATATTAGCTATATTATCTAATTTTAATTCTTGAGCAATGAGTGATACAATCGATTTATACATCGTAGGTAAATGAAAAATGTACAAATAAATTTAATCATGTCAACTAGTGGCTATGAAGGGGTCAATATTTTGCTGTGGGCCAACTGTCTTACAGATAGAAAACAAACCTTCTTAAATTCCTTTCCCTAAATTCCTTTTTTTGTATCAAATATTTTAACATTGAGTAACTCTGAAGTAATTACACTTTGTTACTACTACTGTATGCTTAATAAATTTAGAATAAAATAATTCAATTTTACACAAAATAAAGATATTAATTCATAAATTACTTATACATTTTAAAGCACTGTAATATTTAGTATTTTACTATTGTGAAAGTATGGTGTTTATTAAAATACATTTTTACAGCAAATAAGAAATAAATTATAGTTAAAATTTAAAATAACAAACTAAAATTAACATAGTTATTAGTTGTATTATCTATAAGAAATGTTTAAGACATCTAATTTTCTTACAGAACTACCCCTAAATTTGAAAATCAAAGAATTGTTTAGACTAATTTCCGCGTATACAGACACAATAAATCAAATAAAAAACACATGTATCATTGTAAAATCAATTCATGGATCTCTGCACTCAGGATCTGAAACGTTATCAACATTTTTATTATAATATCTTTATAAAAAATATTAATTTTTAATTTGTTTAAACTTCCTTTATATATAATTCATAAGCTTGGGTAAAAGCTGAAGTGATCCAGGGTCCTAATATGTCAACACAATTTCTTTGTTAATTAAGTTATAAAATAAAATTTATAAATTTGCCATTTGGATATATAAAATTAAAATTAGTATTTAATTCACATACCTATACCGGCTAATGGCTATACCTTTCTGTTGCCCTAGGTACAGTAGGTCCTTAACAATCATGGTCCAACGGTATTATTCATTATTTATATTAACAATCAATCAAAACTTTAAGAAAATCTTTATTTATTATCATTACTCAGTAATTGCTTATAGAAATAATCAATGAACAGTGACCAATATTTCACTAAAGGTACCTAATGAAAGTAACTGGTGTCTATTATAATTTTTTAATAATTTATGTAACTAATTTATAGATATCTAGCCACTGGCGAAAGTATGACAAATATTATGCACGCTTTTGGAATTGGTAAATCAACTATATCAAAAATAATTTTAGAATGTTCTAATGCATTATGATGGAACGTATTAGTGTATATTACTGTATTACAGTAGAAATTAATAATTTACTTATTCAAAAAACTAACATAATAAAGATGTATAGTCGTATAGAGGGTTGAAGCTTTATGCACATTTTGATTCTGAGAGAATAGAAATAGTGAAATAGAATAGTGATGAATAAATTGATTTTACAAAGATGTGTTTTTATTTTTTTTGTCTGTCATCACTTCTGGGGCAATAAAAAAGCTTTAATTTTCTACTTCAGCATCATTTCCGGTAGGAAAGCAAGTGTAGTTGATAATTTTTTTGTTGAAAGTGAAGGTAAAAATTAAAAATTCCATGTATTTTCAAAAGTATTGGGAATACAAAAACTAAAGAAAAGAAAAACAGAGATCTTTACGTAAGACTAGCTTTTATTCGAATATATGTGTAATGTGTATATTATATATTAATATTAATATATATATATTTTTACCAAATATTTATATTTGTATTTTCTGTTCACCATACGATTTTCAAAATATTTAAACTATTTTTAAGCAATTTATAGGCATGAGAAAAAAAATGTTGATATTTTTTTTTAGAATCGTTGTAGAATTGTAGATAATAGTAAAATATCCATTCATCAAAAAAATTAAAAATTTTATAGACGGTCTCTCATAAGTTTTGGTTAGCTCCTTTGTTGTCGGTTGAACAGGAAAAAAAAGAAAGTTTTTGTCAGTAGAAATTAAAAATAAATTAGCTTAAAAACTAAAATTATTTATTTTTAGAGTCTGAAGTTGTAAAATTTTAACTCACTGGTGTTGAGATCTCTAGTTATCTAACTTCTCTCACTCAAATCAGAAAGGGTTTCCATACTGGTGCACCTTACTCCCCAAGTAATTCATGTTGTCAAACCTTAGACTTAGTAACCAAATTTACTAAATATACTTTCATTTAAAAAAATAAATATATATTTTTTTTAAGTTTGAATTTAGACAAAATTAGATATTTAAAAGGAAAATAACAATTTTAGTTAATTTATTTGTAATTTAAAAACATTATTCGTGGATACTTGAAACTTTTAAAGCATATGTTATTATATTTTGAAATGCAATAAGATTTTAAAATGCAACGTTTTTGGCAAAAATTAGTTCAACCTATACTGTAGATATTAGTATAATGTCTTAAAGTACNCCACCTAGACAAGTTCTATATATTGCTTCTAAATTATATTAAAAGCTGTTAAAATCTAATAAATTAATATACAACATAATAAAAATGTACAAATTTAGTAAAAAAAATTAAAAAAAATACAGTAATATGGTATAAAAGTTAGAGCGAGACAGCTAGTAATAAGTAATAACTAATAATATAACTGTGTTCCGGTATTAACACATTTTTTTTAACCTATATTGTGTTTAATACAATAAAATACACTAAATTTATTAATTAGAACAAAATATTGTTTTAAATTACTAGTAAGATTTAGTGGCATCTATATCAGAGGTTCCCAAACTGTGGGTCGCGACCCAAAAGTGGGTCGCGATTATACTTTTGGTGGGTCGCACTATTTTTTTAAATAATACAAAAATATAATCATCTATTACTTTTCGTTGATGTTCAAAGTTCAAATTCAGTTTTATCGTCAATCCTTATCTGTGAGTATGACAATTACGAGTTTACCAGCGGCCGTGTCAAATACTATATATTATACTTATTATACATTTTTTTCGTAATTACATAAAATGTAATAAAATTGTTTAATTTTCTGTTGTATGGTAAAAAAAAAAGGTCATTCATTGATATTGTGGGTCGCTATATTTAAAAAAAAATTCAAAATGGGTCGCACAATAAGAAGTTTGGGAACCTCTGCTATAGCATATTATGACAATGATGGTATTGATGATGATTATTGTCATTTTATAGTGACATATATACTACTATCGGTCCTTACTATCGTTTTATCGGTCACCAATTTAAAAATCGTGGGAAATAACTCGTCAATATTTTTGTTATCGCTGCAGCTCGGATGATGGCTTACGACAGCAACGATCGCACACCGATTATAGATTATACAAATTTAAAATTACCCAGATATAATACTTCAGTCTGTCTAAAGCTACGAGATTACACAGTTCGGCTGTGTTCATTATTTATATATATATATATATATATATAACAATTCCACGTTTTTTCTGCTTCATTTTAAATTAATATTATTTTTATTATTTTTTTACTAATTGAAATGTCGCAATATCAAATAATAAAAATCTAACAAAAATGCGGAAAAAGTTTGTTTTAATGGCCACATGTATACGAAACATTACAGTACGTTAATATCTAATGTTTGGAGGTGCTCCAGTCTCCAAGGCATCAAGTCTCAAGTGTCCAGGCAAATTAAAAACATCGAAAGAAAATGATACTGAAATACCAATAATCGATAAAGCACATACTCATCCTCCAGACACGCATGAAGTTGAAGTCAATAAATGCTTAGCGCGAATGAAACATAAGGCAGCAACTACGTCAACAAATCCAGATTTACTGTGAAGAACTTGGAAGCTTGGATAATGAAACTCGAGCTAGGATGCCACCAGAAACAATCACTAAAAGAACTCTTCGAAATCAACGGTCAAAAAATAATTTAAAAGAACCCAGACATTTAGAAGATTGTATAATCATTAATCGAAGGTAAGTTGAAAATATTATATTATTATTTAGGCAATTAAGTCATTAATTAATTAAATCGTTATAATAGTTGAATACAATTTAATTGATTGCTACCCATACCGTTTTTTTAATATTTCTAAATATTATAATAATATAATATATTATTTAATTACTATAAAACATTTTTATTAATTATTTTTAATTTAAATTATAGCTGTATAGGTGACTGGGCACTCGCAAATGATGGACTTAGATTATTACTAAAAGATAGTATAGAAGATCAATTTGAAGACAGAGTTATCATATTCGCCACTGATGAAGGGTTAAAACATCTCACCGAGGCGGAAACATGGATGTTTGATGGTAACTTTGCATTGGCACATTCTATTTTTCAACAATTATATGTAATAAGAGTCAAAATTCATGATTTATATATAACTAGTAACTACAGTATATTGTTTGTTAGAAAAAAACGCAAACTACTTATGAATATATGTTACAATCGTTACTTAATGCATGCCATAATCAAAACTTGTACCCAGACCCTATTAATGTTCATATTGACTTTGAAAAGGCAGCTATAAATGCAGTCACATCTATATTAGGTGAACATGTAAGTATAAAAGGTCGTTTTTTCATTTAACGCAAAGTACTTATAGGAAAATACAATGCCTTGGTTTAGTAAATTTATACATGGAGAATGAGAATTTTAGTATGTTTTGTAGAAAAATTGATGCTCTAGCTTTTTTACCTATTGACGATGTTCCAGCTGGAATGGACTACATGAAAAGTAATATGCCAAATGAGGCTAGAGAACTAGTGAATTATTTTGATCAAACTTATATTTCGGGAATAAATAGACCAATTGGAATTTCACGGCCAGGTAAAAAAACTAAATTTCGAAATATTCCCCCAATCTTCCCACCTGCTAAGTGGAATATACACGAAACAACTATTAAAAGTGCAGAGCGTACTAATAATCAAACAGAAGGATTTAATCATCGATTTTCTAAACTCGTTGACTCTAATCATCCCTCTATTTGGACACTGATTAAAAAAATTAGATTAGAGATAGATTCAGATAGCACTGAAATAGATCAATTTGATATAGGTAATTTGCAACCAAAAAAAAAAAATATATATATGAAAGTATATGAAAATATGCAAGAAATTTTATTTTTACTGTGTACAAGATACAATAATAATAATGATGATAAATGATAATTATATCGAACAATTCTTAAATACTATCTACTAGCTACAGCTTATCACATACGTTTTAAATAAATACATTTGATTTAATTTTTTTAACAAACTATTTTATACATAATATATTTGTAATGCCTAATTATTTTTCGATTTTAATATGTAACATGTAATACCTTCACTTATGACTTATTATACTATTATAATATACATAATATATTTAACTAATGAATTATTTTTATTTGATTTTTTTAACAAACTATTTACTGTTATAATTTATACCTATAATAATAATAATAATTGGTTTTCGCTTTTTTTTTCCAATACGCTTTTTTTCAATTTGATTTTTTTTCCTTTGCTTTTTATTCACTTGTTTTTTTTCCTAAACTGTAAACTGACAGACCATCTTCGCTTATAGAATCGTTTTTCGAATACAATGATTTTATATCATTGAAGTAAAATTTAACACACCAATTACATAGCGAGGTCACTGGATACCTACTGCAGTATTCTACAGCAGAACAGTAACCCCTTTTTTATTTATTTAAGTGTTATTTAAACTTTATAAAAACAGCTGGATGTAAATTGAAAAAGAGTTTGAAAACGGTAAGCTAATAAACAAATACCTTATTGTGTTGGTGCTCTTGATGTAAAATATTAAATCATAATATGCACTTGTGCACCAAGTAGGTTTACTTAAATGAAGGCGATACTTATCTGCAGTCTTGTTTAATATAAAATATCTATGTTTGTATATCTAATTTGTATACATCTATACGACTATACATAAAGTAAAAATAATACCATGTGGGGTTAAACACCAAACCCCTCTCTCACTGTGTGTACACCACTTAACGTGATGCTTACTATATTTGCACTTATATGAATATATTGACACTCCGAGTAGATGTAGTGTGGCAGTGTATTCAAACCATATGTAAGCTAGAACCACTTTGAACCATATCCTACAAGAGCTACTTCAGAGTATATGGTTACATTCTTTTATAGGAGCTAATGAAGCTTTTCCCTTATCACCTTGATTGATGAGTCCACACTCTTTTAATTAAATATTAATGCCTACTTTTTATATAGACTTGGCAGAGCAAGAATATGTATCTACAATTTTATATAATATTAGGTATTAGTAGGTATTTAATATTTATGTATTCTTACCTAGCATCACAGTAAAATATTAAATCAAAATGTACTCGTTACTATAGAATTAGAATTTTATTATAATTTCCTGTTAAAAAGTGTTAATTATTCGTATATTAAGTAATACTTAATGTTAGGTATTAAGGTATTGTGTCTATATTGTATATAGGCTTGGTTCAGAATGTCTTGGATTTATCAAGGTATTTATTGAAAATGAACTATTCTAGGAATCGTTTATTCAAATAAATTTTGTTCGTACATACTTTTTAATGTTCAGACAATCCATATAAATTGATACAATTTTATTAATCTGATCATTTCAAAAAACCATGGAATTTTAATTGTTATGGTGTCGCGTGTAAGACTCTACTAGGTTCTATAACCTATGTTGTGATTCGTTAAATGGAGTTTGTCAGGTAAGTGATCATCGGTTCATTTCGGTTCTTCATAATTATATTAATACTAACTACTAAGTATTATTGTTAATATTTAATAATAACACTTGACCTGGGAAATATAATAAATGCACAAATTATTCTCGGAGATGATATGACATATTTTCGCGAAAGTTTTTTGAATGAAATATATATTGCCCGAGGTGGTATTTAAGAAGAATTTTGAGTAGGTAGGTTGTCAAATATTTGTGAATGCTAATCAATCACTATTCGGTTCATCGACCTTAGTGCATAAATATCTATAGTACTTTTAGTAAAGAATTATGAAAGAAAATTTTTTTTTTTTAAAACAAGTTAGCTCCTGATTTAATGAGATTTACTTACACTTTATGGTGCGGCATTTAATTGAACATTATTTATAGTGGATTAATTGATTTGTTATTTCTACAATTACGTTATTATACGTAGATATGTTGATTTTTTAAGTATAAATTAAATGTGCACGATGTACCTGTAATTGTCCTGTATAATATAAAACTGCCTTTTTTTATAAGTATTATGATTAAGGACATCCATGTAGTAATTACGGCCTACGGCAGCGTATGTTTTAATCAAACCTAACTTTTATTATTATTTCTTTCTTTTTTATATATTATAATATACATTATACATTATATAGCTACACCAGTGCAAGTTGTTTAATTTATATTTAAGTACCAATGTAGTATGCACTATGTAGACACACGACACTTATAATATTACAAAACTGTTTTTGTTCTTTGCAGGTACCTATACATAACTGTATTAGAAAATTAGAGTAATGTAAGTTGTAACCGAAAAAATATTTATTTAAACTTAAAAGGCTTTTTTGTATTTATACATACATCGTTACTTTAGTTGGTATAGAACCTCACTGTGACTAACCTACTACTTACTAGCCCTCTGATCTTGGTGGGTTGTCCGCGTAGCTCCTTCTATGTATTATTTATGGGTGATTGTACTAGGGGGGAAATAGAATATACTGAAGATGAATCCCCCATAGCCTTTTTTTGTTTTACCATTTTACATATGAGAGAAATGTATCTTCAGATGAGTATTTCTATAATATTTTAGAAAAAACCTTCTGTATTTAGGTACCTGGTAGTTGGCGTTCAATAATAATAAATTCTGATTCTAAAAAAATAAACATGAAATATAAAATATTTTATAGTATTTACTTTGTACTTTTAATATGTGAGCAAATATTATACAGGTAGCCACATATTATTTTTTTTACGATAATAATACGCAAGATTATTTAAATTGATACCTATATCAAGACAATTTAAACATCATTTAAATTTACAAAAAAAAATGTTTACTTTCAAACTCGAATACAAAATAAAATATAAAACCGATGTCATACCCTCAAAAATATTATAATCTAAATTTTTATGATCGGCGGTTTTACTCCAAAATACTCGAAAATCATAAAAAATTATTTTTGGTGAAATGTTGTATCTATCATGTAGCACGCGAGTCTGAGAAAGAAAACAAATATTGTGCTGACATCATCTTAACAGATTACGCATTGGTTTTTTTTAAATGATAGAGTATTTTGCGGAGCAGGTTTAAAACATAGTCTTATATATGAATCCATCTTCTGTCCACCAAATATTGAAAGATAAAATAAGAATAAACTGGTTGCACCTCTATTATCTCATTTAGTTCTAAACTAAGTTCTATTAGTCTATTACATAAAAAAAAACAAATAATCGAAAATGTCATTTACCTATAAATAGTTCAACACAAATCAAAATATTTTGAAAATTGTATGGTGTATTAAAAATGGTTACACAAATATACAGTAAAAATTGCATGTATCGACCGTCATTTTTGTTTGAATTACACTAAAAACCAAAATCGATTTTTTTCAAAAAATGGTTTTGTGTAAAATTTCCCATTTTTCCTTAATTTTTTGTTTGTTTTTCCTGTTGCTTTTGAAAACTACTGGGAATTTTAAATTTTGATCTCCCGAATGCACCAATTAGATTCACTTTCCTACCAGAAACGCTGCTATTTAAGAAAATCGAAGCACTTTTACTGCACGAAACCGTGATAAACAGACACAAATAAAAAAAAAATTAATAAATAAATAAATAAATATAAAAACACGCTTGTACACATCGTTGTAAAATCATTACATTCATCGCTCCTCTCAGAATCTAAAATGCAATAAAATACATTCAACACAAAAAATGCAATAAAATACATTTAACACAAAAATGCAAAAATGCAATAAAATGCAAAATACAAAAAAAAAATTACAAATTCTTAATTGTCACGAATCAAATTTAGTTTTTGGTTAGAACTGTATAGCACTTAAAGAAAAAAATGCAAGTCACCAAAATCCTAGTTCTAGTTATCACTTATCACTCAGTAATTACTAATTAGTAACATACTTTGGCATAAATCACATTATGGTGGTAGTGAAATAGGTCTAACCGACTTGCTACACAAATTAATGCATTGTTTCTATAAGATAGGTATTGTTTCATAAATTGCATTCAATAGAAATTTACATGTATTTTATAATACTTATAAGTTTAAATATTTTAATAGCAGTTTAAGAATAAATAATTATTATTACAAATTTATTTGTGTTATTAGTAATACTGTTTTGAATAATAGATAGGTAGGTCGTAGGTACCTATATGTATTTAAATAATTTTTTCCTCAATTATCCATTATCTCTTTATATCGTTTTACCTTGGATATTATAGTTCTGAAGTACTTAACATAACGAAAGTAGAATATCTAATACAATTTAAACAGTTCAGATTTTAAGTAGTAGTGTAATACCTATTATTGCCTACCACACGGTGGGTAGTTATTATTAATAATAAGTCTTCTATATAATATTATTCATGTATATAATTTTTTTAACTTCAACTTGATTATAGACATTGTTATAGAAACTAAAATTTTAAAAATAAAGTTGATTTTGCAGTTGGTAAAAATGCGGTTATCATGTGTACAAAAAGAGAAAACTTTTTTTTTTCCAATTTACACATTAGGTGAATTTATTAATATTACTTAATAGTTGTTAAGGTTGCTGGAGCCGGCTATATAAGGGGGGAAAAATGAAGCAATTTCTAGTTAGATGGCATGGCTGCCTTACACATTTTAATATATATCTACCGTTATTCATAGTGCCCTACTACCATTATCTTTTAAATATTTTGTACTTATAAAATACTTAATTATCACATCTACTTCAAATTGCATCCATTCCGCAGCTGCAAAGCAATATAATATATTACATAATTATAGAGAAAAATTTAGAAAAATAAAGCCCATAAAATATATGTGTAGGCAACACAATGATATTCCATGCACAACATTTTTTTTTACAACAATAAATTATTTTGTTCACAGTGACTACTTATAAGGTATACATGTATTATACTCTTTACATAGTATTTAAAGGCTAATATTTTCTTGATTTTTGATTTGTTTAGTAATATTACTTCTAACTGTATGAAAACAAAGACCACAACAAAACGAGTAAAAAACATTATGGGTAGGTAGAGAAACTTTCTCAATACTGTTAGTATTGTATATTAGCTTAGTATAATTTAAAATGAATGAAAAATATGACTAATATAGTAATACCAAACAAAACTCTAAAAGCAATAATTATATTATATAATTACTATAATTTTATTATACTTGAAACGTATTAAAATATATTAAAAACATTAATTTCTATAAAAACAAACTCGTTTTATTTAAACTTAAGCAAATTACTATAGTACAATAACATAACAATTCTGTTTTTCACCATCTTGGTTGTTGTAAAAAATATAAAAATAAAAAAGTGAAATGATAAATTAACACATAACTATATCTAAGACAAAAGTTAACAATTTCATTATAATGTATATTAATATATAAAGTTTTGTGTCATATTTTAAAAGGCCTCATTAGGGTGACACAAAAATAGTTGTTAAATGATACTTTCTCATTAGATGGTAAATTCAAAAAAATTCAAAAATAGAATATAAATATTTATAAAACAAAAATAGATTATTGAGATTAAAAATTGCACGTAGCAAAAAAAAAAAAATGCTCTCTTTATAATAAATTATAGTCCCATTTTTTTGTTCTAGAAATGAAAATCTATCTGAAAAAATATTAAACAAATAAATATTGGAAAATACAAAATATTTTGATATTTTTCATACATATTAAATACCACTGAGATTGTCTACCATATTAATAATTTAAAAACAAGTATCAACATATTACAAAACAAATATAGAGCAATCTGTGTACTCTCAACAATCATTTTTATGCATTGTAAATGATGTTGGCAGATTAATTATTCTCTTTTGAGATAGAGTATAGTTTCAATAAATTTAAGAATAATAGCATGGAGTTAGTTTTTTTGTTATTTTTAATTAAATAATATGATTAAAACAAACATCAGGCAATAATTGTTTCTTAATTTTAAGACCTGTCTGGCCTGTTAAGCTTTTTAAAGTGACCCGCAAAACTAATATTTTGATACTTAATCCCAATATCTAAGCTATATATAATATAAATATATCCAACATAACAATATTGCAAATAAAACAACAAATAAATAAATCAATAGGTAATAAATAGTTCATAATACTAACAATATTTATTTTTGAGTAGTTGGATGCACATAGGACCTTTGTTGATTTCTCTTAACGCGTCTATATTGACGTCCTTCAATGAAGCCAGCATCCCAATCTACTACTAGAAATTTTCCATCTAATAATGCTTTATTCATAGTTTTCATGCAATTTTCGGTATCAGCTCTAGTTTCATATCTAAACATAGTATAAATGTTAATTAAATACAATTCATTAGGCAGTAAAAAAATCTTATTATATCTAATTTTACATGCAATGAAAATAAATAGTCACTATTTTAACTGTTTAAAAATAGTAGGTCTCAGATTTCCAACAAATTGTTTTGGATGTCATGAATTATGTTATTCATAATAAAAACACAAATTAAGTGATATATTTTGATAACATGTCTAAACAAGAGTCCAAAACTCACCAAGTAATTTATAGTTAGAAACTTCAAAATGCATTTTCCATATTTTTTGGTACAACAATTGAAATTTATTTTAAAATATTTATATAAGTATTAATAATTATGTGTACATACTCAACAAAGCAAAATCCACCAGGACCTAATGTTTGTCTATCCAATCCCATGATGATGGTTTTTATTTTTCCTGCCTCTGAAAATAGCTTATGGATCTCCGCTTGAGTTGAAAGCAAATTTAAATTACCAACATACACAGTAGTTGATTCTACAAGCTTTTTTGAATAATCTGTGCGAGAGCCCTAAATTTAAAGAAAATTAAATTATATATTTTAATAATTAATATTGTTTATTTTAATTAAAATAATTTTATAATCAATTAACATTCAGCATTCGAAAAGTATCAAATCTTTCAGCAATAACTACAGACATAAATAATGTTTCATAGTATAACAAATTAAAATTTACTTAGAATAGATAATCACAATTTTGAAGTTGTTAAAAACATCTGTTTAAGAGCAATAAATGCCATCATAATACCAAATCAATAACTGTTTTTTAAATATTAAGAAAGTTATCTCTACAGCTAGTACATAGAGGTATAATAAAAAGTACATACCTTGAACTTATGATCAAAATACTTGGATAGACCAACATTGTCTACATTGTTCAAATTGCGTTTAGCAGGTGGTACATATAACTTGGTTAACAATTCTTTACTTCGCAAATTCGGAACAATATTATTGTTTACCTTAGGGACCATTAAAATTTTTTTTATTATTTATGAGACAAAATATTTAAATTAAAAACATTCAAGTATAAAAATATATTATACTGTCAACTTTAGTATCTAAATAATATTATTATTATTTTGTATGTAAAAAGATATGTTTGTAATATCTGTACCATCAATAATTATTCATCAATATCATATTATATATTAAAAATATACTATTGGAAGGGAAACTAACTTCTTAGCATTATATTGTAGCATAAAATTAATGAATCAAGATTCAAGAATTTAATAATACTTAATGAAAATATTTTTTTTAGATTTTTCAGAAACAATAAAAACAACATAAATATTATATCATACACCCTTACACATAGTGATTTACCAAGCATGTGCACCATTTTTCCTTTAATAATTAATTTATTCAAATTCTAATTTTTGGGATTTTTAAATATACTCAAAGACCATATTTTCAAACTCTTGAATTTTTTCATATTACTTAGGGAGTGTTCAATGTTGATAAAAACTTCAGGTTTTCAAATGAGAACCCCTTCTTTACTGTAAATTAATTTGTGAACATTTTTTTTGAAAATGTTAATGTACTCCATTCAAAATTCAAAAGAGTTTTAATAGTTTAAAATTTGAATTCAATTGTTTCTTAGTTACTCATTACTATGGACCTATTATCCTTAGAACACAAAGTTACATAACCCAAAAACTACTCGTACAAATTTTTATTTTTATGCCTGAAATTTCAGAAAAATTATCTGCTGTATAATTTATAGTTGAACAGGGGTTTATTAAAAATCTCAAGAATTTGAAAACATGACCTTAAAATATATTTAAAAATTAAGAAAATCAGATTTTGAATAACTGTATTATAGAAGAAAAAAGGGGTTTACATGCTTGGTGAATCTCCTTGTGTGTTAGAATTAAATAGGTAGATAATAATAACAGGTACAACTATAAAGTGACCAGATTTTCCTTTTTATATAAGAAAGTTTTAAAAAGAAAGCATTTAAAAAGTCTATCCCGGTATCCCGACAAAAGTTTTCGGGTAGCTTAACTGTCTTTTTTTAAAACTTGTCCTATTTTTAAACTTTTTTAAATTATTTATTTTTACAAGCAATATACAATCTGTATCATTTGATAATGTTTAAGAATATTGGCTAAAAGTAACAAATATGACAGGTTATTAACATTATTTTGATAATGGATGACACTTCCTGTGATTACTAAATTATTAAAATCATTTTTTTTTTTTCTATAACGCTTGCCACTGTGCATTAGACGTCTTGGGAGATTACCAGGCATGGTAGTGAAGTTCAATTGTTTGATAAGAGGATTTAAATAAGTACTTAGGAGGTTATGGGATATTTTATAGAAACATTTAGATTCATCACTTATTGTTTTTAATTTTAAGTCTGAATGTGGAGAAAAATTTGAGACCTGGGGAGGTGCATTTATTAACTCTCTTAGAGCAATGTTTTTAAATGTTTGAATTTTGTTTATGTTTGATTTTTTTGCATTACCCCGTTATCTTACCCATAGCTGCAGACCATATGTCCATATTGATTTGAGTGGACTTTAATACTTATGCGGTTTGATACCCATGGGATGTATTTATTATTACATAATATAGTTTTTAGCATGCATAGACGATTATTTAAATCTAGTCTTTTAGTTCTCATATGGTGGACCAAAGCAAGTTGTTGATAAAGTGTTAGACCAAGATATTAAACTGTAGGAGATTTTCATACTTATAAAAAATATGTAATGAAATTACAACTGCAATAATAGACACCAAGGTGTATCAACTTCTACTAGAGGTTAAGTATATTAAATTAATAATACATGATGATTTGTTATTTTATTAAAAATAGACATTTTAATTCATCCCGTATATTATTATTTTATAACTGGCAAGTGGCAACCCTATAGTCTGTTCAAGATGAAATCGGTACAAGGAACATAGCCACACCTATGCATAGTAGGTGGCCGCTTGTACCAATCTCATTCTAAACAGACTATATACAACTATGTACTAAATAATAAATGTGTTAAAAAGTATACAAATTTGAGACAAATTTTGAAAATATATTAATTTTCTTTAATTTAGTTTTATTCTAGACTAACTTAGTATGATTTAATTTAATTAAGCAGAAAATAAAGTTGTAATCCAACATCATTCAATATATTCAACTACCTAACATTATCATTATAATTTTTTTCAGTGCTTAAATTGTAAGAGGAGGAAAATATAAATATATAAATAAATTTCATTCTATTACTTTAAACATCTTTTATTGACAATTACATCAATCAGTTTGAAATTTGAATAGGTACAATTCTAAAGATTTAGTACCTAGTTTATTACATTTGAGAATGTGTACAAAATACAAAAATTATTTAGTTATTAAATAATGCTAAATGCTTATAATTTATAATGCTAATAAAGGATACAGTTTACACTGTACATATTAATACCCATCTAGTAACTATTGATACTAATAATATTCAAACAAACTTTAAAATTAATTTATATGCCTTGTAAATAAATACATTTTTACCTTTGAATCATTATTGTTCACACAATTGGAAGTATTATTGTTCACTGAATCTACAGTTTCTACTTTGGTTTCTACTTTGGTTTCTACTTTGGTTCCTACAAATCCATTTCGCAAATGGGGTGGTCTATACGCAGCGCATGACCGTATTGATTCATTACAATTGGAAGGCATATTATTGACAAATTGTAAGACAACAAAATAAAAATATCTGAAAATATGTATTAATTTTATCAATAGGTAGTTAAATGAAAAAAAACTTTAATTTAACTTGTTAAAATAAAAATAAATAAATTAGAAAACCACTAGCAACGGTTAATACTAATAATAATTTAATAATTTACCATTTTATTAGATAGGTAGTTTCAATTTTGTTTTTAAATTAATATTCACTGTCATCAACTACAATATTAGTGATACACAAATTTACATGCCTATTATATTTAATTACTAAATGAGGTGTTAATGTGTTACAATATTACTAATATACAATTAGTTTAGTAACTACAATCAATTTTCAATGATGATTAAAATGTCTAGAATAAATTATTTTAAAAATAACATCATGAATATAGACAAATTTTCACATTTTAATACTAAATATAAATCTATTATACAAATTAGCCTATATGGGTTAGATAATATAAAAACAATGCAGGCCAAAACAGTTCTATTCTGATGGATACAGCCTCAAATAACATTATTATTAAACAAACTTATAATTGTGTACGTCATATTGTTATTAATTTTAATTTATAAGTTAGTAAGTTAATTGTAAGGATACACTTCAATATTCAATTAATAAAGTAGATAAAATGTGCCCATATACACAGCTAAATACTTGAGGTTTGATTAAAATGATCTAACTCGAAACAAATGAATTAACTTCTCACAGAAAAAGTACCTTTTTAGGTCTCAAGATTTTATATAATTGTTTTAAGTAATCAATTTACAATATTCGTATTCGTATACGCGTCATAATGACACATTATTTAGTATCTACTTACTAAATATTACTTACCTACGTATGAAATTCTAAAATGGTAGTCAAAAAAATGAAGAATGAAAAATATGGACGGAAAATTAATGAACGCGAGCAGCTAAAATATGACAAATGACAAATGAAAAATGAAATGTACGATTCTCCAATGAAATTACTATAAATTATAAGTTATACAGCTGTCGGTCGTTTTTGGTACGGATGTATGGTTTTTAAAATAAAACATCGATTAATTTATATTTTCCTAACCTCAATTTCGGATATAATATTGACATTTGACATCCGTATTCCGTATACCTATGGCATACCTAATGTTGTTTTAAAAATATACAACCCGAGAATTGGTACCTAATTTTATGGAAAAATGTCTGTAGATAATAATATTAGTATTAATTTGTTTTAAATAATATTAACGACATTTTTGTCAATGAACAATAATTATTTACACAACTAAACGAGTTACCTACCTATTTTATAATACTGAATATGATAATAATATATAATATGAATTTTCGACGTAAGTTCTAAGGAAGACACATGGGTACCGTCATAGTACTGAACTATACGAATGACTATCGTGGTGAACTGGTGAAGGGAGGCTCGCAATCGACGGCAACGTTTAACCGGTTGGCACTTTTTAAATTGAAAAAATTCATTGAAAATGTAATTATTTGAAAACAAAATACCCGCATTCGCGTGACTCCGAGTCTCAAAATATAAATTTGAACGTTGTTTTGTATTTTGTTGTACGTTCGATCGTGTCATTTTTCGTTATCTAAATATCTAATCAGTAATCTACGAGCGGAGTGCCTAAGCGTTGGGAAACAGACTGTATAAAAATAAACGTTCAGCCAACGAGTTAATTAATATTGTGGTTTATACTTTTATCACGTCTTATTACAACTGTTAATATCATGAGTGGGATTCGCGGGGTGGTTCAGAGAAATAGTGAATCGCTACACATCTCTCATAATCTTGTACTGTCGTGTCCGGTGTCGCACACTGTATCTGCAATTATTAGTTACAACCCATTACCTTTATGGCTACTATATAATATAATGGTTTAATCTCGTAATCGAATTTACGAGTAGGCACAGAGAGAATAATAAGCTCACTCCCGATATAAACTTAATAATATGTATTATGTATTTAAATAAGCCCATCGGCCATAGCTATTCGCTTCTGTTTAATAATATATTTGTTTGAAATAAAAAATCTGTGAAACTATTGTGTCTTGTAACTTTGTCCATAAATTTCTCATTTGAAAGAATAAATAAATGAGAACCTACTTTTTTATTATTTACTTTATTTAGTTATTATGAAGATAATATTATTCGCAAAAGTTGAACTTAATTAGTATACTTAGATATGAAATTATTACACACCAGGTATTAATTTCACATTTCACAGAAACATTGTCTGAACAACTGCTGCATAAAATATATTTATTATTCATATCTAATTTTTGCTATAATAATTCATTATCAATAAATACCTATTATATCTTTATTATCCTATACCATATTATTATCTATAAATAGGTATATTTGTATCTTTTTTAATTACAGCATATTTCATAAGGCCATTCAATATAATGTAATCTAATGAAATATTAAATTGTAAATTTGTAACAATCAATTGTTAGATTCAAACTGATTGCCGCTGTTTTGAGATGTCTACTTGTCCAGTTGTCCCGATGAACTTCGAACAGGACTATAATTTACTACTACTATTATGTCACTAGACACTAAGGGACGCGTTTTGTTGCTTTTTAATCCAGTCATCAGAGTCATCTCCTTGCTATAAAGTATAAGAATTAACCTATTTGGCTGTACACAAAACAAAAATATAACAATATTAGAATATTAAGATTTGAGACCAAAATTAATAACAATGTAAATTTTTAAATAACAGTCAAGTTTCAATAAATTATCGTTTGCGGTAAGCAATAGACATAATATCATTGTTGTGTACAATTATGAAATCCACAACGTTTCCCACATACATCAGTCATCAATACATCTTGTCCAGTGTCAGTTTGACATATAAATGCCTTAAGCAGGGATTTGCCGGCAATTTGTATCAAAATGTACCCTTGGCTAAGTTATGACCAGAACACCAGGTTGAAACGGTGAAATTCTTGTTTGAATTAAACCATTCACTAACATATTATATTAATTAAAGTATTGTAATTTACTAATTACTATATTACTACTATAAACTTTATAATATTGGTACAGTTACATTATTGAAGGGAAAATTACTATTTATATGACTATAATACACTTATAGTTTATACACAATGTATATAATACATACTATATAGGACATATACATACATAAGTGCATAATGTTTCACTCCAAGTCGGTTATTGTCTACAGTTACTGGCCGTAGACAATGGACATAGTATATTATTATCCAGACTCCAGAGCACACAATATTTGGACAAAATTAATTATAAACATTTCTAAATACCTAGTTGCAAACAAGACTTATATGTATATAGTACTATAATAATTATTAAAGTTGATGGACATCGACATCTAGACGTTTGACGATAATCGTATACTCGTATTGATAGTGGGACGTATTATAGGTAGGTACTAGAAAATAGGTACTGAGGGTCAAGGGAAGTACATAAAAGTATAATTTAATAATCAGGTAATGAGGACGCATTGTAAGCTATTTATCGCGATTATTATATTATATGGTAAGTACGCAACTAGAATGCTGATCATAGAGTAATATTGATGCAGCCATGCAGACATAATTATCGTACCTGTAACCTGTACATAATATTATATTGTTGCAAAGGTACGTTAATACGTTATAGTGTCGTGTCAGACCTACATTGAGCTGCATTATACATAATACACAAGGTTAAGAGGACGTAATACTAGTATTTGTTGTCTCCGTCTTACCAGTGCGTAATATAGCAAAATTACGCTCGGCAGAACACGTGTAGCTCCTTTAGTTTAAATATTAGAGTGAATCGACCTATTATGAAACTTGATGGTAAGAATATTAGGTATCTGTGTTGGTACGTTGGTTTTTTGCGATAATTCAATTTTTAAGTGAGTTATGACCATTTTTAATTTACCCTATATTATATACATATAACTTGCTAAAAAATTAAAGTATCGTAAAAAACCAACGCACAAACACAGATGATGTTCTGTAACCATCAAGTTAGCTAATAGGTCGATTCACTCTAATATTTAAACTAAAGGAGCTCCTAGTGTTCTGTCGAGCGTAATTTTGCTATATTACGCACTGGTAAGACGGAGACAACAAATACCAGTATTACATCCTCTTAAGGTGTAACAGAAAGACCTCTGACAAATAATATGATTTTTGTTCCAATCAATATTTTCACATTTTTTTTTATATATTTGATTTCTAAACGCTTGTACTTATGCATTATAAACACAGTAAAACAATTTTTTTTCATTTTTAAAATAAGTACTGAAAATAAAAACTTGAATTTTGTATAAATTATTATGATTTTGAGAACTTCCTGACATAAGTGTATTTCATAAATTATTTATCATCCATATCATCTTCATCATTTTTGCCATTTGTGTTAACCAATATCAATATTTTGTGTTTTTATTTGTCCCGTTCTGTTACACTTTGTATACTTTGATAGTTTGATGCGTTCAATTAAATAGCATGGTGAATTGCTGTAAAAAAAAAATGAAAAATGTATTGATCATTTAAATATGATAATAATAAACTTAAATATGATACAATTATTTTAAAACATTTTTTTATTTCGTCAAAATTTAATTTTTTTAAATTTAATATACATTTTTCACTTGGACTGGACTGAAACACATATTGCAGAAATTACTAATATTTAGTAATCCAGTGGTCCAGTTAGCCAAAATCCAAATATTCTACAGTTTACGAAGTCAATACTCAACAGCTTTTTTACACGAGTATATATTTTAATTAGTGATTACCAGGCAGGCAAGAACCTAACCGAGATTAGTAATTTTAGTATAATATTAGTTATAAAATATAATAATTGTTAGGTATTCTATTTTAAATCTCCTAAATTTTGAATTTTAATCTGTATAATGACTGGGTGTGTTTTAATATTTTAATTACATTATGGCATTATGCAGTACAATAAAAAAAAAAAAAATAATAATAATAATAATAAAATAAAATAAAACAAAATAAAACAATAAAATTAACCAAAACATCGTTTGCATTATTCGCTACTTGGAAATCGCACGGATCGTAATTCGCAAGTGATAACAACAACAATAAAATTATATGCTATTTAAATATTATAACATGGTTACACACACTACAGACAGTCCATTCGTCCGTGAATGTTATTTTTAGTTTCCGAAAAACGATGAAGATAATAGGTACGGGGAACGAGTTAGTTTTATAAATCCTTTACGATAACAATTTACGAGACGGTTTATAACATATTATTATATATTTATATTATATGCTGTTGTAGTGTGGGGCAATGAATACAATATATTATGAAATATTGAAATCACAAGCTCTCGATGCATTTCTCGCGCGATTATTTTCTATGCAATTTCACGGAGGTGGATGCATCGACATTTGGTAGGTACTCGTAGCCGTCGCTTGTTTGGTTGCAGGAGAAGACCACGGCGAATCGAGAAACGCGATGACGATCGATGGCAAGTGAAAAATAAAACACAACGACACCTCCGGCCACACGGGGCCACGACATGCGGGCCCGGCCGGAGAGTTGTTGTCCCGCAGCTCACAGTCTCACACACACACACACACACACACACACACACACACATACACACACACATACACACACACATACACACACACACACACGTTTGCGTAATTGCGCAGGTACTTCTTACATAATATTATGTATGAAATCATGGATATAATTATTTAAAATCATTACTGTAGGCCGTAGTCAATAGTCATTAAACGGCAAGGGTGTCTGCGCGTGCGCGTTCGGCGCCCGGCTAGCCGTGACGAAGTCGTAGCACGCAACGTCGCGAACTCGCGATTCGCATTGATTCCGACTGACGAATGACGGACAGGCCTCGCGGTTGTCTCCGATCTCCGCGGTGCACAGTCCACAGTCTGCGACCGGCGTACGACGCCCACCCGAGTCGTGTTTGCACTCGGACCTGGCAATTAGCCCAGCCGCCGTTGCCGTTGTCGCGGTACACTGGTGGCACCCAACCGGCGATAGGCGCTCGCCGTGGTCCGCCGAAATCCCCGGCGGTCAAAGCTCTCCAGTGGTCGCCATGACCACCTACCTAGACCTCGGGCCGTTGTGTTTTTCGTTGCGCTCCGAAAAAGTGGTCGAAGTGCTGTACAGACGGACCGACAAATTCCAGTCGACCATCAGCATGTTGTGCAGCCGCTTCGTAGCCAACATCAGGTGAGTACCGGGTCCGCGAGATCATTTTTCCGTGGGGGGAGAGCGGCAGTATATTATTGATATTTGATACAACTCCGTTCACGTAAGTGAAAGCACAACTATTTCGATCGGCGTTAGTCGCCTTATTTATCAGTCCTCTATAAGAGTATGGTGGCTAGTTACAAGGTCTTGAACAAGATCTAAAGTTTTGAAATTTGGGGAGAGGCTAAATTGTTTTTTCAGAAAGACATAATTTTAGTACATATTATTAAGTATGTAACATTAATATGTATAATTTATTTAAAAAAATCATTTTACATTTGATTTCACAATCATATTTGAAAAACTTCACAATTTAAAAAAATCGTCTATGGGGAGGGCGCAAAGCTTCTTAGCCCCCAGCCACCGACAAGTCACTCCTAAAGTTTTGTGGATAAGTTGTGTAAAAGATATTTACCTGGCTACACTACCTGAATATATTTATTTATATTTTATGTAGCGTAAGAGTGATCATTGGGGTTTAAGTACAACCAGAATTAAATGGAAATCAGACTTTTAGATATGTAAACTAGTAAGTTTACCAGCTAAGGGGTGGTTGAGACAGTTAATCCATGTTTAAGAATTTCCTATATTGGTTAGATTGTCAAAAATACATTTTTATACAATTCGAGTGATAAAACATATTTTATTGATTTTTATTATTTTAAAAAAATAATTGAATTATGATCAGATTATTTGTTATTTTAGTATGTATTAAGTTTTCACTAACTTAAGTATACGTTTTATGAATCTATTTATCTAATTCTTATTTCTTAGATTTCTTAGATTTTTCAAATATTGCTAGAATAAGCACTTATTACCATAACAAGAATTATTGATAATTATAATCCAATATCTATCCATAGTGTGAACATTTGTGAATCTCGAGGTGAATCTATTGTAACAAATGTAATAGTCTTGTAAAGTATTTGAATAAAAATATTGTAATATATAATTTGTATTAGAATACTATTAAATTTTTTTTTTATATCCAATTATGTAATATGTAAACTTAAAACTTTTTTCAGATAAAAAATGTAATTGTGTTTATAAAGTAAAACTGGGTTAGTGTCAACACTCATTAAAACAATTAAATTTAGTAAACACACGAAAAATCTGGCAATAGTTTCTTGTTAGGCATTACCAAATATGAATATATAACATCAATAAAGTGTATTTGTGTATAATATGAAATATTAATAATTATTAGAATTAGGATGTGGAGGAGAGATATTTCTGTTTCGTTATGAACTTGCTTATTCATTATGAATCATGGAGCTGTAGGGCATATTCTTAGAAATTTGTTTAAACAATTTGAATTTTTAAAATTTTATTTGGGTAGGAGCTGCCCATATTGGGCAGGCATTAGTGACTAGTGGTCAAATTTTTTAGTGTACAGTAAGATTCATGATTTTATTTGGAGTTGATTTAGAGTTAACCAAGTGATAATAATATATTGTACTCATTCTTTTATATCCTTGGATGAGCTTTTTATTTAAATTAATTTTCCATATCAGTTTTTATCTTTTTCTGAGAACACACCAAGGTACTTGTTGGCATCATATTTATTATTCCATCCTATTGCTTGGTTATCTATTTGAACAAGCTTTAGATCTTAATAACATTTTAGAGTAAAGATTTTTGTTGCACTTTTCCTAAAGTTCAGTTTCCATTTTTTGAACAAGGTGGTCCCAATGCTTGGGGAAGTTTGGAAGTTTTAAATAGAAGATTCAGGGAGTTATATTTTGGGTTATAACTGTTGTAACATCTACAAACATCACCAGTTGAGAGTTTGGAGGAATTGGTATGTTGTGACAGCAGGTATTAAAGATAATTGGGATAGGACTGAAGTTTAATGAACAAACTATACTATTATGTTACCAATTCAAAATCATAATACAAACACCTACTCTTCTATTTTTAATTAAATTTTTTCTTTGCTATACCTAATGTTTTTCCAGGTAACACAAAATATTTGCTCTTTCAAAATATATTTATTAACTAAAAAATTGTACTAATTGAATCACATGAAAAAATTATTTAAATAATTACGACATATTTTTAAAACTAATTACAGATAGGTAGGTATATTACATATTTACCATTTTAACTGTTGAAGTGTTGTTGTTGTAGATATCCTGATACCTCAAATGATGAAATTATAGAAAACGAAAAGTTTAGTGATGAAGAATTTGATTTACATTCAGATAAATCCAAATTAGGCACTACAATTGTTGAAAACGAGCCATGTTATTATAAAATGTAAGTACTTCTTTTATGTAGGAATTTATTACTATTATTTTTAATTTAAATTATAATAGTTGTATTTAAACTTTTAATATTAGTGAAATAAGTCTAGGTTCTATGCTTTAACATTATTGAATATTAAGGCTTTATAGCGCTATAATGAATTGACTTCATATGTTTTAATTAAAAGTTCAGATATTTATTTGTATAAAATCTTAAATTATATCAATAAATTGCAATATTTTTGTGTGAATTTGATAAAAGTAAAGAACAATCAAATTTGTTGAGATTGAATTACTTTATGATTACAGGAATATTAGACATTTTTAAAAGTATCAGTTAAAATAATATAAATTAAAAAAATCTCGTCTATTTTACTAACTTTGAAGAATATTCAAAAATAAAATAATGATAATTTAGATAGTCTAATTTTGTTGTTTATTGTAGGAAATTATACGATAAAGGAGTACACAAAATTAATGAAGCTCTTAAAGATATAGGTTTAAAAGTGTGTAATTTGAATTCTAGACAATATAATATGGAGCCATTACAGATATATTATCATAAGAATAATATTGCAAGTATTCAAAATAGAAATTATTCGCCAAAATCAAATGTTAGTGTATTTTTACTGAATTTACTTTTACAATTGTACGCAGTATGTAGCTTAAATTAATTTAACTATACACAAATATTCAATTCTGATTTATTGTGTTTCAGAGTTCAATAGATAGTCCGAATAAATATTTATGCGAAGAAAGTGATTACAAGTCAGTTTCTTCTACACTGTCTTCAGAAAGGATATTTTACATGGATGTTAATGAGAATAGAGTATGCATAAAAATGTTTTACATATCTCATTTCATATTAGCTTTGTAACTTTTATTGTTTTGCATAATACATCAATTAACTATTTTACAGGGATTATATGTATATAATATTATATATATTATATATCGGATAGGTTTGTCAAAAATTCATCATTTTTAGTTCACTCGTAGGTAGTTTATAATTTATACATCTCTTAGCCCTACCTAACTAAACTAATTATAATTTGTAAAAAATTCTTTTATATACTTACATTTTAATGCATAGAATTTAACTTAAATTTTTCAACATTTTTTATTTATTATTGCTTTAGTATATACATAAAAAAAATGTATACCGTAAGAACTTTTAAATACATAAGTAATACAATACTATGTTTATCTATTAAAGTTGTTCAAATGTGAAGAGTGTCTTATATTGGGTCACTTAGTATCTTTTAGTAGGACATTTATCTTCTTGTTATACATTATATTATTATGTTAAACTGCATCTACCATATTTATATAACACATCAAATGAATCACTGCCAAAAAAAGCTTGACTGTAAATCAATCTATTTGTTAGAATCATTATCAAGATCAATCATTAACTTCAAAAAGTTCTGGATCTATTCGCAGAGGAAAAAGATGTGCTCATAAGCCTTGTAATCGAAAAAGGTTTTCCAATAGATACTGGACAATGAGGCATATGTTATTTTCAAAATTTGAACATGGTATTCTACTGGACGATGGTATCTACACTATCAAATTTTTTTTGTACCTTATTATATTTTATAAAATTGTTTTTTTACAGAAAGCTTTTATTCTGTGTGTCCAGAAATATTAAGTTACCATATAGCGAAACGTTGTAAGAATGACATTGCCTTGGACCCTTTTTGTGGGGCTGGTGGGAATATAATTCAATTAGCATTTACATCCAATTTAGGTAGTTGCATATTAATTTATTTGAAAAGCAAATTATAATGTAGATTTTGATAGAAATTATTTGTTTTTAGTTATAGCAGTTGATATAGATCCGTTTAAAATAAAACTAGCACGGAACAATGCCGAGATATATGGTGTAGCTGATAAAATTGAATTTATTGTTGGTAATTTCTTTGAAATTTGTTCAATGTTAAAAGCTGATGTTATATGCATGTCGCCCCCATGGGGCGGTCCAGAATATGTGATCAATGATAGCTTTAGTATTGCATCCATGTGCAAGAATTATAAATTTGGTGGTTTTACTATTTTTGATATGGTTAAAAATATTGCTCCTAATATTGCATTTCATATGCCCAAAACCACAAATGTATTTGAAGTAGGTTATAGTTGACAGGTTTAAGTTTTTCAATTATCATATTTTTTTGTTATTATTTTTCAGTGTTTATGGTTAGCAAGATATTTTGGAAAAGTAGAAATTCAACAGAATATTATAAATCAAAAGCTGAATTCAATTACAGCATTTTATGGAGATTTTATTGATATAACTAGCAACGACTATTAGAAATATATATATAGAACTAATTTTAATAAAATCTAGTCTTATAACACCATATCAAGTGTTTGTTTATTGATATGACGACTTAATATGTTTTATTTAGATAATTTATTTTTTGAACATATTATTTGTTATAACTGTCCTACTTTCTCTATTTTAATTTATTATTGTATTATTGTAAGGTAAGGTAGCATTGAAAACTTGCAATAAAACAACTACTTTAAATTGAATAGTCAACGTAACAAATAATAATATAATACATAAATTATTGTTCCACTTTATTTCCATTTGAATTTCTGGTAATATATTTATGTTAGGTTTATATTCAATACAATTTTAGCAACCTATAATTCAATTAATAAGTTGTTTTTGTACTATTAATTAATTTACTAAACGTTTTAATCATATATCTTTTTTCAGTAGGTGGTGATTTAACTGGAATTCATAAGTTAGTCAATGATAGTTCCCAAGTTAATATAATACTAAAGCAAAATAAATTGTGTTATACTGGCAAATAGTGGCAATAATACATTTCTGAAAACTTCCAAGTTATATTGTATATATTAATACTATATAATATAATATATAGTATGTACCAGGTGTTAACCCAGGGTAATTATTATAGGGTAAGGGGTTTATACTTTATGAATGTAATTTTTAAAATAAGATAGAACTAATTTATTGTGATAAATATTTCTTTACATTGTAAATTTGTAAAGAAATAAACGTTCAACCAGAAATTAAAACAACTTGGTTTGGCTAGTTAGGCTATGTAGGTAGCTTAATTGAAAGAAACCCTTTTTATTTAAATATTACAAAATTGAAAAAAGTAAATAATGGGGAAAGTAAGTAACTGCACAGTTGCATAAGAAGTGTCGAGTGTATCTCGTCATTGAGTAAGTTACTGTGATATTGTAATGTACATATTATATTGTGTCTAACTTAAAATCATTATTCATTTCCAGGGTAGAAAACTTGTGCTCTAAAAAATCACAAAATATGCTCTAAAATGTACAAAATATGCATTATAAAATAAGATTTTTTGTATGAATATATTTTATTTAAATGTTGATGTCTGCAGACGACCTCCCCGGGCCCGATATCTTATGCAGTGAACAATATCTGTACATAAATGAAATAAATCTAATCGGAAAGCCTTGAGAAGTGTCTCTAAGAAAAACATGCGTGTGGAAACAGCCAACAACCATATTAATATGATCAACATTTTAAATAATTTTAAATTCATCATTATTTTAGTTGTATATTAAATATTTAAATAAAATAAAAAACGTTGACGGAAAAAATATTGAAAATATTCATCATAACGTATTAAATCGAAGAAGTATGCTAGTATGCACTAAAACCAGCTTTGTTTCAGCAGTATTTGTTTCTTACTCTGCTGAAGTGCTGACTGCTATTTTTGTGATCGTGCAAAACAAATATGCAAATGCTACAAGTCCTCTGCCCTATTCATTACCTGCACACGAAAAACGTTTATGAAGACTGTCAGATTACATGAGCTTATTATAATACAAAGTATATTATTTAATAATATTTATGTTTATACTGTTGTTTATTTTACCACAGTAAACTCGATTGTCCGAAAAATACAAATCAAAACAAAAATGCTATTATTTATTCTTAAAAAATTGTATTATGCAATATTTAATAGTATTTAAAGAAAATTATATAAGTACTCATATTTTTATTTAAACATTTATGTCTTACATAAAATGTACATTTATTTTTCTCAAATACTGAAATACATATTATATTGTACATAGGTGTTAAAGTGTGGGGGGGGGCAAGAGGGCTTAGTCCCCCTATCTTCGGCGCCAGTTAAAAATCCGTCCACTTTAGCAAATTAGGATTTTAGACATTATACTTAAAATTTTATATGGAACGCTTGAAAATATATGGAGACATTAGTCCCCTCTAGAATTTTTTTCCACTTTAAACCCTGATTGTACGTACCTAAACATTATTTTAAACACAAGGTCAACACATAGAAGCCAGATGACCCCGGATAATCAAGTCGGTGACCTAGCCAGGATTAGGTAATGGGGCTATAGCCCCTTACGGCCTTACCCCTCATTGACGGTACTTATGCTTATGTTAGCATATATAATATTATAAATTATAATACTTTACAAAAAACCCTATAGTCTCACATACAAAATTCTTGGCTAGGCCACTGCCCACTATAAAGGTATGAATGTATTAGTAAATACCTACTGTAAAGGTTGTAGATTGAATTAATTTTTCCTTAAAACAAAATAGGTATTGAAAAAGTCATTGACATTGTGATGTATATCTATATACCTAAATATAAAGGTAAGTGTTCTCCTGTCATAATCAATGCAGAGCCAACCTATTAGAGTTAACGACTTAACATTTTGAGGATAGATTATTATCCTAAGTTCACAGTGCACTAAGAAAAGTTTTAAAAATTTTGATTTAAAGGGGTTAAAATCGGCAAAAATAAATTTTGTACGTGTAAATTGTACATCTATAATCTATATATAGGTACATATTTAACTGCACGGCGGCCTTCGAACTTTCTTAGTTACATGCAACCAGACATTTTTGTCCGTCTAATATTATGCATTTGATCAGCGTGTAGATATGAATTGTTGCTATGAGTAAAATTATACAATCTATCTATGTATATAAAAATAAATATCTATTTCCTTTGATCAACGCATCACACTTATCGCTAATAGTTTAAAACAGATCCATTCTATGACATAAAATAGTTAATTTATCATTTATTAGTACACATTTCTCAGTCGATTCAATCTGAAAATTAATGAAAAGTGGCACAGTGAGTTTTTCATAAGTGTTAGTTCAAAGTAGGGTGCCCCATTATCAAGGCACCCTAGTTAAAAGCAACCACGCCTTAATATTTTAAACAAACTTAAGTCGCAGAACTAGCAATGCTACAGGCTACAAGTCAAAGATATACAAGAGCAAGTCAAACACATAGTTTGACGGACAAAAAGTTCAGGTTGCAGGTAGCTGGAAACCCTCGGGCCGCCGTGCCGTGCAATATGTGTACATATATAGGTATACAATTTGTACGTCAAATTAATATTACATTTTCAGCTCAACTTTTAATTTTTTAATAAAAATTAGAATTTTCTTACATTTTTGGTTGCTATTGGTTAATCGAGCAGATCAGGTTTAAGCATACACTAAATCGAATTTTCGCACATTGCCTACCAATAGGTAGTACCAATGTGGCTGACCTACACTTTTAGCCGCTCATCGGCGTGTACACAATCAAAATAAAAATGTGGGTATGTGTATGTCGCTCTGATGTACATTAAATGTCAGATGTCTAGGAGGTCGCTGTAATAGATGGTATTAAACTTGAATTCAATGATATCAAATCATTGTATACGAAAACCGATTCTGAGCAGAAACGGTATGTCAGTTTAGGATATTTTATATTGTTTTTACTTATTATTAATATGATAGCCGGTAAGTTTAATTAATATTATTCTTAAATTATCAGCAATGTTGGAAAAATATTAAACATACCTATGTAAAATTGGGCTGCTTTGGAACCGAATTACAACAAATGATAAATATTATTCTTTGTGTTAATATGCAGCTTTGTCTACATTTGAACTCAAAAAGTGAGTAAAAAATAACTGTGTTCACATAGATTTTAGATTTCTTCGTTGCGGAAAAAACTGCTTAAGTGGAACCTTGTTTTAAATTTTCAAACCTTAGGTACCTAAGTTGTATGGAATCTTGTATTACATTTTTAAATCTTAGAATAGAAAATTTTTTATGAATATCTTACTAAATATAATTTGCTAATCTGCGTGATTTTTACGAATTTTGTCAAAATTCTAAGTTTAAAAGCTCATAACAAATTATTGTGGATTTACTCTCAACTTTTTTTTAAATTTCCATTTACATAAACTTACAAGGAACCATGTATTACATTTACAAGTGTTTTAAGCGAGCAACATTTTTTTTATTGAATAGTTTAAAAAAAAAAACAAATAATCGAAAATGTCATTTACCTATAAATAGTTCAACACAAATTAAAATATTTTGAAAATTGTATGGTGTATAGAAAATGATTACACAAATATTCAGTAAAAAAATCATGTAACAACAGTCATTTTTGTTAAAATTACACTAAAAACCAAAATCGATTTTTTTGAAAAATAGTTTTGCGTAAAATTTCCCGTTTTTCCTTAATTTTTTGTTTGTTTTTCCTGTTGCTTTTGAAAACTACTGGGAATTTTAAATTTTGATCTCCCGAATGCATCAACTAGATTCACTTTCTTACCAGAAAAGTAAATAATAAAAAAAACTCATAAATATCGACATTTCATTATGCCTATAAATAGCTCAAAAAAAGAGTCACAATATTTTGAAAATTGTATGGTGCATAGAAATTGCTAATATAGAATCTGAGGAAAATGTCATGTCTCTACAATTATTTTTTTTAGTTGCCAAAAAAACAAAATAGATTTTGTCAAAAATTGGTTTTTACGTAAAATTTCTACTTTGCCTTAATTTTTTTTGTTTTTGTTCTAACTGACTTCAAAACTACAACTGATTTTCTATTTTGACCTTTCAAATGTACTAACTAGAATTCACTTTCCCTCCACTTACCAGAAAAGATACTGAAAATAAAATCGAGGTATTATTTAGATTACTTATTGACTATCGTGTACACATTGAAATAACATTTTTAAAATAAAAACACATCATTCATCATTGATTTAACATAAAATTAATTACCTATCAATTTCAAAATTAAAAATTACAATTTATATACATGAGTGATTTAAATTTAAATTTCAAAACTGATATTTTCTAAAAGTAGAAGATTTCGTTCAAAATAATTTTCGTAATACTAGGTAAAATTAAATTATTTGATAAGTGGAAAATATAAAAATAGAATGATGACAAATAAATAATAATTAACTCGTACATTTTCTCTCAATTGTTAAAAAAATGCCCCATAACTTAAAAAAATGACTTTAAAAGTCACAAAAATTAGGTAGGTACCTAAAAACGAAAATATGCCAACAAATTCGTTGTATAGATTCATTCGTATGTTATTGAAACACATTTTAAGCGTGGAAAGCACCGTCCATCATGTTCAAAAAAAGATGCAAAAGTCATCAACATCCGGGCTTTTTATACTTATTAATTAGGTATTATTCAGTTTCTGTATTATACTGTAATAGACGTCATACTAATATGCATTACTAATATTGGCCTATTGCTTTCTAGTTTGTTATTTTGCAAATTGCAATTCTTGCTGCGAGAAAAAATTACCTACTAAATACCAATAGGTAACAAATAAACTGACTGTACCTATCTTATTTCTGTAAGTTTGCAACCGGCTATAGTCTTTGGGTTCGGTAGCGCACGCAGAGGCCCCTTTAACTAGTACGCATCCCTGCTTAATTAGAGGGCTATGTAACATCTCAGAGAGAGATTATATTTTGCACACAGGGACGCGGCCCATTTCCCTTTGGCCCAATCTATCCCCGTTGACGATGATGACTATAGGGGCGGAATTTATAGGAAAATCCATATTTTTACTAAAACATGATAAATTAATTGTTGTAAATGATAAATTCGTTTCACGTGATTTGTAATAAAATAAGCCATATTTTATTTTCAATGTTTTTACATATTTTGTCATATTTTTACATTATTTGTAAAATGTCTGGTTTCTTAAATGTTGACAAAAATTCCAATATGTAAAATAATTTGTCAATTTACATCAACAAAATTGGTGGTATAGTAGTATTATACATTAATACTTCAATAATAGTACTAGTAAAAATTGTAAGTATATAGGTATAGAATAGAATTTTAATCTAACACGTTATGGTACATATTTTTTTATTTTTTACTACATATACTTTGTCCATTTTAATAACATATATATATATATATGTACACATTTTTGGGTTTTTATTACTTATAAATAACAGCCACAAAGATGACAGTGATAGTGATTGTAAAATTGTATTTATGTAAAATAATAACCACGAATATCGACATCAGTGAAATACGCGTATTGCGTATAATATATTATATTATAAATCTTCACGTTGGGCTTGTAGAACTACTCGTATGTTTATGTATCATATACATTTTTTTACAACGATTAAAAATGAAAAATGTAAGAAAATGGTATAAAATAATTTAAAAACATGATAGAAACTATTTTAGTTCTGTTTTTTTTTATTTTTTTAAGTATGGTCAACCAACTCTAATATTTAAGTCAACAACAGACAATCGGAACTACTATATTATATATGCCAACATTTTGTTAATAATATATTACTGCGCTAATAAAACGGAGACAAAACATGCGATTACGACGTCTTAATGTGACTTGTACAGTTGTACACACGAATTGAAATATTTTTAATTTAATAATATTTACTATAATTATATTTAGTATATTTTAATTCGTGGTTGTACTGCGTAAAGTGCCATGGAAATAGAAATGACATAATAATTTTATATTACATACTTTTGTTCTGTGAATATTATATTATGTCGATGGTGGTACAGTCAATAGAAATAGCACAGGAGACTGGCTTAGTGGAGTACTGAAATAGATAGAACAAGTAGGTAGGTACAGTAAAAGTAAAACAATAGTTGAACTATTATTATTTAATGTATACGAGAATGGAACGGTCCACCGTACAAGACTTTTGAGTTGATTATTATTTAATACTCAATTTTAAATTTTGTAATAGCTATTAATTAATTACTTAATAATATTAAATTATTATTTATTTATTACGATTGATAATATTATAAATTAATAATATTACAAACGTACAACATACCAAACATTGTTTCGCGCGAAATAGAACCCCTCAAGCTGTAATCCAAGATAAACAACCGAATTTTTATAGTTTTATACTAATAAGAGGAAAACATTTACTGTGCAACATCGTTTTTATTATTTCAATATCACAAATACAAGAAAAGTTCTTATTGTTTAAAAATGCATTATTTCAAACTTGAATAAATTTTTTTTTATTTGTGATATTGAAAAAAAAACGACGTTGCACAGCAAATTTTCTCTTAATAGTATAAAAATTTAGTTTGCTTAGCTCCGTGCCTCAGTCTACAGCTTGAGTGGTTCTATTTCGCTCAAAACAGTTTTTGCTATGTTGTACGTTTCGTTTCGTATACGGGTCGTATCGCTTGTATATTGCACATTTGCACGTGTAACATCTTGAACGCTCAAAATTGACCCGATAAGTACCGATACACTCCAAATTCTTTCTTGAAAATCTTGGATCGCCTGTGGGCTGTGAGTCGAGCAAAATTCAAGAATATTCAAGTTTAAATCTCGTTCCATGATTCCTTAATATCGTATACGAGTAGTAGATATCGCTGTTCGAGAATTAACCCACAGGTGTAGGACGTGTACGTATTGTGTATGAAGTCGACTGTCGTCTTTCCGACCGTTTTTATGTGATAACTGATAAGTGATAGTGTGGCGTTCTGCCGATAACGCTGGGCCAACGGTTTACAAAATAAAAATTACGAGTTGTGTTTGGTTGGAATTGTTGCGTTTGTTGATCGTCCTATCGTCCGTCATTATCATTAATAATAGTTATTTAAATTACTGGCGAGCTTCACCTTTGAGGACAGTAAGTCGTCTTGAGTGAACACGAAACTGATTCCAGACTTCGTTCAACCCGAATGTGTTCAGTTGTTTAACTGCAGTCTCCAACATCATGCATTCTCCGCTGTTCTGTTACCCACCGGTGACAAATACTTGTAAGAGCAACGAAAGTCGTTATCGCAAAAACGCATTTCTTACATTTATATCTTTTCTACAGCACTGTCTTCAACACTGTTGTCTTCTATAGACCAGACCAAAACCAGTTATTCACTGATTGAACGGATCAGAGTAATCACCGGCTACATCGACGATGCAAACGAAAGAGATTTGTACAATATCTTTGTTGATGTCATATTTGAAATTTTTGGTCGTGGCTCTGATAAAGGATGGGCATTAGATAAGCTCAAGACAAGAGTATGTAACTTGTTTTTTTAAATTTTGATAAACACATTTTATTTATAGGTATACATATTATTAATTCAGTTGCTATTGAACTTTAAAAAAAAATAATAATAATTTTGACCCAAGTGTAACGATTATTATTTAGTCAAAGTATCTTATTATTAAGTTTCAATGTACTTTAATAGAATTTTTCTAATGAAAAACTGTAATTTGTTCATACAATTTTTTATCAATCATATAGATATCATTTCTTTTAGGGGTTATGGTTTCACAGATCTATGCGTTTATTTTATTTTGTTAGAATACATTTGAGTAAATAAACAAACATAAAACAACATTTGCATAGAGGTTGTGTACAAATATTCAGCATATTTCAATTTATACGAAACATTTAATAACATACTTTTATTTCTCAAAATGCTAGTGTGGTGAGAGCTGTGCAGGACACAGTTATCTATACCACTTAAATTATTTAACGACGTAGTTGTCAATCTTGAGATGTGTGTTGAGAAAGATAGGTATTGAAATTAACTAAACACTTAGACTTGTTTTGTTAACAATAAAGTAAAACAATTTATTAATAATAATTTAAATATAAAATCATTAAGCACACTGTCGTAAGCGCTTTATGCTATCGAGGAGTGCTGACTATCTTCTAAAAAATGATAGGTGCTCTACCTGTATTTATGCCGGTTCTAACAATGATGTCCAGTGGCGTGATCAATACATATATTCTAATTTTACACCCCAATATTGATAGATTGCATTATTATGCAAATAGTTAAAAACAACTTGTTGTTTTTACCTCTGATCTATGTTTCCTGTTATTTAGGCTTTTACAAACATTGCATATATATACCTTATCTATCATAAATTATACTTCGTGTATGATATTCATTTATCATTTATCATTATAAATAATATATTCTAAAAAGTGTTATGAAATAATAATGAATAATATACTACACCTTTTGGGTTTATTACACTAGCGATAGCATTCAATTTTGTTTAAACCATAAAAATTATTGTCCTTGGTAAGTTAAAAATTTAGTGTTTATTAAACAATAGTATTTAGTAAATTATTCTGTAAAACTTCTCTTCAAAAATTATTAGTGGAATCAAAATAAACATCAAATCTTTAGATTTTTAGTTTGACAATATTTTGCTCTTCTGACTTGTTAGATGTCCCAATAATAATTTATTAATAATTTTTTTTTGTCTTTACAGATATCTGATGAACAAAAATACATTTGTCGAGAACCTGATAGTGTGTATCAGTTTTTATCTAGCGGTGGTCATATTTTTAAATTATGCTACAAGTTGCTGTCTAACAATTTGCTAAAATTTAATGTTTATTTTTCCGATTTACCAGTAAGTTTATTAATTTATTACATACCTAAATATTAGTACATTTCTGGACATATTAATTGATACAAATTTGTTTAAGATTGAGCTGAGACGAAAAATTGATAAATCATTTGGACAATCTTATTATGGTTCACGATTTTTGTACCATGCTGATTCCATTTCACCCATTGGATTAAACCTGAGTATCCTTTTTATAAAATATTGATTACAAAGATACATAGTAATGGTTAATAATAGTCTGTTGCATGCCCTAATAAATAAAAAAAAAATGACTAAAATACTTAAAGTAAATACAATTATTCATTGATTTTATAACTAAAAATTAAAAATTACAATTTATGAATATAAGTGATTTTGATATAAATTTGAATTTCAGAACTTGATTTAATCTAGAAAACAATTTATAATGTTGCTTTAACTATTTTTTTTGTAGGTAGATAAAATTAAATCAAGGTTGAAGAAGTACAACACAAAAAAAATATCTTCATTGATTTCTTCAAATAATTATTCATTATAAAACTATTTTAGTTAGAAGTATTAAAAACAATATGGTCAAAATTCAATGTAAAAAAAAAATATTATTAAACGTGATATTAAGATATTTAGGATGGCTAGAAAATGTCATTGGGCCCATCTTGATATTACTTTCTTATACATGTCAGAGTTGCCAATTTTACACAATGATTTACCCATCCAAAAATTGTATTTTTGATGTTTGATTTAAATATAAATGTTTGACTAAAGTCGATAAAAATATCAGGATTTTGATAAAATGTTTATTTTTTTTGAAATATTAAAAAGAGATAATAACCGGTCAGGTTATGTCAGTACCTATTTAATGGTAATATTTATACCTGTAAATGTTGAAAAAAATATTGAAAATATAAAAATAAAGTAATGACAAATAATTTACTCTCAATTGCTAATTAAAAGTTATGTAGACCAAAAAATGATAAAATGGTGATTAATATTTAGTTAAATATTGTGATTTGCATGTTATTGAATGAAACACATTTTAAGTTTGAAAAGTATCATCTTGATGCTTCAAAAAAAATTACAAAAGTCACCAACTTCCCTGACCTACTTGTTAGGGTTTAGCTGTTAATATATGCTTTTTTATGTTTTATATAAAATTGTTTTTTTTTTTATATTTATTCAAATTATTCTTTAATTTAAATATTAGATTCTTTTGAATACTACATGTTTCATTTTGTAATATATGGGTTAAAGTTGACGTCTGATGATATTTCTAATGGCAATAATGATTCTAATCAACTATCAGTGTACAAATTGTTGTGCTTAGAGTATTTAAAATATTTTTTGCCATTAGATCATTCAGCCTCTATGATTTTACCTCAAATACAGTTCAATGTTCTATCACCAATTCCTAATCAAAAACAAAATACTAGTACAAGGTATGTTTGGAACATAATATTATATAATAACAAATTATTATTTTTTTTTAGCAAATGTTACTTCATTTTTATATTGTTCTAATTTAACCAAACTAAATAATTTTAGTTTATTATTTGTGTTTATTTTAGTAAATTGCTGAACTTCATAAAAAAAGATATTGCTTCTAATGATTTATTAAGTGATAACATTTTAAGTTCTTCTTGGATATTGACATCTGAAGCAACATGGCGTAGTGAAGTAGTAGCATTTTTTTTTGCTGACATATGGTTAAATTGTAACGTATTGACTAATGTAAGTATATCATATTTGCTGCTTTTATATGTATCAAGGTTGTGTGTCATATTGATAACAAATGTACAAGACTAAAAGTTAACTTCAATTTGGTTGTAATATTACCAACTCAATCAAGGCCGTTGCCGTGGTTGAACCCTGAACTCCCCAATTTTTTTTTTTTTGAAATAAGATTTAATTATTTTTTAAATAAAGATTAATTTAATTTAAATGATGTTTTTATATTTTCATATTTTATTATATAATATAACATATTTATACTCACCTCCCCCCTCCCCTTAAATACTTTTCTGGCTACGGCCTTGATTTTTATATTTTATTATATAATATAACATATTTATACACAAAATCCCCCCTTAATATTTTTCTGGCTACGGCCTTGAACTCAACCACCGATTAGGAAATTAATTATTACAAAGAAGATAATCGACTATGAATTTTAGCTGTACTTTAATGCTGTCGCCATTCTGCCTAACCTGTTTACTGAGTTCAAAGTCAATTACCACAACCGTGTATTACCTTATGAGGTGTTATAGAAAGCATCACGACCACTGTTAGGTTAAACATTTAAGCATAAATAAAAACAAATAAGATGCCCTACAATGTAGATCATTTTTGGTAGTAATACTAGATCTAATATTAAAACATACTGAACACAAATTTTGCAATATTGTACAATAGTATTATGGGTATTAAAAAATTCTGTTTTTATTCTTTAATTCATCATTATTAATGGTAATAAATAATAATTATATTATCACTACTATCATTATCATTGATTTTATAAAAGATAGATAGCATTCAAAACAATGCCATTGCCACTCTGTTTTAAATACTTATAACTATAGTATTTCATACTGCTAGCATTCAATATTTTATCAACAAATATTCTTGTGAGTGGGGGGGGGGGTATCTATCTATTGTAAAATCAATTTCACTATTAATAAGTTTTTGACTATATTTGTTTTTATTATATTTTCAGGCATCATTCATTGATTTAACAAAGCTAATAAGATGCTTTTTAAAACATTTACACTTGTATTCAAACTGTGCTAAGCATCAACCAGTAGACAATTTAAAACTGTAAGGTCATTTTTATGTCAGTAATTATTAGATATTATATTTAATGGTATATTAACACTTTCAGAATATTGATGGCTCGTCATGGTATACAAATCTATCAATATTTATCATATTATATGGTTAATTGGCCACAGGATTTTTCATTTCGCCTTATGCTTGAGAATTGGCTTTGTTATATTCAACCTTGGCGTTATGACGATTTATCTAAACAGTAATGACAATATATTAAAATTACATTTACTTAAACATTAAAATGTTTTAACATTTTTTTTTTTGTTCAGGCCATGCTCCATTACCGAATTAGAGATGAATGATAAATGGAGAATTTTTGTCATCAGGAATTTATTATGTTATACCAAATTATTTTATCTTGCTATAAAAAGATTTATTTGTATAGATGTGTGTTCACCAAGATATTCAATTATGGTTTATCGGATGCTAAAAGTAAATAATATAAGTTTTAGTAATTCATTAATTAAACGATTAATAATTACTGATTTGAAAAAAAAACGGATGTATAATATACACACGGATTCATGTATTTAATATTTTTATTATTATGTTAAAGGTTTTTGCCCACCCATATTTATTGAAAATGGTACTTGATATTGAACAAATGTATACAAGCAATCAACCTCAAGATAAAAAATGGAATATACTATTGTCAGAATGTTTGGTTGAGGCTGAAGGTCCACTGTTTAAATATGAACTAATGTTTTCAGAAGGACGTAATTCTGAAGTAAATAATTATTTTTTACTATTATTTGATTTATTATTAATTTTATATAATTAATTATAATACGTTGAATTAAATAAAACATTCATTTAATTAATAAATCTAGTGTGTTGTATAGTTTTTCAAAAATGTTTTAATTATTTGTGTCTAACAAATTAACAAAATATTACTTTATTATGTACATTTATATTACATAATATAATGTATGTCATATATGATTCTAAACCTTTATTTTTCATATACTATTTGAAGCTAGTTTTATGTTCATCTGTTTTTAATTATTCTTTAAGATAAAGAATTATCATTGATCCTAGTTCATATTTATAGCTTAGTTAATAGGTCATTGCTCATTGTTATTAGTAATTGTGGTAACAATAAATTTTTTTTCTAATTTCAGTATAAACTATTTTATTTGAAACTACAAAAGTCATTGGATCATGTTGGTGTAGAATTGAGCCGTTATCAAGAAGACCAAATAGGAAGAAATAATTCTTCTATGTTGGAATTGATTTTAACACCTAGAAAAAATAAAATGTCAGACTATACTCTTAGTGAATGGAAAGATATTGAGACTAATCTTAAATCTTCATTAATGTTCATGGAGCAAATTATTGTGAGTATAATATATCATACATTATTTAACATAACCCTTGAGCACATGTCTAAAAGACCGAGCTTTAAGAAATTTGTTCATTGCTTCAAGAATTTGGAATATATTTTATGTAATTTGACATAAGTACACTTTCTAATTAGGTGATAAATTAAAATTAGAGACAACTTCTATCTACTTACGAACTGATTTCGGTAATATAGAAGTGTTCAAAGTTCATTATCTATTGCATCATGGTCTAATAGACCGCATGCGTGCTGGACTATAATATTTATAAACATCTTAATTTTATAAAAACTTAATTTTGTTATTTTTAAACAATGTTTCCTAATAATTACTAAACGATAAACATTATCGGTTGTAATAATAATTATGACTTCAATTTATCAAATTTTAATTAAAATATTTCAATAAACGTGGTCAGAAACACTGTATTTGTGAATTATCTTGAATATTGTAAGTTTGTGTAATTCCTAGTTTGTTTTTATTTTTAGAATGTTAATGTTACAACTATGCCAGTGATGGCCGATTTGTCAGCGTGGTCTATTTCTGGTGTAAGTGGGAATAATACTACTTCCAGTGTATTCAATAAAAGTCATTCTCTTATTCAGTCATTTGAACGTGTAAGTTAAAAAATGAATATTTTGTATTGTTTATGAAATTAATTAATTTTTATTTTCAGAGTACAATAAATTTATCTTGTAGACCTGTAATTAATGCAAAAGAATGGGAGATTGACCCAGATAATTTGGAAGCTTTATCCTATGAAAACTATTTTCTTGTCAATTTAAGCAAATTTTTAAGAAATACTGTTGAGTTATATGTAAGTAGTTAAATGTTTTGGAATTAAGTTATTAGTTTTAAGTTATAAGTTTTTAGTTAAATTTAAAATGTATAGATTATAACTAAGGTTTTATTTTTATTCAGAGGACTTTGTTCTTGCTTGAGTTGTTTCCGTATTACAAATGTACCAATAATAAATTTGCTTTCAGCAGAACATATTTTGTAATGTGAGATCTTGTGAATTAACCTATAATTGAAGTAAAAAGTAAAAACATAGACCTGTGTAAAATAAAGAATTTTAAAACGCTCATGACTCACTTGAAAATTAAAATATTGTAAAAACAGATGAAAAACCCAGGAAGTTCTTACCTTGAAGTTTTGAATATTTAATTCATTCTAATATTAAAGCTTACCATACAAAATTAGTTCTTCTAAATGCAAATTTGGTATGTTGTACATTTGTATGGGTGGACACAACACATACGGGAATGAAATCTTCCTAAATATGAGAAAAGTTAAGTATATAGTACAAAACTTTGATGTATTAGAAAGTAACCAACTGGTATGAATGTATGATAGCCAAATACATAATCGTCCAAATAATACCTGTTTTTTTTTTTATTTAAAAAAACAGATTAAGTATATTATTTATATGTTTACTTGTAACCCGCATAATATTATTACTTAAATGTTGGCATCTACCCATTTGTTTTAAAAATATATAATAATTTTATTCTTACAAACGTACTATATTATCTACAATTTCAAACATTAAAGCTAGCATATATTTGTTGTCGAGTAACTACTCAACTGTATATTTATTTCAAATTACTAGTAGCAATAGCAATTCAATTTTTGAAAGGACAACATACATATTTTTAAGGTATAATTATTATAATCAAATTTTATAAATGAAATGGTGTAACAATGAACAAATATTTATTTTTATTTTATCATAATGTAGGATATATATTAAAAGTTAAAATTCACATTTAAATTACAATTTATACCAGTTAATTTATAAAAACAATTATGCATTCTGCATACAAACAACTAAGATATATTGGATATAAGAGGATTTTTTATGTGGGTATTTCTTTATAGGGTATACCTTTATGTCTTAATTTATAATAGATAACTCTTACACTAAATATGAATGTTGATATTATATATAGTATTATACTAATCACTTGAATAACAAATATTAACACATAAATTAATTTTCATAATAACATATCATAAAATATATATATTAGTTCTGTAAAAACAATTTGCAACATTAATGTATGAACATTGGTAAATATATAATTTTAGACTTGCCCATTATCAATGATAACAGCTAGCGAATAGAGGTTAAGATTTTTAGTTGACCACTCTCTTTAATATTAATGCTCTCTAGTACATACTATATTACTATGTATATTTAATTTTATGTCTACTTTTAATTTCTGTGTGTGTCATTATGATGTCACATATTGTACTAACACGTTTAAAAACATTTTGAATTAATGATTAAATTTGATTAACTTTTCAGTGTAATACACACATACTACGTTTATCGACAGAAAATTCTATTTTTGCGGGCATTCTGCGTCAAATATTAATAAGGAAACCAATGAAGATATTTTCCTATGAGCCTAGGAATGATGGATCTGGAAAACGTGTCAGAACACCTAAAATTCTTCCACCCACAATAAGTTTTCGGTGGATGGCATCATACTTTACTATCTGTTGGATTTTATTTTTGTTGACATTAACTTTAGTATTTAACAACATTGGTTTTTGGATAGTCCTATTCTTTGTCTTGCGTATTATATATTTATGTCTTAAATATTTAATTGGGTATGCACCGCCATTCAAGTGGGATAATATTCATGAAAACTAGTTGTTTTATTAATTTTTTTTTTTGCATCCATCATGTGAAATGTAATTTTTAAGTTAAATAACTAAATTTGTACTGAATTTAGACTTATTTCTATAATTATTATTTTTATACATTTGTATTGTTTTAAAACTTGAAGTTAAGTTAAATGTGTACATCTTTCTAAATTAATAACTTTATCGTACAATTATAAAATTAGACAAGATAAAATTGTGTTTTGTATGAGATTTTCCTATTAAGTTTAAAAATAACAAAATAAAAATTGCCATGTTTTTGTGCCAATTAAATGTTAATATAAGATATTTTTATCTGTATTTTTATATAAAGATAACACAATAAACAATAAAACTACTTCATAACAAAATTGCTTGGTACCAACTGATTTTTCTGTAGATATTTGAAATGTGCATAAAATTACTGTTATATGATTTCCATTTCCATATGATTGAAAATTTTTAAAAATGCTCTGACTCTTTTTTAACTGTTTACAAACATTTTCAATTTTTAATTATTTTAGTTTTTTTTTTCCATACATTTAACGAAATTTTGTTTGTTGGGTCAAAAAGCTTGAAGATTTTATTCAAGAGTATTTTTATTTTATTACAATGGGAGTTGAAAAACATTAAAAACACATTGTCGCAATTTTATTATAAGCATTTAATGTTCAAATGTTGACGGAATTTACAAATTATTTTATCGTTAAACATTTTTAAAATATTCAACTTTTATTCCTAAGAATTGAAAATTTAAAACAAGGTTGCCAGTAAGTAAATTAATTGTAACCAAAAAATCTAAAAATGTTTAATCACAGTTCTTTTTAACAATTATTTTGTTAAAATGTGAATAAATTTACATTCAAATAACCAAAAATAATGGTTTAAATTATTTTGTTGGAATTTAAAAATATTATTCGTGGGTACTTGAAACTTTTAGAGTATATTATTATATTTTATACACACAATGATTTTTCAAATGTATTTTTTTTTGGCAAAAATGAATTTAATCTACCTTAGTACTAATGCTTAATAGTAAAATAAATTACTCTAATCATAATAATATCATCAAATATACAAAGTAATATTATAGGCTGATAGACCCCCTTTGGTCAGAATTGTTTTTTATGTACAATGATTTAAATCATTGAATTCAAATTTAACAGCATCCATTACAGTGACTCACTTGTAACCTACTGTATAGCAGAGCGACATCCACTTTTAATTACATTAAAATCACTTATTCATTTTCAAAAATATAAAAATCATTAGCCAATTCAGTCAGTCACAATGATTTATTCCACTATCAGATAAATAAATAATAGTCTAGCAATATAATCTATCGATAAGAAGACCTTTAATTAATATGACGCAATACTGGCATTTGTTGTTTCCTTATTACAAGTGCATAACATGACAAATTTATGCTCAGCAGATCATGTGTAACTTTGTTTGTTTAACAATTTGAGTGAATCGACTTTTTATGAAACTGGATGGTAAGACATTATGTTGTTTTTTTATGATACTTCAATTTTTAAGTGATTAATGAGCCTTTTTAATTTACTATAAATTTTATACACATAACTTGCAAAAAATTGAAGTATAGTAAAAATTCAACATACAAACATAGATAATGCTCTTACCATAAAGTTCCATAGTAAGTCGATTCACTCTTTAATTTTTAAATTAACGAAGTTATGCTTGATTTGCTGAATGTATAAATTTGCTATGTTCTGCACTTCAAAAAGGAGAAAACAAAAGTCAGTGTCACCTCCTCTAAGGATAAATATCTATCGAGAAAGTCATGAATATGTTTGTAAAATGTTTCTTAGAAAATACACTTTAACGACTTAACGTTATCTAAAACACAATATTCACCAACCAACAAATGCTTGATAATTGTTCTATTGTAAATGTTAGTATTATATTTTTCATTATTTTACTTATATTATTTATAAATTAAATTTGACTGATACAAATTTTATTGAAGCTAATATATTTTATAATATATTTATATATTATTCTCTATAATTTTATTAATTTAATAATATTATTTTCAGTCCGCCTGTAACCATAGGCCGCCGATTTTGGCGTGTTTTGCTTATAAATACATGGTTATTGAGAATTTAAATTCGTTTGCTATCCCCCCTCAAATTATTATAAATTATGAATTATGCTGAAATTGTACCATATTTGTATTACCAAATTGTATTTTAAATTTTAAAATCTTAGGTAAAAAAAAAATTTTTTTTAGGAATTTCTAACACTAAATAATAACCGAATTTTCTTGATTTTTATGAATTTCGTCAAAATTCAAAATTCAAACCCTCATAAAAAATTATTGTGGGTTTACGCTAAATTTTTTTATTTAATTTCCACTATCAATACCGCTTACGAAGAACTTTGTATTACATTTTCAAGATTTTTGACCGATAGAAAACTTTTAACGACATTAGTTTAAAAAAACAATTAATAATTGAACATTATATAGCCTATAAATAGGGCGGGTCAAAATATTTTTAAAATTATATCGGGTATAAAAAACGCGGATATAAACATTCAGTGAAAATTTCATGCATCTAAGATCATTTTTTTAGAGTAGCATCAAAAACAAAAAATGACATTTTGTCGAAAACCGGGTTTCCGAAAAAATTCGAGTTTTTCTTTAATTTGTTGTTTATTTTTCTTGCCGCTTTTGAAAACTATTGGGCATTTTTTACCTTTGCCCTCTCCAAGTGCCAACTAGAATCACTTTCCCACGATAAAAGTTGCCGTTGAAGAAAATCGATGCATTTTTACTGCCCCAAAACTCGATGACGGATAAAAAAAAAATTTCAAAAATAAAATAAAAAACATCATCGTAAAATCAATACACACAACGCTCATCTCAGAATCTAAAAACGATTTTAATTCAGTGATTTGATCGGGGGAACAAACTTCCTATGGGTAAATAACAACAAATTACTCCTGGGACGTGGACGGAACGTCTGCAATTCAGACTTGCTGGAGAAGCAGTCCTGCCGTCCGCTTCATATGTATATATTATAATAAATAAATAATAACAATCAACAATCATTGTATTGTAGTATGTGGTAATGTCAAAAATTCTTAATGACGCCTTCACTCGACCTTATAATATTATGCACATTTTATAAAAGTACTATATTAATTTATATTTAGCCATTTAGGTATTCTAAAAGAAAATAAATCCTTTTTCACGCAAGAATACCGTCCGTCATGTGCTGCACTCTGTGTACGCTATAACGCTGCGGCTACGACATCGGCGAATAAAATATTATTATTATTATTGCTGTCGTTGTCGTCGTTCGAAAATTCAAGATTACAGTATTGAATGCGGTTCGGCGACGGTCGACGAACATGCACCGCTCAGCGTCGTCGGCGGCGGCGGAAGAACACGATTGCACGCCCTGCTTGTAGTTGTTGACCGGCGCGGAACACGTTACGAGTCGGTAGCCGTTCGTGTGGCAGTACTGCAGTTCGTGAACGGTTCTACGGCGGCGGAAGCGGCGGTGAGGTGGCGGTGTTCCGAAAACGATGATCGATTTATTCTATGGATCGATGTCGGCGAGGGCCGCGAGGCGCGGTCTCGCGTTTCGGCGGCCCGGGCCCGAGCGCTTCGGCAGTTTGGCCCTGGACCATGGTTGCCCAACCTGCGGGGCCGCACTCGGCGGCTGCCGGTACGATTTGAGGTAAACACGTGTAGAACACGGTGGCGCCCTCTATAGTCGACTGCCGTAAACCCGGGCGGCCGTATACGTCGTCTGTACCGCACAAAAACACCGACGACCTACTATTATAATAGAATATCATCATTTCCACGGATAACATAATATCATGAAATGGTCAATAGATGACCTGACGGGTACCGCTCCTGATTTACCGACTTTTCAACTTAACCATATAGTTGTTTCTCTATAAATTAATACGTATTTTTTAACCACCACGTTAACCGACTCACTTAAGCGCCGCTGGCGACTGACTTTTCTACTTGACGATCGGAACCAATTTTTTCGTGTGATGAGTCAAGGGGCTGTGCTATAAATGCAATCGTGTGCATTTGTGGATCTATAACTATAGAAAGGTCCAAAGACACAAGTACACAAAAATATTTTCTGGCTACATTTTATGAAAATAGAAACGACCGTATCGAGCCAGTGATCAATCAATGATCGGCGCCGTCAAGTCACCGCTCATTATAATTTATAACAACCGCCTTGTCAGTATCCAGGGAGACAGAGTGCAGATAAAATATGGGTACGGTTGGATCGAGCAGTGGCGTATATAGGAAGTTTAGAAGGCCATGCAATGCCAAAAAATGGACACCCACCCACAGGTCACAGCCCAAAGGGTTGGGCCAGCTACCATCTAAATATAAATTCAAGCATTGTTTTTGCTTACCTATTACTGTTTTTTTTTTTTATAAAAAACCAATTATTAAAGTAAAGGGTTCTAGGGTATTTACATAAACACACAAAAACTAATTTAATAGTATTGGACTTATACAATTAAAATAATTTAAATAGAATAACTACTCTTACAATTTTTCTATTGACGTTAAAAAATATAAGAGTTTCAAGTATTTGGCATCATAGAGTAGATTACAACCATTCAAATTGTATACATAATTCACACATATATTGATGTATATATTTAATATATACATATTTAATTTAAGACACTAAACAGTTAGCAATAAAAAATTAAGTTTAATTGAAATATTAAACATATAAAATAATCAAAACATTTTTTTTTTTTNGTTTTAGGTGACACAAATTAATTATTTAAAATACTCGAATAAAAATAAAGAAACACACTGATTATTGCTCGTCAAAAGGAGTCCAGTTGTCGCTCGTAGAATTCGGTATAGAGAGGTTGTTAATCTGTTTTCGCGGTGCGCCTGCACTCGCGAGAGGCTGTTTCACTCGAGGAAGGTGCTCATGCACTGCTGAAGGGACGATCCGGTTGTGCCGGCCAGAGAGTGATAGGCGGCTTCATCAAAAGGTTGTTTTGTACATCCGATTTCTCTTCTGTGACAAGGACCTTTTTTACCATACCTTTTCTCCGGCGGCATGTAAGAAAGCCACACGTCCTACGCTCTACAGTTGCAAACATAGGTACGTGTCGATTTCTTAATCCCTGATCGTATAATATAATTAGACAATTTTGTCTGTGACAATAATTTATTGGGGTCTAGAGATTTCCGATTTCTACGTGTGACAGTCTGACCGTTATTTATTTATTTATTTGTTATATCTTAAATAATTGTTACAATGATGTGTGAGCATATCATTACAGCGCGTAGTCGTATGTGTAGCAGAAGTCCCCCGACCATTGCAGCAAATCGCTACCGGCAATATTATTATTTGTCGAATAGATATAAGTAATAATAATGTATACATTATTATTATTGTGGAAAAACAAAAACATCATAATAAATGTCATACAAAATTAGTTCACTGGCCCAACTTGTAAAATGGATTTATTTTAAGGCTAAGAAACGAATTGTGGGTAGCATGCAGGTACGGGAAAACATATCGTTAAATAGTATTAAGAAACTATATGAGAGTTAATTAATAAATAGGTGCTTTAAGTAGTTTAAAAATGTAACTACCTAATATAAATATTATCTACACATATTTTATAGTTGGCCAACAATAAATAATAAGCAACAAATAATGTATTAATTTACTACACGAGAAACCAAAAATAAGTGTAAACTTTTATGAAGTAGTTCGAGGAAAACAATTGTTTTAATGTTATAATATTATATTAAATATTTTGCATTGTTTCTCAACTTGAGAAGATTCAAATATTCTTATAGTTGGATTATTTGAGGAGGTAAATTGATACCTTTGCTCCCCCACAGTTACTCCACTGGTTATTGTAATTTGTAACGTGTAACCCAAAGGGTAGATGCATACCTATAGTGACTTGGAAAAAGAACAAAAAAGAGTTGACCGCGGAATGGTTTGGTAAATTAGCTGCGATACAACATAAAGGAAACACTGTGATTGCGTGAACGTAAGAGTTTATTCTTGCGATACATTGAACTTAAGTAACAGGAATGCATGCCGTATACCGTGGTCACCGTTTAAATCAATATAGTTGGTACCGAAATCGTCGCATCGACACCGCCGCCGTCGACGTGAAAACCGAAAAACGAGCAGCGCTGGCTTATGAGATCCCGGTACTTCAAACCCCCAACCGAACAAATCGTACAACGTAATTTTCACATTTTAGATTCTGAATGTATTTTGTGTGTGTTTTTTTCGTGTCTGTAGAGTGAACACCTGCAGTGGTCGGCGACCGGCGGCCCGCATTCAGACATCGCTACTGCTCCATTATATGGCACGGCGTGACAATTCAAAAAATAATTTGTTACCAATAAATTATCTTATTTACAATAAAATCGGTATAAATATAAATTATAAATCTTTTGCACTTTCGTGTCTCGACTCGAGAGTGTGAAAAATTGTAAATAACAGGTGTTTAAAATTTTAGATTTTGGTTTTGAAGATCGTCCACCCCTCTCGGCATCAATGCATCATGAGAAATTATTATTTATTACTAGGGCTTGGATTAAAATACAAATTGCATTTTTTTATTTATAAAACATTGTGAGAAAATTTATTTTATACATCTTTGAGATAAAAAATGAAATTTTTATTTTCCATTTTTTTAAAAAACTTTTTTGATTTTTAGAACATTTTTTTGGTGTTTATAGAACATTTTTATGGTTTGAAGTCATATTTTGCACAATTAAACAAAATAATACTATTTATGGGCGAATACCTGTACAGGTATAGTTTCGTGCGTCCAATGAAGGTTCTTAATTCATAAAAATAAATTTTACTTGTTTTTTATTATATTGTTGTATGTTGTTTTGTGATTTTGTAATATTCTCTAGTAGTTTCTTTGTTTAGTTGTTTAAAATGAAAACTTGAAGAAAGGGTAGCTCCCAGAAAATCAGAGAGAGAAAAAGGAAGCTCTTAGAAAAATCAAGTAAGAGCTGTTTAAATATCGACCTACGGTTTTCATTAATTATTGGGACTCAGTAATAGAGTAATACATAGTACCCTGTATTTAAAATAAATTATTAAACACATTATTTAATCTTCAGTGGTTTCCTTTAAAATGTGTGGAGTATTCAACCTTTACTTATTAAAACATTGGTACCTAAATTTAAGTTTTTACATTTTTGTGATGACGAAATGGTAAGGGCCGGATAAAATATAAATCCTCGGGCCGCATAGTTGCTCCAGTCCACCCCATAAAACAATTATTTTTTTAAATAAGACTAAAATATTTTATCCGATACGGCTAACGAATCTTTTTTAATTTTTGAATGTGTTTCATGAGTCCAAGAGTTTGACAACCCCTGGTGTACACGATAAAGTATTCAAAATAAATAATAATGCTTTGATTTTTAACTTTAACATCTTTTCTGTAGTGAATCTAGTTGATCGAAATAGAAAATTGACAGTAGTTTCAAAATGATATCGTTATTGACTTTAACACAAAAACGAAGAACTTATATTTTTCACCTAATATTTATATTACTATCTTCTATAAGCCATAACAGTTTTTAAATATTAATATAACTTGAGCTCTTTTTAAGATATTTATAGGCACACGAAATTTTTTATTTAATTATGCACGATCAATTGTTTTTTGCTCGGTCAATTGAATATTTAATATCATTTAAGATTTTTAAAAGTTGATCGTAAATTCACAATTATTTTTTACAAGCGCCTAATGTTAAAACGTTTACAAAACTCGTCAAAATAATGACCATTTGCAAATTATATTAAATAAAATATTTGTATAATTTTTAATTTTTGTACCTAAAATTTGAAAAATTTAATACAACATTCCTAATTAATCTAATTAATTTTTTATATCTGGAAACTAACGATTTCTTATTGAATGATTTTCTTATTTTCTTGTAATTTTCTCCAAATGTTTATATTTACCTTTTCTATATGTGTACAATATTCAAAATATTTCGGCTCTTTTTGAGTTATATAGGTACAGGAATAAGAAATATTGGTTTTTAAATTGTAGTTTTTATCAAAGTTTTGGTAAAAAAACTTTTAAAATTAAATACAATAGGACCAATAGGTTCCTCATAAGATGTTACTATAATAATTTAAAAATATAAAAAATATATAGGTACGATTCGTTTTGTACGCATTTAATGTTAACATTTTTACAAATTCTCCTGTTGTTAATTTAAACTTGAAGTATCTAATAAAAAATATATAATATTTATAACATAATATATGAATTTTTCTTGAAAAGACTTGAGGTAATGCAGTACCTACTTTTAAATTACATCGCTGAAGATACAGGAGAAGCGTTATGTGGGCTAAGCCATGGAGTGGAGAGGGAATTAACATTTTTAGGAACAAAACTACTATACTAAGCTATATTTTATGTTATTATAATAATTATTTCATTTGATGTAGGTTTTTAAACATTTTTTTTTTCATAAAATTATTTTATAATCAGTAAATTATTTTCAAATAAAAATAAAATATTGAAAAGTTAAAATTTGAACATTTTCATTTTAGTTGCTGTACAAAACATAACAAAAACCTTCTATTTTTAGATAATAAATAAATAATTTATATAGCTGTACACGATATTGTGTGTCCTAAATTAGTTAGTCTGTGAATACGCCCACCAGTAGTTGCGGTACAGGTATTTAACAAAATACAATTAACAAATTGTAGTACCTAATAAGTAACAAAAAGAACCTTTTTAAATTATTAGATAAAAATGTATAGTTGGTGTATGATTTTGGTATAATATGAACAAAAAATGTAAAAATGTCTGGAGCATGGTAGCTAGTGATTAAGTGATGTAGGACGTAGCAGGTACAAATTCAGCTATCATAAAACTGTTATTAAATATCATATTATATTATAATTGCACGAGTATTTTCCGAACTTAAAATCTAATAATATTAATGCCTAGTAACAGCTTTAAAGGGAGGGGGGAAACTTGCCACTGTAGGTAAGTGACTATAGTGCCTGCATATACATACGCCACTATGGGCCATCCCATATTTAAATTAAAATAAAAAATAAAAAAGAGAACAGATATTCCACGTTTACTCTTTATGTACAATATTGAGTTTAATATAATATTAGTATACTCGATATCGCTGAATTGTTTTCGCTATCTTATATTTAAAAAAATATATTTCAGCAGAGCTTTCGCTATATCAGGGGCGCCCTACCTAATCATAGTATGTTACCATTTACTTTATGCAGTTGTGAGTTAAACAGTTAATCAATTGTGTCCTATAGTATTAGTAAACAAAGTTTTTTTAATAACCACAAAATATTTGTACATCATTATTCTGCCTGGTCACCACAACCGTGGAGGAAATGGCCAGTCTTGAGCTTTTCTTGTAGGCACTGAACTCTCCGTAACACTTTGGATAAATGTATAGTTGTCGTTTCCTTAGGTCTTGGATCTTCATTTGCTTGTATATCTGCCAAAAGATTCGAAGACGAATTCGATTCTTCTTCCGTGTTCATAGAAGCTGCCTAAAATAATTAAATGAGTGAGTGTATGTGTGTATGTTGTATACACAATTTAATAGTATGTTAGTCGAAATTTGATTTTGTTTTATTTCTTTACTTCTTTGTATACATCAACAGCCTCTTCAACTTTTGATTTTAATGCGTTAAGTTGGTCTTCAGTATCAAGTAATAACGGTATGAGGTTTTCGTTTTGATCCCGAATATATTGATCGTAGAGTTTGTTGTATCTTCTAATGACATACAGTTAATATTTATGTTAATTTTTTAAAATACAAATGTTACTAATAATGTTTTATGATTTATGATGATTGAAATACAAATGCACAAACAAAATCTTGCTGAAAAGAAACATGCAATTATAGCAGATATATTTCCAAGCCTGGAAGTTATAGTGACAATTTCTAACTATAGGTGGTAGGTAGTTAAAGATGGAATGTAAAAACGACTAACTAGTAGTTTTTTATGACTGAAGGTATCTACTTAAAAAGCTTATGAAATATAGTAATTTAGTTTGACTATAATAGTTGGTTGATTAATAGGAACAGTGATTGGGGCGGAGGACGCTACTGGTTTTAGCGTGCTAACGCTACATCTACCAACCTCCCCCCCCCCAAAGTATCTGGCTATCGTTATCTATACTTTTTACTAACTTAGAAAAAAGGTACTAATAAGTTAGTTACTAAAAAAAAGTGGATAAGTAGGTATATAACCATTTTGCTTTATGTAGTAGGAATCGTGTGGGTAGTAGGTAGTAGGTGTGGACGTGTGAAATTTGAGTTCCAATATAAACCGTTGCGTATGAAAAATGATTCTGAGGGGAGATGGTCTGTCAGAGCTATATTACCGAGTAGATATTATTAAAGTATATTTATATTGCTATTATTTAGTATTTACTATAATAGTTTATTTAAATATTAGTATTATAATAATATAGGCAAAAGCTTGAAATTAGTCTTAATATTTTGAAAATGTCACAGGCTAAGCTCATATCGCGTATTATAATGATTTAATAAATAAGTAAACATTTCAAGTATCCATAGATATTTTTGAATTGCAATAAGATAACCGAAATTGTTATCCTTTATTTAAATATCCATTAGTAATTAAATAATAAAAATATTTATATCAACACTTTCTTTAACAAATTAGCAATTTTTTTAAACGGTTAATTTATGTTAAACATTTTGTTTGAGAGTTAAAAAACTTGAACTTTTTAGTTTAAGAATATTCATAGGTTGTTCTAATAGAAACCTTAAAATCGCCTTAATAAATATTCACAAATTTTTATTATGAACATTTCAAGTGAACAAATTTGATGAAATTCACTATTGAATCAAAAAATACAGATCTCAGTTATTTTTCGTACCTAATTTAAAAAATATTATTCGTAGGGTCTAACATCTAACTGCCTAGGTGACTACTTGTTGTCACTACATATAGATATATTAATATTTTCTATACATACACAATGTAATTTTTAAAATAATTAATTTAATTTAATTTTAAGCTACTAAGTTAACAACAGCAGGTTAATAGCACCTAGATAATACTATACATAAAATAATATGTTTTCGACAAACATTTTCGTTCCACAAATAAATTACAAGTAGGAAGCAATAGAAAAAAAGTATACATCGGAAACTGAGAAACAAGTGACTACCCCTAAGAGTGCTGGATAAGGCCCTATAAGGCCAGGGTACTCATTCCTATTCGAGAGCCAAAAATAAAATTTACTCGAAAAAATGTATGAAATAATCTATGATTATATCTCAATGAACTTTGAAAATGATTTCATCAGTAATAGAATTATTAATTTACATTTATTGGACAATTGCGAATGTTATCATACCTGGCGTGCAGTAACTGTGACTGCCGATCGATTCCTTCTCTCGCGTTGTCTACAATAACAGCCTCTGTAGGGTGATGTACTGATACACATAATTCATGATTGTATTATTGTGCATTATTGAATATTAATTGTTTTGATTTTTATATTAATAATAAAGAAAATGTATTATGTTGATTTAGAAACATTTGTGTTGTACGAGGGGAAGGGGCAAAGAAAACGAGTGCCTACAGGTCACTGTAATGTACACTCGACACCTATAGGCTATAAATAAGTATACAGCCGAGCCTTTTGTTTTTTTAAACTTAATATTTAGCTTAAATAAGTTCTGTCATGTGCTAGCGATGACTTTACGTTCATAAAATAGTTGCTTTTTATAACAAATCAGATGATGTTCGAGTTACGAAGCAAAGTGGCAGTACCACACCAGCGAACCAAAATTCCTAAAAAACTATTAAAAATCCTACACTATTTCAAACGAAATAATTATAATAACGTATACAATGTGGCTTATGCTGGATTGCATGAACAATCATTAAACATTTAACAAATTAATAGTGAGCTAATAATGGTCCTTTAAACATGATTTAGTGTCCCATGATTGGTCCATTAAATTAATAAATTGCTCTGCATTAGTTTAGTAGTTTTGTTCCTAAAAATGTTCCTACTACAAAATGTTAATTCCCTCTCCACTTTGTGGCTTAGCCCACATAACGTTACTGCTGTATACGCAGCAATGTATTTTAAAAGTACTTCATTACCTCAAGTATTTTCAAGAAAAATTAATATATTTAAATGCTGGGTTTTCAACATAGTTCAGACTACTTCTTAATACTATATAGTAGGCATCTATAGGTAATTAATTAATTCAAAAATATTCTTACTCAGTTAGTGTTAGAAATTCATTATTCATTGTGACTATAGTTAGTTTCAGAGCTTGCATATGCTTGGACAATAATTCATAATACTGTACGACTTTTGCTTTAGTGTAATGGTTTTGAGGAGATTCTATTGATTTTTGTTTGCGTTTCAAATGCTTCATAAAAGGAGCCATTACTTTATGGTAACTTTCCATGAACCGATTTGGACAGGAACAAGAATTTTTTTGTAGACCACACTAATTAAAAAGGATTTATCGATTATTAAATTCTTCAATTATTTATTATTTTATTAATCATATTGTAATGTGCAAAAATTGAAATACACACCATACACCCTCACTACATTGCATACAAATAAAATTACAAGTTTTTGTGGTAAAATAAATTACTTGTGAAAATAAATATAAATACAACGTTGACAATTTTATAATTATATTTTAAATTGTGAGAATAGTTAATGAACCGGTATTTTAATCAATAAGACGGTCATAATTTCTACAAAAGTGTTTAAGAAAATAAGTTGTTTTAATTAATAAAAATATGAATAATGTGAATAATATATTTTTTTTTTTGGTTAGATAAAAATAATTTAAGTAGGTGAAACTCTGAATCAATCATGCATTTATTGTGTAATTTTATTTCTTAAATTTTTAAGTTAAAACTAAATTGCATTAAATTGTCGTAAATATTTTTTCCAAATTTAAGTCAATTAATTACACGAAGCATTCAATGTCATACTATCATTATTATTGTTTAAATAATTAAATGTTTACATGTTTTGGATTATTATCTTGTAAATTATTATAGTAATATATTTGTAAGGTTGACGTTCTGTTTTGATAAAGTATATTAATATACTTAAAAAATGTTAACAACTATACCTAATCAAATTTAGTTTTAACTAATTAATTTTTTATTGTGTAAAGTATACAATTGTCCATAACAATTTGGATTTAATTTTCTTATTATAGTATCGGTACAATTTACATCAATTTATTTTTGTTGGTTAACATATTATGTTACTAGTGATTTACACATTATAAATCCGACTCTAAAATCGACTACTCGAAAATCGGTGGGATTTAAACGTGTTCCAAAATGTTTTATTTTTATTTATGAAGAGTTTATACAATTCTTTTTTCACGGCACAGAAACAAATATATTTCTAGGTACAGAAAAATACCAAACTTTTGGACTGCGGAATACCTCTCTTTGAACAGCAGCTGCGTATTTATATAAATAAAGTTACCTCAGAATGATTTGTAAAAGCATCGGTTTGTTTCACTGCCCACGGGTTTAGACCTTCGTCCTCTTGGCTTATAAATTTGTCTTCCGATATAGCTGGGCAAATTTGCACATCTGAGTATTGCTGTGATACTAAGCTCGTTCCGCTGTTTTTGTTCAATTTCGTTTCTACGATAAAGTTAGTAGATGAATTTATTGAACTGTCCAGATCATCATAACTTTGACCGGGGAATTGCTGAATTTTCATAATGATATTTTTTAATAAATAAACACAAAAAAAAAGACTAATAAAACGATTAATACCACTAAGACTGAATAAATAAAACCATAATACATGTATAATACTTCGAAATAAATAATAATCGTACACGACTACTATATTTGTGAAAAATATATTTAGTGAAAAATTTAAATTTTACTCATATTGAAAATGTATTTTGATGTAATTTTAACAATTTGGCTCAGGCATGAAAACAAAAACGAAATAAAATAATTTATCAGAACAACTTTACGAAATCCTAGGACCCCAAACAGAAGCAACCAAGTAATAACTTTTTTAAAACATTCAGAATTATATAATCGAATATAGAAATACATTTAAATAAATATAAATTATAATTAAAAAATGTAAATATACTGTCCATAGTCCATCTATAACGTTTGTTGATGAAGCTAATCCATAAAAAAACGCATGATATGGAACTTTGTTTTCTATTTAAAATTGTATTTTATCTCTCAAGCCACTCGATCCGAAACATTTGAGTAAAATAAAATATCACTTATAGTTATTAGTTATTATACAATCTTTTTTTGTATAGATTGTACATAGGTATAATTTCAAAATAATAAAAAAAAATTACATTTTTATTAAACAAATAATAGGTATTTTTTTATTAACGTTTTAATATGTAAGAAATATGAGTTAAAATTGAAAAAAAATAATGAGTGGTGTTCTTGATAAGAGTGATAACTGATGAGTCCGAAATTTGATTGTAAATAAATAATTATAATATAGTAGGTACCTACTAGTGTACTAATGTACTATAGACAATATTACATGCTTTTTTAATTAGTTAGCAAAAAATGTAGTGTCCTGTTTATTTAACTGGATACACCCACAATATATTACACCCAAAGGCTACCACAATAACCTAATGGCAATCACATGACTTTTAGTGTTTAGATATAATTCAGTTAATAAATTACTTTGAGATTATACTTTAAAACCAATATTTATTTATTATTTTAGAACATATTTCAAAATTTCACCTCATGATTTTCATTTTACTTACTTTAAACACGGGTCCTAATAGTGGGTATATAATATTATGTGCCTAATAATTAATTTACCTACCTACTTATTAGTTACCTACCCAAAAAATATTTCACTTGGCATACGTAGAAGGAAGAACTAACTGGTTTTTATCATTTTATTATTATTAGTATTTATAGTTATAACTTTAATATAATACTACCTTTATCATGGATAAAGTTGTTTGTATATTCACAGCCATATTATAACTTTTGCTAGCACTACTGGCACAAATAAACGGCATTTTTTTCATTTTGTTTTTTGCATCTTTGATAAGACACGTTTCATTAAGCACGTCAAATTTGGAGTCCTATAATAAATATTTCGTGAATAGTCTATGGCGGTACTGCAATATTATATATTTTCACAATTGATATTTATTAATAAGTACGAAATTAAATTTATTGGAACGTAAAGTCTATAACCAATATGGGCATTATGTATATATATCATAGGCTTAAGCTTCCCAAAATTCGAAGCTGTAGCATCAGACATATTATGTAGGAAATCAACTCGCGGAGAGCTCCACCCCTCCACTCTAAACATATTGACCACCGCTATCTCCCACTGTTCAGTTCGGTACACAATAGATAAAATAAAACATACGAATTATTTAAATCAATCATTAACACTTTTCAGACCCATTTATTTTTAATTATTTATTGGTAGTTGATTATTTATAACATTTTTAACATTATTGTAATTTTATTCGCTACAAATGTCAAGAAGCTTCTTTTCAGTGTATTTATTTAAAATAGTTGTATTGTTAGGGCTAATGTACAAACATCTTTTAGCACTGCTGTCATTCGACAAATGTGTCATATCTGTCATCTGTAGTCCGACTCTATGAATAACCCAAGTCACCTAAGCAAAGGGGGTATCTACCGATATTGTCTTCTGTAGTAATAAAAATAAAATCGTATTCATAAACAATCTCATAGGTATATCTACTATCTTAGAGGCCCCCTCATACGTATAATTAATTATCATGTAAGTGTATTTGGCGAATAAACGATGCGGAACCGGGTGGCAGTATTGTGCTAAACAGTTCCCACCCGTTTCCGGTTTTTCGAACGGAAAAAAAAAAGTTTATCTATCTACTATCTACTGACTACCTAGTATTTGTTACACAAGTAAACTTTATTAATTACTATAGGCGCTTATCTCAGCTTATACAGCAGCTATAGTACGTGAATGCGCCTACAGCAAACTAGAACCTTGTAAGTACGTATATTTCTAACACTTTAACAATGAATTGTTATTTGTGATTTCATTCATTACTTTTTTGTTCAACCTGAGAGCCGACTCGGATCCATAAATTCTTCGTTTTGAAGCAATTTTTTCCAGTTTACTGCAGCAGTCTTAATACGTAAAATCATAATGTATTAGAAAAAGGTACAAATATTAGATCCTAATTCTTAAAACTTAAACTTTATCGCATATTAGTTAACCTGTATAGTTGATCACGTTTTTGTTCATTTTCAACAAATGTTATGTAAATCAGGCACAAACGACTAATATTTATTAGACAAATACAAATATATAACTAGATAAGTAAAAACGAAAAACATCTATTTGCATAATAGTTATCAATAATGCTAAAATAAAATTTACAAACAAACAGTTGCTAACTAAATGTACAAACATGGATATATCATGATTATATCTACTTATAGAATATAGGTATTTTATTTTATTCATACCCATACCTACGTTATAAAAGTTCTTCGATTACCTATGTAATTTGTATTAATGAAGAAAATTGAAAAATGACATATTTTACACATTGTTATCAAGCAAGTATATTTATGTGCATTGAATAAAACAAATATACATTTATAAATTGCTTACTTACAGATTATAGAAAAATTGATTTGTATCATTCGGTTTTTACTATGTAGATACTCCTAGAAGTCAGTGTTAAATTCAACTATCTATATAATAACTATGATATTCATCTTATTAAAATTGTTGTTTTTGGCCTTTCAGATGGGTCCTAAGTTGGGACTCCTAACTCTTAATGAGGATTATAGGTATAGCACAGAATGTCACCCCCTAAACTGTTGAAGTATAAATTCTGTTAAATTGAAAAATTAATAAATAATAATCATTAAATGCATTGGCACAACTATAGGTCTAAAATATTAGGGGGGGAGGAGCTGAAGCCCCACAAATAAATTGAGTCACAAATAAATATATGAGCCATTGAGAGCTTTGACGCATTGCTCCCCATACCCCCGCCCACAACAAAATACTTACTTCAAATATAAACAAGCATTGCATATCATAAAATATGACACGGATTATAATTTACAGATTAAGATTTATAATCTATTCTATTTTATTGTTGTTCAGTATTCTAGTACAGTATCGCTGTCTAACGTCTGGCATTGGTTAAATATCTTTAATTAATCTATGTTTGTAAATCATTCTTGTGACATTGTTAAACGTAGTAAATTTTTTTACCCGACTTGGTGCATTCTAAATTTCTAAATAATACTGCAATAGTGTATGACACAACAGTATCAACAAACAACATCCGTTTTATATATTATGTCGTTATCGTCACTATCCGTTTGCATTATACTTATAAACTATAACTCAAAATCTATAATATATTATACTCATTCAAAATTTGATTTGAATATATCGAAGTACCTATTTCAAAAAAATGAACTATGCCATATGAGGCATATATTATTAAATCTGTATAGATTATCATATTGTTGAAGGCGTGTCAGGCATAATACATGTTATGTTATTATTATATTGAGAGGCCGTGTGAGACTTTTATATTTATTGTTGTACGCTATTATGCCAACCAGGCAAATGCAATATTATTATTATTATTATTATTATTCAACCAAATAAATTTATAATTTATACAGTCCACGTCCACTATATACAAAAAAAAAAAGGTTTTATTTATTCTCAGGGAAAAACGACAAGGACCGTCTAGTATAGCCGTGGGCAACTTATGCGTTTACAAAACCTAATCAAACCCCACTAAACCTAACCAAATCGAATTAAACAGCGCGAGGCTAGGTTCGCGACTAGTGGTCGGTAACTATACCGAGGAACTGCGACTTGGAAACGCATGTGATGAAAAGTACGGCGCCGCCCCAAGCTGTACAAGTATCACAATTTCCACGGCACGTCTATGATACTCCATGATATATATTGATATCAATCCGAGTTACGTTTCACGGAAAGTCGGCACAGCAGGCTTGAGTTTCTATGTCTTGAGCATACATTTGAAATGATCATAGATTGACAGTAACTGTATAAAATTACATTGTGATGAGAATGAAGAAGTTTACTGCTATAACAATTAAATAATTAATGGAGATTAAAAATTAAAGAAAATTAGTTTATCTTAAAAATCTTATTATGTAGGTATGGAGTACATATGGTTATTGGTTAAATTATACTGGTACCCCTTATTATCCTTCATTACTAATTTTTTGAAAATTATTATGTTGTGAGCAACGCGTATATCTAAGATTCCCTACCCTGTCGATTACCATCGGAAATGGATTTGCCCTAGGACCGAGGGTGAATTATTATGTCTTTAGGAATGCGGTATGGGGAGGTGCTCGAGGCGGCGAAAGAGTGACCTCGACAGCGATCCTGTTGGCCGATGTTCAGCAGGATTGTTGTCACGGACGCCTAGCCGTCGTCATACTATCATACAAGGGCAGCGGCAGGAGCGTTAGTACGAGTAACAACATTGCTACATTTCAACGACTGATAATTAGTGCTGATTTCAGGTGTTATTGCGAGGACGGATTGGATTATTCAAACAAGCCCGAGAAAACAACTTTTTAGCTGCTCACTAGCGGTCATGGATTTGTTGGGGCGGAGAGGGGGCAAGTGTACCATACTGAAGGTGGTAAATATTTATTGGCATTTTATGGTGTAGGTAATTATTGATCCTACAAAAATGATTAGGTATACAACAAAATATTACTATTTACTTATATACACACATAGAAATATTAGAATTAAATTTAGTTTCGATCAATTGTCAAATTAAATGTAATTTGTATACTAAATAACAACATTGGGGTGTTGTAATAAATGTTGAAGTCCTACACTAAGTAACTATAGATCAAATAGATTCACAACCTATACCTAATTGTGTATAAATAACATTAAAAAAAAATCCTATGCTTCGTATGCTATGACTATTTTTTCAAATGTATCGAGTATCTAAGTATTTAAATTATAAGCATCGAGTATCCAGTATTTAAATACCTAAAATGTAAGTATCGAGTATCTAGTACCTCGATACTCCAAATCCAACTATCTAGTATCGTGATACTGATTTTTGAGTGTCTTGCCTATCCCTGTTGATGCCTTCGTTAACTTATAAAAATGCCCTAAAAATGCATTTGTGACACAAAAACGTAAGAAATTGTATATTATGTTAATGACATATACGTAAAACACTCATACAACTATTAAAGTTATTAAAATTAATTATCAATTTCAAAAGTAAAAATTACAATTTATAAACATAAATGATTTCGATTTAAATTTGAATTGTAAAACTGATTTTAATCTGGAAAACAATTTTGTTTATAGTATTTTTCGTAATAGTATGTAAAATTAAATCAGTCGATCAAGATTCAAGTGGAAAATATAAAAATAAAATAACGACAAATAATTAACACGTCATTTTTCTCACAGTTATTAGAAAAAGTTAAAAATGACCTGAAACACATTTTAAACTATGACGAGGTTTTTAAAAGACCACGCCACAACGGCCGGTCTCTGAATTTTCGGGAGATCGTATTTTGCGCCAATTTTATTACCTATAATTTGCGCCATCAAAAGGTACATTTAAGGACGTATGTAATTTGCGCCAAAATATAAAAATATAATATGTATTTTGCGCCACATATACAAATTAATTTTGGTAATTTGCGCCACGACAGAAAACGAAATGGAATATGTAATTTGCGCCACACATTCAACTTCAATATTGTTGTCACTAGATCTCACTAGTCACTACTAATGCTTGCGAATCATATCATTCACGTTTCAATTCCGAGTTCTATCACCCACATCCTACTATTTACCACTTTTTGGACGTACAGAAAGGATTTCAAACCAAAACTTTGATTACAATTAAAAGTATACATCTTAAAAAACGAAATTCTACTAAAAATAAAATTCGTTTGGAAACTTTTCAACAAATATATGAAGACTTAAGACAAAATAAAATTGACAGAAAATGCTTAGTTTCTTCATTAAGCTATAAATATAAAAAAAAACGTGAGTAAGCTAGGTATTATAAGTAACTAGGTATTTTAATTCAAAAGATTAAATGTTATATTACGAAAATTGTACATACTAAACGAAAATTTATATTTATACATTATAATATTTTTACATTTATTTATAATTATAATATGACTGATTTTTATATGTTTTATTACTAAACGAAAATTTACTTATTTAATATGCATGGAGTTCGTTTTACTTGTATACATTTATTTATAATTATAATATGACTGATTTTTATATGTTTTAAATAGAAAATTTACTTATTTAATATACATGGAGTTCGTTTTACTTGTGGCGCTAATTACAATTTCAATAAGGTGAACTATGGCGCAAATTACAATTTTTGTAGGTAAACGATGACGCAGATTACATATTGCCTTTTCATTTAGTTTTATTTGGCGCAAATTACAAACATAAAAAGTGGCGCAAATTACCAAAATACAATTTTAGATGTGGCGCAAATTACATATATTTTTTTTTTTTTGGTTGTTTTTGGCGCAAATTACATACGCCCGAATTTTCAATGGTTGGGTGTTATGGGTTGTTGAGGCACATTTAATAACTAATATATAAGTATCTGTAACACGTCAATTCAATTGCACTTCAACATAATGTATAATAATTATTATTCAGGGAAATTAAAACAGTCAAGCATATCCAACAGTTTATCATGCTTGCAAATTGTTGAAATAACATGAAACACATTTTTATTCAAATTTTCTTTTATAAAATTGAAGTCCTTTATATTATCACAAATAATAATCTTTTTGAACACCGACATTTTGCTTTTCAAATTATTTTCGTTAATGTTTAATATATCCTGAAAATAAATTTTACTATGAAATGTTTTACATTGTAAATACTAAATGTTTTGTATCTTGTATGATACCTAACCTACCTTATAATGTTCAACCAAGAATGAGCTTCCTTCATAATCAAATCGCATTAGTCTACATCAGCAGAAGTAGCAACGCGTAAATTTTCTTCGGAAAATCGTATTTTCGTGCTACAAATAATTGTAATACGAGTAACCTGGGTCTAACGTCATGCTGGTGAGTGGAAATGTATCCATGTTTTTCATGTATTTACGATTTACCACATTTATCATTGTCATATAAATTATAAGATAATTATATAAACTTTAATTAAAAATTAAATAATAAACATTTTTCCCCCAAAAAAAATAAGAATTATTGTTGAACATTAAAAAACTTATTAATATTTTAGGAAATAATTGAATACATTTTTTTTTGGGGAGGGGGGAGGGCTATTACAGGGTTTTTTTTTGGTAAACTTGACAATACATCGAAACTTTATCATCAAAAATAATAAATTACTAAAAACCTTATGGTTACCATTATAACGTCGTGCAAATACCTATACATTATGGTTATAAAATTGAGCTCATGTACACAGGTACACGTAGATTGATAAATATTTTAAAACGAATTTATTTTCATGTATTAATTTATATTATTATTTTAGATTTACTGGTACCTATACTATATTCAGACTGATGATTTTTACAAAGAGTTGGAGAATAGTTCCAACTTTCTTGACGAGATGAAGGAGCCATCGTGGAATTTTATTGAGAAACCGAATTAATTTAAATTTACAAAATACATTTTTTTTACGGTTATTGTCGTTTATTTCCATAGCTAATTAGATGTATAAAAGATAGTACAAAAAAACTCATTGTTCAAAAATAAATATGATATTTATTTTTAAAAAAACATTTTAAAATTACAAGAGTTATTTATAAACATTTTAAATGTTTAAAAGTGTCTGGTGGGGAATATAATACATGAATACCTCTACTCTATATAAAGTGTTTTTTTTTTTTTGTTCACCTTTGTTAAAACTATGTAAGTGCAATTGAGTTTTAATAAATTCAATATTCTTCCGACTTCTTCTTATACTTGATATCTCTATAGTTAGTTGATGCCAATTACGTTCCATCCATTTCCTACGAAGGTAATTTTATTATGAGTTATAATAAATAAAAACAAATTGTTTTTAATACTACGCTTGTTTTTATTTTACACAAATTTCATAACCATACAAATTACAAATATTAAAATAGTACTGAAAAAAGCATTTTAGAAATTACGTTATTATTAGATTTTGCGTCATCTTGGGTTAACAAAAAGGTTACAAACTGATTGCGGTCACTCAATTGTTGGTTTATGTATTCAGGAGCCATGGTCGTTGATTACACAGATAATTATATTATAATAGCTATTATTAAAATATTTAAGAACAGAAAAATGTCGATAAATACATTTTTGTAAATAAAATAGCATATATTTTAATTAGATAATAATATAGTATATCTTTGAACATTTTAATGTTACACAGATCATGTTGATGTCAACAATCCTGACTCCCGGGTATAAAGACCAACAATTGAGTGACCGGAATCAATTTATAAGCCCTCTTGATGAATATCTGCAATCAGTAACTATAATATAATTTTGATTTTTATTACTACTAGTAAACACTACAGAATAACTATAATAGACTATAATAGGGTCACACATGTTTCATTATAAACTACCAAGATCCAATTATTTTATAATATATTGATAAGAACATTTGGAAAAATCTTTAATGTAACTTTAACTCAATAAGAACATGAATATAGATTTACCTGCTGTCATTGAATTCTTTCAACAACTTGATCTTTTATTTCAAATCCCTGCATGAAAATTTTTATAGCCTTATTTACATCTTCATCCGTTGTGAGGAAACTGAAACTTATTTGGCCAGACCCTGGTGTTAACACTGTGGTGTGTATTATTTTTGATAGCAGGCCGTAGGCGATGGAAATTCGTGAACAGAATTCCTCTTTTAACATTTTATTCTGTTCTAGCCGGTCTAGTAAATTTTTAACATCATAGAATTCGCATTTATCTAAGATACATTGCCATCTCATCTCTCTTCTTAATCGTCTTCTTTCAAATATATCGTTTACCTCCTTGGGTACATCAATTCTTATCTTACGACTATTATGTTTCTCTTCAAAATCTTCTATAGCAGAACGGGCTGTTACAAACCATTTTAATGCATTACTTGATTCCTGAAAATTTCAACATTGGATTTAGAGTTTTTTTTTAATACGTTCGCCATTTTAGGTACACAGACTTATCAAGTGATTACAATATGTATGCAACGTTTTAAGATAGATAATTTAATATTCAATTCTGTTCATCATGACTTTATGCCACATCAACAAGACAACAATTAAATTAAATAACTAAATTTTCCTACCTAGTAAGTACAGTTGTACCTACCGTTTCGCTATTTCTTTTACACACAATCACGCACATTAACGATCATTTACTTCACGCCCTTTCTAAGGTCCTATTAAAATACATTTTAAGATGTTTGAGTGTATAAAAAAGTTTACTTTGCATTAGTTGGAGCACTTTTTCAATTTTAGCTAAGCTTTGATGGAAATAAACATTTTTAATTTTATCAATTTTTCAATTTTTATAATTGTATATATATATTAAAAACTATAAAAAATAGAGAATAAAAAAGTACCTAAATTTGTGTTAGTCGCTAAGATCGTTGTGATGAAAAATTAATAGTGTTTGCGAGAGCCTTAATTGTTTTTAGTATTATTTTCTTGTAAAGCATTGCCCATTATATACGTCGTGAGTAAGCAGCTAGTCAGTTTTGAGTTCCACAAAGTCGTGTATTATCAAATTATATTTTGTTAATTTATTTATATTATTACTTCAGGGGGCTATTACTTGATTATTATTAAATTATTTTTACCAGTTGAAACTAAAAGGGTCCTAATTACTATAAGATTTGTTGATCCAGAACTTAAAAGGGCAATTACCTATGTTGTTTTAACTATATTAAATATTTATTTATTTATTTATTACTTGATCAGCAATACATTTATATTACTATTTGAGTTACTTTACTACTATTTATATCATACTTACCTTGTAACTATTTTTTAGTACACTTTATTATACACTTATACCTACTCACTTATTATTCTTATTACCTTTGTACACACACCAAATACTAAATAGTTCATCCTTATTTGCCCGGCAATATCGTTTAATACCGATTGAGATATTATAACACTACTTGCCATATTATTATACACATGCAATACGGGTAAGTCAGTAGTCAGTACTCAGTGAGTATAGTGGCACGACGACTATATTACTTATGATTAAAATACTGGTATAATAATTAATAAAATGGTAGGCATATTTTCCCAATATCCTTCGTAGATCAATCAAGAATGATGGAAATTCACAATTCACTATATTATTCTCGGAAATTAAATGTGTATATGTACAAATAATATTATGCTCTCTAAATATAAAAAAAATATATAAGTACCTACTGTGAGAAAGAAAACAAAAGCGATACTATAAAGAAAGGTATATATTAATTTCTGAGAAAATTGTTCTTATTTACCATTTTTGTTTCGGCCTTCACTGCTCTCTCTACAATTTCATTGTACGCTGACAATGGAACCTGAAAATAAGGGATACATTAGATTCTTGGCAAAACGTTTACTACATGCTGAAACGTAGTCATCATAGAAGACGTAAGGCTGATACACATTTTAAATTCATGAAATAAATATATGTTTTCAACTTTTAATATAATCTGCAAATATTATACCGTTAATTCTTCTTGTTTTGGCATTTTTTGTTCGATTACTGATGGTGTACCTACAACTTCAACCGTCTAGGCCTAAAGGAAGAATGAAAGGAAATCCAGATTAATATCTGGATATTTAACACAACCAAGACGTTGAGAATATTCAGCAACACTCACCACCAGCAACGGTTGTAGATGATGATTATTTAGATTAATTTCCGAATTATGAAAGTAAAAATTCAATATTGACTAGTTTTTAGTTATGGTGTGTTGCTTGGTGAATTAAAACAAACAGTGTAAGAAATCAAAAAATACACTTTAGGTTCTATCTATTACAGTTTGTAAGAGTTTGGGTTTTTGAGGCCCAAAAACTACCCACGAATCAAGGGGGACACTTGATTTATGACCTATAAGCCGAACCACGTGATGACATGACCCTAAGGTCAAGTCGGTGGAACTTATAATCTTTATACACATAGTTACTAACGAAAGTAAGAGATTTAAATACAAAAGAGGTAAATGAATATATTTCGAGTAAAAAGAATAATAATTTTAATGTAATCGTGAAATTATATTTAACACGGTGCAGATTTGAAAATAATAATACATTTTAGAGTTAGAGTTACATTTTAACTTAATGATATTTTACTTTGGCACATGGCGGGTGCACAAATATATAATATTTGTATAAGTACCAGTCAAGTACAAAAAAGAGAACAATATTTTATTTAGCACATGGCAAATGCATAAAAAAAAGGTTAATAATTAAATTTGGCACATGGCAAGTGCATGGGTGCATAATATTTATACGAATACAGGAAAAAACCAAAAATAAAAGATTAATATTTTTACTGTCACCGCAAGGAGGATAATAATAATTTAAATAAAAGAGCTTCAAGGATAGGTATGGACTTAGGTGATTCTTCCACACGACGGGATTATACGTTGCGCGCACTTGGCTATACAGGATCCATGGACATATAACTCATGTCGTGACCACAGGGTTAAGTATGCAAAAAAGCATAAATAATAATAATACATTTTTGCCCGCACGTATGGGAGAGGTTTTGTCACATGCCGTCATTATGTATATATTTTGCTTTAAGAAAAAACGAACCGGGGAAAAAGGGAAAGAAAAAGAAATTGTGATCATTGTAGTTACAAGACAGGGGGGGAAGGGAATAATACTTTACGAAAAATACGACGACGATGATGATGATGATGAAGATGTCAATTGGCCACTTTACCCGCCACTAGCCCAAACGGCCGTGCTTAGCCCATTATGTCGTCTGTGATGCTCGTTGACGAAAATAATAAACAATATGTTCACTGTCAAAAGAAAAAGTGTTGGAGACTTCCACGAGTTTTTTTTTGGAGATCGAGGTGTCCGGGTGTCGTGATTGATGAAACGTGTGGTCCAGCCCGTGGTTGTGGAAAAGGTCACTAGAGAGCCGTTTCTCATTTCGGCCGTTAGTACCTCCGTCGAAGAAATTGTCGAGAGAGAGTTTAACAGTGTCATAGCGTGATGAACTTTTGTACATTAATTATATTTAGGGGACAGGTTGCCCTGTCGGCACGCCGGCGGCCGAAACAGCGGCGCACAACCCCGAAGACGGGCAAGCAGCTGCGACATCGATGCGATGGACACTGCTAGTACGGGGGGTCGGGGACAGATATTGCATAAAAATGTCGTTTTTCATAATAATACTGAATTCACACTTGTATGATAACATAAATTAATTATATATTGGATTTAGCAAGTTTGATGGTACTTATTATTTTAATAAAGTAGCCGGAAAATTCCGGGACGTTACAAATTATAATAATATTGAATATTGATAGGGATTCACGAAATAAAAAAAGTATAGAAAAAAAAGAACTTTCGTGGTAATAAATCCATTAAGTTAATCATTGTCTGCGAAGGTGATTCAGTGATTGGCTACTAATCTAATGAAGGCTTTATATAGAGGATGTCGGAGAATTTTTTTCTCTCTGACCCACGCGTAACATAACAAATTGTACGCTCGCAATAATGATTATAATAATTTAGGTATTTAGGGGGGAGCAATGGGGACATTTACCCCGGGCGGCCAAATATTGACCTATTTAGGGGGCGGTCGGACTACCCGTGGTAACTCGGTGTAGTATTGATCAATAAATATATTTTTTTTTTTTTGAAAGAATTTGTACTATGACTCAACTCTTGTGAACTTAACAGTGCAACGATAACGGATAAATGCTAGCGCCTAGCATAGCATATAATTAATATTATTTTAACATAACCACTGTTGTAGATAGACAACCATGACTTAACCATAAAGAATTATAACTAAAAACGTGTTAAGAAAAATCAAAAAAGTGGATCTATTTTTTGGTTGGGAGGGGGGGGGCGTAAAATTATGGTTGACTCGGGGCCCAAAAATTGTAAATGCGGTCCAGATTATAATCATAATAATTTCTACAACTTGAGTGATATGACCGCTTATATATTGAATGGTAAGATTATTGTCTAAAGTATCTCATAGGCTTTTTATTATAATTTAATTTTAAAACGAGTTATGAGCACTTTAAAATTGTTAATTATTTGCACATCTTATGTTATTTTACAAACGGTAATCATTAAATTATTATATTGTCATACTGGCAAATCGACAGTGTCTTATATTATCATCATACTTATAAGTTATAACTTATGATCATCATTGTTTGGACCCAGTTCCGACTATGTGGATAACATCGCATGGTGCAGACTGCAGATACATCTGCCCGGACCGGAACAAGTACTCCGGGAAGTAGTTAGCCAACAACTAGGTCAGACGTATTACACATGTTTTGTTTTTTAAATTATTTTGCAACGCTTGTTGTTGCCAACATGGTATATAAATCATAAATGTATTATCGCTCTCACTTTCGAGATTGTTTATTATTTATTATGATGACAGATTTGTTTGTAATTTGCGTTAGGACTATAACCTAGTGTATAAGGTACTCGCATGTACTGATGTACGTTCTTATAAGTTCTGTATGCACAATAAATTGTATGCAGTCCACTACTAGGATACTTGTTTCTTTATATATTAAATAATTAATAAGAAAAAAAATCCAACCACAAATGTCGAGTCACAACCACGTCAAGGTTAACCGGATTTCACGACAATCATAGTATCATTGATAATATATATTATATATAATCAATGATAATATACACAAATCGTGAATATACTTCAAATATAGTAATTTTTCTTTACAATTTGTAAAATATTAAACATAATTTATTAAGTGACTATTCGCGACTATGCACAGTGCAATACAAATTATATAATTTATGAAAGGATCGCGAAGATTTACATAATATGCTAAATATACTAATATTTTTGCGATAAGCGCACCAAATAATACACAGAATAAAGGCTATTAGTGCCTCTAAATGCAATAATATTTTACATGGCAATTAGCGTCTTAAACTACTTTAATACAAAATTATGTTTAACCACGTCAATTGGCGCTCGTAATAAAAGCCATTTGTTTTTCGTTGACGTTGTTGAATGGACTGACTATAGCTTGGCCGTGTTAATTAAATATTTGCCATGCATGGCGATTATCGATAAAGCCCAGTGCCATCTACGTACATATTAATACTATAATGTAGTTCACATACGACACAAATACGACAAAGATACCACAAGGACAAAAATTGTGTTGTGTGTTGGCTGTTAGGTCGCGGAGAGGTACGCGGGGAAATGGCATTATTGTTATTTTATTATTATGCGATCGGGCGGCTACAACAATGAAGATCTTCAATTTAAGCGCCACTGAGTACCAGGGTCTTATGAACACATTGCGATGGCAAGCCACACACTTTGCGTGGCAAGGCTATACGGCATACGTATAGGTAGTAGGCACCCACTTATTAGGATCGTAAGATATACATAATATAAGGTAATCATATTATTTTATTACCTACACTATTATTTTACTCATTTTGTCCTATCGGTGTGAAAAAATGCGTTTATGGAATACATACTTCTTTGGTGGAATCCATTGATTTAAATCTAATGAAGTAGATATCTTTAATCTAGTTGATCATCAATCAAAGGTGTCGGAAAATTGTCTTTCACTGTATAAATTCTTAACCCTCTGTAATCTACCCATAATTTAAAACTTTTTTTCTTTTTTTTTCACTAGCACAATCGGGGTACTATAGCGACTGTTACTAGATCAAATTATAAAACAGACCAACAGCCAAATATTAGGTACACAATCTACGACTATCTTCTCGACCGGAAAAAAAATTGGTTGCTCATGTTTTAGTATTATTTTTTTTTCGAATTAAACTATAATCATTTTATGAGCTTATGTTTATTTTGGCTATATATTTAACATTATACTTTATACATATAAAATATTAATAAATTTATAACTAAAATCAGTAAAATCACAGTGTAAATCAAGATTTATATTTTAAAAATAATTTTGTGATATTGCTATAATTGGTATTCAATATTTTTTACATTTTATTGTACTACTGATTTCGATATTATGAAATGTTATCCTGAATTATTTTATATTTGTATGACTAATTAACTAACAATAATAAGATAACTTGATTTCATCATTTTTAAGAAGTGTAGTAGTTAGGGGAGGCTTTAGAGCTTAAGACCCCCCCCCCCCGCCCAAAAAACCCAACATACCCGTTAGTATCACAGCCCTAACAATAAAATATTGAAGCTTAATTCCATTAGAAAAAAACCTTGCTACGCGGTACTGATGTTACTTCATGACATTACTTTTAAAAAGTAATTTTGTTACAATTGTGTTAATATATTTAAAATATAATGACATTAGGTACTACAACATTACTGCAAAAGTAATATTTTGTTATTTGCGTTAAGGATGCTGGATCAGGAACGACAATAATCACGTAAGACATGCCAAAAGCCATAGGCGGATAGGTACTTTTTTATTGGGATATATTATCCCTTTTATTAGGGCCACATATACCTAGGCCCTATATATTGTATTTAAAATAAATTTAACTTCTTTTGAGTTTTATCGTAGACACATTGACTTAACAAATCTGGATCCGTTATTTTTCTTTTTGAAGCTCTACTTGCGAAATTTCGTTTAGACATAAATACATTATTAATAATTATCATATATATATTATTTAATAAATTAAAACACAATTAGCAAAAAGCCACTGTCACAATAGCCAATAGGAAAAGTAAAATAAAAATAATAACACCTGATAAGATTTTAAATAATTACATAGGGTACCTATAGAGTAAGAATAGGTAAATGATATTGTTATACTTGCTTACTTAGTTTATATACTGTTTATTAGTGTTGATGCAAGAGAAAATTATATGCTAGAAATTCACATTAATACACATTATTTAAAAATAGAACAGATCGAATTTATTATGATACAAAGACATGTGTATAAACGTAGATAGTACTTAATACGTCATACTTAACTCTCACCAATCGAAAAATGAATTATTATTATTATTATTATTATGGTTGTTTATTTTTGTTATTCAAACATCGATTATATTTATTTATGTTTACATATTATTTATTTTTAGCACAATAGTACATACAACAAAATACAAATGTATAAATACGGGTATCGACGAGTTTATACTGAGGCCCCTATTGGCCCTAATGGAGAATTAAAATATTACAAATACGCATTAATACTGTACAGCCACCAGGGCACCAGCCAGTATTATAAAAACTTACTTTTATATTATTAATTTTTTATTTTTTAGGATTGGGGCCTCTGAGTATAATATTAATGGGGGCCTACCGGGAAAATCCCGATTTCTCGATGGGTTATTCAACTCAAGGTTAGGTTCGCCGTGGGAATTTATCATTATTACTAAACTTAATGACTAACTTGAATACATAAAATACGAAAATTCTCATTTCTTAAATTGTCGATATTTTATGGAAAAATTTTGAATATGTAGAATCCTCTCGACATTCCCTAACCAACACAATGTCTAATTAATATGCATTTTCAAAATTAAAATCCATAGTATCCAGCTTCTTCAATTTTGTCTTTGAATAGCATGGAGTATATTTGATAAAATGTGTATCTTTTACATGATCCTGCGAGTGCGGAAATTTATATGCGGGCTGTGCGCCATCGGTGTTCGGACGCCCGGTACTCGATAACGAATTTTTTACTAGTTGTACACACTGCAACATTCATTTAATTTTCACACAGTATCACAGGCCACAGCTTAAATATTAAAATATAATCGCTATATGAAATGACTATATATTAGTAATATTACTCCTTAAAACTCGCCAAACTTCAACCCCCTTCTGTGTATCAAAGCCAGTTTTTCATAGGCATTTTCCGCAATTCCATAAAATTTGAAAATTATTTTTAAAATTTTAATTACTACCTTAATTATTACACTCTACTTATCTATTACTCGATACTTATTTGGAGGTAAAGGGGTTTGATAGGTGTATTATATATTTATATTCATACAAATGACATCACAGGAAAAACTCTTAAGTATGAGACCTCGTACCTCATACCTCGTTGATATTTGATCATTTTTTCTTTTATCTGAAAGATGAGAACTTTTTGCAAGTTGGATTAAGGTCCAAATTTTCATTTCACTTAAAAGGGTGCTTGAAAAATAACAAATATTGTGCATTATTAAAATACATATGTATTTTAGTTCCTATAATTATAATTTTTTAAATCGAGCTTTGATCTAAACTGAAGAATGTTCTCTTATTTTAAATAAAAAATAAATTAACGGAAGCTGACTATTCTACAAGGCGTGTAAGTTGTACCTAAAGAGATGTTTTTGTTATAAATACACGACGACACCCTTAAGTTACTTCCCAACACTGTCTGAGATATAAATTAGGTCCTAAATTTAGGATTACCGTGTATGTTTATTAACATAATTATTTCAGTTGTTAAATATTTATAATATTGATAAAGTGATAACTAATTTTGATTAGATATAGAAATGGTGCATGTACTCATGAGTAGAAGTGTTCAGTTCTCTACTTAAAAGCTCCTCATTTTTGCCAAATGCTTATAACTATGTTATATACTTATAAACAATGATCTTTAATAGGTATTCACTTTACGCATGTAGACTAAGTTCTTTATAAATTAAGTTAATAAGATCTTGGTTTGAGCTAAAAAATTTTAACCAAATAATTAATATAGTTACATTTAATACATTGATATGTATATTTTAAGGCCCACACCATGCAGTAGAACATATGTACAAAAATATTGAGCTAAAGCTAAACAAATTATTTTTATTGTATTTGTAGGGTATCTAATAGTATATGACAAAAAATTTTAAACTTAAAATATAATTTTCTTACTAAGTTAATTACATAATATGTAATATTATGATCCTCAAATTTAAATTTATTGTAAAATATCATACCAGGATATTTTACATTATCCAATTTGCTCAAACTCAAAGGTATACAGTTATATGTATGTTTTAAACACATTTGTAATATAAATGTATGGCCACATATACTCGATGCACATTAATATCATGACCAGTCGCTACTGGTAGAGATAGATATTTCGTATTTTATTAATGTTCAATATTATAATTTACCTAGTAATATTTATTTAAATTAAGTTGTAAATTATTGTTATTGCACAAACTTTTAAATTTATCCAAGAATATATTGGCAATTTTAAACAAATCATTATAATTTTCATGTTTAAATAAAATTACTCTATCATAATAGCATAACAATATAGTTTTGCATTAAAGTTTAAAAGGCAATTCATATATATAATAAATAATATAGGATAGTATAAGTTAATTCAATTTTAATATTTTTAGTAAATGATCTAAAATGCAATATTTACTTAAGCATTGTGTTTGTTTCAAATAACAAAAATAATAGTACATATAATACATTTTTAGTTAAGAATACTCTGAAAATTCCATTTGTTATACCTTAGGTATCTATAGGTGGACATTTCTTTAGCGTCAAGATAACTGATCAAGTAATAAGTGATAAACGCTCATTAATAAGCAAACAATTTTCTTAAATTGAATCAGTTGATTATATATTTTAATACTTATAAATTTATAAAAAATAAATGGTACCTACAAGTTTTATAAAATGTATAAATCAAAGCATAATACAAAAATATATTAAAAATAATGTATAATACTAGCAAAATATGATCACCATTACACAGATACAGTTGTAATTATTAACTTTTTTCAAAAACATTTTAATTACTACCTAGTGACATTTTATTCAACCAAAATAAAATTGTTTAAGACAGAATTTAAGCATCAACATTATTCCAAGATAAATATATAATTTATAGTATAAATAAAACATACTTGGGTTTCTATATTTTACACTAAATAATATTTATTAGAATAAACTAGATTAAATTAAGTTGTAATTACATAATAATTCTAAGAATACAGGAAAATGTGGTCTATGAAATACAGAGTAATATCAAAAATTATATTAAGAGTTCCTGAAAGAGTGGTATACTAAATTATATAATAAATAGTAGTAGGAAAAACTTAATATTGTTATGACATTTCTCCTGTTTGCATCAAGGCATTATTATATTGTTTTGAAATAATTTTTTCATTTTCTTTCAATCATTCGTTTGTGATTCCAGTTTTAACATTGCTGTTCTCAACTTTTGAAGAAGATTAACATCTGGACCATTTCTAATTTTTTCGGTTTTGGATTCAGGTGAGTTTGGTTTGTTCTCATTGTGTTCAAAATGTTGATTGCTATACAATCTTAATAAAGATCCAAAGTAATGAACATGAGGGTGCAATATCTAGAATCACACAAAAATTAATAGGAGAAAACAGAAGAATAGTTTAGTATTTATTGTTATATGTTAACCTTTAATAGAGCTTGAGCCCCTTTTTGGCGACCATCACGTTTATTTTTACAAATAACTGTTGCAGAATATTTATCTACAGTCATTGTGCAGCGATAAAAATTTTCTGTATCAGACCCACTTTGCATCTGTTCCACTTCACTCAATAGATTTGCACCTTCGCCAAAATTTCTATAAAAAAAACTTGCCTTTGAAAATATTAAACAAATACCTAACCGATTGTTATTATGAGTATTTCAAGTTAAGATAAGTGATTGAGTGGGCTAAATATCTAATAGAGCAGAATCAGATTTTAAAAAGTCAAGGCACAATTAATATGAACCAATGTAGAAAAAATAAGTAAAATTAGTCATGAAACGATGATGGTGGTATAGGTTAGTATTTATAACCTGAATTCATAAAAAAAAAAAAACTTAAAAGTATCTTCACTGCATGCAGATATTTTGGGCATGTATATACCTTTAGGCTACTGACTAATTTACCATGAGAATAAGTTAATAATATAATTATGAGAAATTATGATCTAATTACAAATACCAATATTTTCTACCTACCGACATCGTCAAGCAACGATCAACCAATATTGGTTTTATTTATATAATTTATTAAGTACTAGATACTTTTTTGACATGTGTAAAAAATGAACAATTGTTATGGGTGTTGAAGTTGGAACTTTGACAAAATTAGTTATCAATTTATTATTACAATAAAATACAGTTATGGTAATCAATATAGACTGGTAGATCGTTTCCGCTAAGAATAGTTTTCCATAAACAATGATTTATCATTGAATTAAAATTGAACACAATAAACATTACAGAGACCTAATCAATGGCAAGTAATAAGCATAAGAATGTAGAATTTTAGTTTAATCTAACTTGAGTCTTCTAGTTGTTTTTGTAATTGTATTGTAAAAGATTTGAAGTAAGTACAATTTAATTTCTCCATTTTTAGTTATTTTAACAATTAATGTATTGATAAAATAATTCCATAGAAACAGAAGAAAATAACAATATTTGTTTTTACTTTAATCTTTTGTTAAATTGCCAAATATTATAAACGCTATATTTTTAATAGATATTAAATACTAATTATAATTATTATGCTGTAAATAAGTACCAACCTATAGTATATTATTAAATTGGAAAAAGAATATAGTCACACAAATTTAGTACACCGATAAGATAATAGAATAACATCACGCGACCGCTGCCGTTCCAATGTAATTGGTAAAGTGGAAGTGAGGCACTGGCCGGGTGATGAGTAGAGCTGAGTTCATTTCCCTCTGGTAACACTCTTTGTGTAGCATAAACTTATAGAATGGCCCCATACATAAGACATATACATGTAGAAATAATATGTTTTTATTGTGAATTATTGTGATTTGTGGAACGCTTACTTTCAATAATTAAAAAAAAAATTAAAGCTTAAAATACCTACAACTATATTTTTTTCCACAAGACAAACATTCTGTTTAATGCACATTGAATGATAGCGGGAAGTTCAAATCCTCTCCACTTAACTACCAGTAAATGGAACTGTATGTGGCATACACACCCGAGTTTTAGTCAGTGTCCGATACATTACTCTAGTGGAAACGAATATACATTTTGCAGAATAAACAAAATAAAAAAAGTGGGCAAGTAACCGCTTTAATGTGCAGAAGATTTGAGTAAACAGTATACCTCCATAGAGTAACTGTTATGGGCATATTATATTTGAATTTGATGATAAATCATTGCATATAAAAAACCATTCTGAGCAGACAATCAATCTGTATTACTAAGTATAATTTATCATAATATATATTTTATACCGCTATTATATTAATTTATTTTATACTATTAGTAATCTATGTAAATAAAAATCCATTACCGCATGTATGGAAGATCATTACTTGAGAACGTCTCTAGTGATTTGAGTTGATTTTTTCTGTTATTTTTGTAATTTTCAGGATAAGTTTTGTATGAAGCACATTTTTTTAAGTCTGATTACAAAACTTAAAATGGGAGTTGCTAAAGTTAAAAGACTTAAAAACTACTGAACCGTTTTCAATAAAAATTAGACTCCTTGAAACTTATTTTTTCAAACTATTAATTTAACTAAAGGGTAGCTTACACATATTTTTTGTCACTGTAATGTCTGGAGGGACATCTAGTCTATATTATTATGTATAATTGTGAAATTAGTTTTTTAGTAACGACTTATCTCAGAAAAAACTGAATGAATTCAAACGGGGTTTTTTCAATTTAAAGAGTATAATATACTCTTTCTCCATAATAATATTATGGAGTAAATTTTAGGCATACTTTTATGGACTCAACTCCTGTCCACAATTGAAAGATAAAATAGGAATACACCAGTTTTAAAAAATTAAATATAACATCATACCTTTTCACACAAAGCTGTAACATTTCATATGGTGTGGATTCGGTAGATTCAGCACACATTTGTGGTATAATAGGATCTTTTACTTTTAATTTGTCAAAGATCTGAAGCATACATGCAAGTAAGAATAAATTGAATAATTGTACCAACAGAAATGGTACTTACTAAAAATACTTACTTTGTATTGTTCAAGATAATTATTCTCTTGAATTTCATTCTTGGTTTGACTTAACTTATCAATCTGAAATTGTTTGACGGAAGGTAATAATATTTGAAGAGTAGCTCTCGCAGAATCGATTTTAGCTTGTTTTTTGGTTGAGCCCGTACCCATACCATATTGTATTCCATCTAAGACTACGGTGCATAAATATGGATATTTAGATTGTTCTAAAAAAAATAATTGTATATTATTAATTCTGTACATGTTAATCATTTTGTACTTCATACTAACCAATTTCTTTAACCACAAATGAATGACTTGAAGTTTTCATTACACGTTGAATGTATTCATACAATATACCAATGTAACTTTTACTTTTTAAATTAATTATATATTGCAGATTTTCAGGATCAGTGAATGTAAGTATATTACTACTCCTTGTGACTAAAATTTTAAATATATGAAATTAGCATAGATGGAAAATTGATATATCAATACAAATGAGTAAAAACTATTATATTCAAATAGCAAATTACTCAGTATACTCGGTTCAAATAAGATCATGACTCGGCAGACGAGTTGTGAGCATGAGCTTGGCTTTTTTTGAGCGTCGACTTAGTAGAGGAAGTGTCTAATAAAGCGTCTGATAGACGCCAGACAAAAACTGGTTGTTCCGGGTCATGATCTTATTTTAAACAGAGTATAGTAACAGTAATACAGTGAGTTATGGATGTGATCACTCATTTTAGAATCAACCATTTATTGGAATCAAAAAAAAATCCTAAACCAAATCTTATGTAAATAATGTTAAATTTTCCTTTTATTACAGTAACTATATACCGGATAATTGAATCACTTTGATGAATATTCTTATCATTTTTATTTTTCAAACTGCTTCATTTATCAGGCCAATTGTATTTTTGAACATATCTGTGTGACAGAAACTAAATGGTTAAAATGCTAATGTAGATGAATCTTTGATATAATGGTTTAAACAAGCTAGAAATGTAAATTTACCAGTTAGTTATTCTATTTTAGAAGAATAAGCTATAAATTTAGCATTAATTTAGCTTTACATAATGATGATGTATTTAATTTTATATTACTAAAAATTATATACCATGAATATGGGTTGTAATTTCAGGCTAGTAGGAAAATTAAGTTAGAAGATTCTAGAGTGTAATCAAAAATTAAAAGTTTCTTTACATGATTTTAAGTTTATTTTTTATTGTTTTAATTTGTATTTAGTTTTAAGTATATGTATCTAAAAATATAGAATCATTAAAAAAAAAATGTTTTATTGAATCTATTAGTTAGTAGAATCAAAATAGCCTGGACCAATGTGATCACATTAATGGAACTCACTGCAGTACTAATTATTATTTTTTTCTTACCAACAGGATCGGTAGCAGTTGAAATTGGTGTTGATCTTTGAAGATATTTCATCTTTGCATTGGCTTTTTGTTCGCGTATATATTCTCGGCGCTTTCCCCACGAACTATACAGAAACAACAATGGTAAGTAAGACATATTTAAATAATAGTCCTAAAAGAATTAATATTTTAATAATAAATATTTACTGAAATTTATGACATTTAATATTTCTAAATTTGAATATTTTACTACAGTAATTTCGATACTCTGCATGGCTCAATGTTAAAGGACATGCTGAAAAACAATTTAAAATACATACACAATTTTTTTTAACACTTAGGTATAATGCAATAAAAATACTGTAAAATATTGTACAAATATTACTGTTTGCAGGAGAGATTGAAGATGAGGATGAAGCAACATTGATTTCATTCTGGGTTTCATTATTTAATTTCTGATACAAACAAGGTACATTTTCTACTGGAATTTCATGGTTCTAAAAATTAAGATACATTAAAAAAAATTTAATGAAACAAAAATAATTTGAAAAAATTCAATTTATAACAAGCACTAACTTTAAGACTGTTAACTCCTAGAAAATATGGCTTTGAAAATGAACACACTCTTGTTTCTGTATTCATATAAAGTGGCATACCACTATCATGATCTATTTTTTCCCATCCCTCTGGTAAATCATTTTCGCTACAACTGTTTTCATCTAACCCACATAAAGAAAATTTTTATTGGTTAATATAATAAAACAAGTTTATTAAAATTTACCATATTGACGAGTTGTTTCTTCTTTTTTGTATTCATGTTCCACAGTGGTTGCCTTTTGGTTGCAGAAAATAAAATAGTTATTAATTATTTTAATAGGAAATGATTATAGACCAGTATTTTATACTTAGTTGAAATCACAAGTTATATAACTAACAACATAAGTTTTACATAAAGTAAGAAGCAAAGTTCCAAATATGTGTAGGTACCTAGGTTTGGCTTGATGGAATTTAAGACAAGAAAAATACACTAGCATTATATAATTGTTCACAAGTACCGCTGTCAAGATCAGCTAGTAGTAAACATAATTGAAAATCATCTTGTTATGCTTACTTAACTAAAATAATATGTACTTTTTGTCCATGAAACACCTCACCCCCTATCCAAAATTAGTCGAAACGTTTGAAACTAAACAACTAAACAATAATTAGGTACTGTGCAAATTATTATTTTGAGCATAAACTGTTATTTACAATATTTTTTATTTGTTAATTTGAATTAAAATATTACTCTTGTACAAATGATGAATAGTATAAGGTACAATTATATTGAGTATAATATACATTATGTCATTATGAACAATAATAATAATAATAATATACATCGAAGTTAAAACAGAAAAAGCTGACATGTATTTTCAAAATTTTTTTAAATTTTATACCTAATAGATTAAAAACAAAAACTTTAACACCTTAAAGGAAAAACAATAAACAAAATATGCAACAAGTGTATATAGTAGCCTGGAACAATGTTGTATCTGGATGTGTCTAAAGGTGCCCCCTACGAGTGAATTCTAAATACAAGTTTGGTTTGCCGGTACCGATGTCCGGTATTATATTATGTAACATATCGAACATAAATCCTCGAGTCAGAACTTATTGTCAATATAATACCCACTTTGTCCTGCCCCCAAATTGATTACACACGAGCTATGGACACCTGTTATTCTGTATACGCTAGGGTCGCCCCTATGTCATTTAGCCCGACGAGTGTAATCGAAAAACATACCTTCGGCTGCTGCTGCATATTATGGTCATCATCGCCGTCGTTCGAATCGGATCCGGGGGCTAATTTTTCAGTGTAGGACATGACGGCGGTGTGGATGTCGTTGTCGAGGCCAGGTGTCAATGGTGGCGATAAACCGGGAACTGAGATAGTATATTATGACATCGCTGTGGTCGTTCAGTCAGCAACTCAGTAGACGGCTGCTACAGCCTCCACTCTCCGGTATGAATTACGCAGAAGTACAGAAAACATAAAAGAATAGTACCTACATATAGAATATACGAGTATTACGCATGGATAATAAAGAGATGAATAGACTATTGGAGTTTATCATTCATTCCTGTAGTACTATCAATTTGAGGTTATATAGGGTAGATATTAATCGCGCGCAAACCTACAGTATTTCAATTATACTACTAATATTTGACCAATACTTACATTTGAAAAAAAACAATACTTAATTTGATAATTTATTGATCCATATTTTGTTTGTCTCATTTATTCTATTCATATCCAAAATTAATGAATTCTTTGTACCTATTTGAAGTTTGAACATAACCTTAAATAATACAACGTGTAAGAGAGAGAACAGTCTTAAAGACGTTTTCTCTCTCCCACAAAAATAAACACAACCCCGCACAGTGTTAATATAGCCATGGCTTATCCATATATATGTATTATCTATGGTATTGTGGTGAACCTTCACCACATAATTCCCCTCCGGGGCAGGTAAACGTGTTGAACAGTTGGTCACAATGTTTTAGGCGGCACAACCGGTCGCCTACTCGGGCAGCGGCGCCCCCCCCCCTCTGTTGTTCTTTATTGATCCGAGCTTATCGACCGACATACCGCACGAGCGACTTTCGATCGACCTCCATTTTGTTGCACCTTTTAAACGTCACTAAAACCTCGTGACCACCGTCATCGTGTTTCATCCGCGATTACCTTGTACACCCAAAATTGTTATACCCTTACGCCGATCGACGCCGAATTTGTTATTTTGTTTAGTCAATAAACGTAACTTATTTACTTTTACTATGTTTCTCTGTTCCCTCATTGTCATCTCCTACCTCCATACAGCTATCACGTGTGAATGATCGTTGGAGGTCAGCGCGACGTCGGTAACATTCGTTTACGCTAGTTCACTCAATACTAGAATACGGCAGGTTACCTGGCATTTTTATCTTGCTAAAGATCAAGGTCTGAACGGGAACAATACCTTTTAATCATACCAGGGATATGACACTGTATGAATTAGCCGAATCAGGCGATTGCGGCCTTTGAACACCGCCATGGCATACGTGAAATAGGGAATGGTAAACAAGCAGTACTTTGGCCTTTGAAGTAGTAAACGTTTCCTGAATACAAGGTTCCAACTTCATGTTGGTGTATGGGCTTGTTTCCTGGATTCAGACTTCAGTTCTTAGATAAACTAGAACTCGATCAGCTGATCAAGTGTCATTTCTATATTGTTCTATGATCATAGATATTAGATTCTATAGATCATCATCTATACCTATCTAAAATATGAGCTCTTTCCTGCAGTGTTTTTAGATACTTCGGGAGTGAGTAATACTTTATCACTGTTATAAATTATGTCAAAATTGTTACTTACATATTATATTATATCATACTACTATATAAAATAGAACCCCCTAGTATAGTTTTCACTAATCAATAGGTCTAGATTCAGGGAAGGTTTTAATATACAATTTATTCGTATAACTTGATTGATAAAATTACAAAATTATTTGTGCCATACATCCGTGTATTTTAATAGCATAAAATTATCGCCTCGTGCACAGATTTCTCTTCCACAATGGCACATTTATAAGACTTAAAAGAGTGTTTCGAGTTCGAACCACTGTATCAGGCACTTTTTTTTGTGTCGTTTTTCCGCCTTTTACTTAGCTATTAGTTTTCAACGATTATTATATCGGTTATATAGCGTAATCTTAGTTTTGTTTGTAGAAACATAATAACTGAGTCATTTCAGTATACAGATAACACATTAATTATCGTTGTCGATACGCATGGTGTGGGGGAACTGCTGTGCGTATGTTTTTTGATGTCTAATTTCCTGGACATAATTGAAAATGTTTACCCAGATTTATCTAATATTTCGACTGAAGCGTCGAGTTGGATTCAAGAAAGGGCAATATTTATCAAAAAAACAAATGACATGATACTGTTAAAATTCAATGCTCCAACAAAAGTGAACTATTCTGTTGACACTGTTTTAAACACAGAGGAGGCAATACATTATCCAACTGAATTTTTAAATTCTTTATCTCCTTCAGGGACTCCACCACACAAATTAATTCTAAATGTACGTTCTCCTATAGCAGGGATGGCAAACCTTTTGAACACTGCGTGCCCAAAATTAGTAATAACCTTTTTTTAGAGCGTGCCATTAAAAAAATATTTTGTTATACTATAATTTGATTGTATAATGAATGTATTAGAATAAAAAGGTTAGTTTAGGTTATTAGAATTTAGAGGTCCTATAATATTGGCGGAAGCAATGCGAAATGCGTCAACGATTTCTAACTAATAAAAAAAAGTCCTATATTATTATTTATAATAATAAAAATGTTCGCGTGTCCACACAATCTTTTCGCGTGACATCTCGGGTACGCGTGTCATGGATTTGCTATCCCTGACCTATAGGCTATAATTTTACTTCGTAACTTAAGTGCACCAAAATTATGCAACGGTACAAGATTACAAATAAAATCTTTAAAAAACTGTCTGCTTCAGTGTATAATCCTTACTGGCTGTGTAGATGAGGAAATGGTCTTGGTTCCTTAAATACCAATAATACCAACCAATTTGCCATCCCAGTTCAAACGGCTCCAATTTTCCGTGAAATTAAGCGTTGCAATGACTATTAATAAAGCACAAAGTCAAACATTAAACGTTGCAGGTTTAGACTTAACCGTCCAGTGTTTTTCCCATGGTGAATTGTACGCAGCTCTGTCACGCGTCACAGGCAAACAAAATCTATTTGTGCTGGCCCCAGAAGCGAGGCACTTAAAGTGGTGTATACAGAAATATTTAATGCTTAAGACAAATTGATATAATTGACAAAAAATAAAAATCATACATATAACAAAACAAATATGTATATTCCGCACTTATATATAAAATTATACTAAAAAAAATAATTAAACAAACTTTTCACATATTCCTAAACATATATAAATGTACTGAAATCTAGCAATAGCAAAGCATTGCTCGGTCAGCTAGTAATATATATAATATATTACTTGTAATTGCCATCAGGCATTAATTAGTTAAAATAAAATAAATGATTGCAAGCATTTTGTTAACAGAAAAACAAATAATTCTAACATTTAATCCACTATTAAAACAAATGTATCTAATGGTTCAGTACCTAATATTCATTCATATTTTATCAAACAATATAGACAATTCCACATCAAAAAGTTATATATTTTAGACTCTGAGCAACATACTTAATATTTTAGAAAAGTTATAATTATAGACTTAAAAAAACAATTTTAAATTCATAAAAAAAAGATTACATATTTTAAATAAATATACTCTAGTTATGCTATATTAATTATGTTGTCAAGTTAATTTTTGATTGTGATGACACCTTCAATCAATGGAATAAGAACAAAACGACTATACATGTTTTGACAAATTACCACCAAATCTAATAAGTTTACAGTAATAAGTCTCCTGAAACATTTAATTTATACCAAATAAAGTGGAATTATTTTTTTTTATTAATGAAAATTATATTACACCTATTACCTTTGCATCCTGACGACCATAAATTAACATTTTGTAAATAATATGAAACCAAATGCATGATAACTTCTATCACGTGCAGCTCACTTGTCTTTTGCCACCGTGAATCATTAGTAGAATAAATCCTTCAAGACAAATTAATTAATTTAATGATTTTAAATGATAACACTTAAATGACACAGCTGTGAATAGATAAAATATATTACTTTTTATGTATTGCCATCAGACATTAAATAGGAGCACCAATATTTAACATAGTTGTGTATACAAATTCTAAATCTCAACTCAAGTTATAGTTCTTTTTTTATAGTCCGCAACTATTTTATATAAAATTAATTGCCTCGACCCCAGGTAACCACCTAATTATACACCTACCTACATTTTAAAATTCCATTTCTATTATTTATATTTATATGCATTTTGACATTTTACGTCGAAATATTTTATACATCTCAGTGGGTAAGTCACAGATCAAAATAGTAAAACTAAATTTTTTTTTTTAAATATTACCCTAGTAGTTTTAAAACTTGATATTCAAGATTAGAATGTGACAATGAAACTATTCGGCTTATAGATTTACCATCAGGTCCAAGATCATACAATTTAATTGAATTATTTTCGGCCTGAATACTATATAACAAGAATTTCACCTTGGGTGAAATCAGCGGATGGAATGAATCGTGTTCAAAATTACGGCGAAGTTAGAATCTGGCGATCGGACTTAGTTTTCAAGTTTTAGCTATTTAAAGTTCGAGACCCACCCAAGGTGGTTTTACATAACAAGCCGATGGATGTTTTTGATTGTAATTGTCTGAGCGAGCACAGTGGACCACGTTGGTGCATAGTATGTAACTACAATAAATTTCAATTAGCAATAACTTTAAAACCGAGTTCGACCTCTAAATTCTGACTTCGCCGTCGTTTTCAACATTCTGAACAAATATTGTTGAAACAAAAAAAAAATGCAAAAAGGGTGTCCTAAAAAACAGATAAGTCGCAAATCAGCATTGACGCTTATTGATCTTCGTTGCGAAGTTAATATATTATTTGTATTATTTATTATTTATCAGTTATCACGGTACAGCATATCGTCGCTATCGTCTAATTGGTGTAATTGATAAGGAAAACACGAATATGACGTGATCAACAGCCCAGGTTAACAACAGTAAGGCCCTATCGGTAGTGCTTTGACAACAGCAGCCGTGACCAGGGCCGGTTGTCGCTGGGGGTGACTTCCTTCTTAGTTTTCTTATTTAACTTAGGTCAGAGGTCTACGTCTATCCGTAGGCTGAAGGGTAGGACGGGTTTACTCGAGGATTTACTTGAATAAATTAGGTCATCCATATGCCCCCACCATCCCCCCCTCAATACTCTAAATAGTATAATATTGTACATTATACTTATGGCACTTCGGTACCTAGATATTGTTTGCGCGATAAAGCTCTAAGGTTGGAACTTGGAAAAGAAGGTTATTAAAATTAAGACTTGTTAGATTTATAAATAATTATTATAATTTATCTTAATCATTGCCCTATATTGTACGACGTGTTAGGTTAATTGTGATTTTACCATCGTTCTAACTCGTTGTAATACGTATGTTTCCCGAACCAAAAAACCAAAAAACCAATGAATATGGTTTGTAGCTAAAGCGAATTTGTTCCGGCCATATTCTACCACGTACATGATCTAATGTAGTAGTATTACGTAAAAATGATTATTATCATTAAGTTCATATTGTACAGTATAATGTAATCTATGTTATTATCTATAAACTTTGGCCAAACCACAGCTGTTTACGGCGATAAGAAAATTAACAATCAATATTGAATATTTTAATATTAATAATTATAATATACATTAGTTTTTTAATTGTACCTATTACCTACGGAGTACAGGCTACAATTAGGTAGGTATTCGTCATATTTTATTATTTTGTAATTGTCGACCTACTGTTCTTACCTATTGTTTATTTTGTTGGGTTCGTTTACTCAGGATGCTACTATTTACTTTTGGGTAGTACTAAACAGTACGAGTTTGATGCAAATGTCGGCTTCAGGCGACTATTGGTCGTTCTGTCTCGAGACGATCAACCCAATGCAAGATGTACGTGCTGGACTGGTACGTGAGGTGGGGTCGTTAGTGACATGGTCGGTGTCATCATGTAAATCTGGTATATAACTATGACATTACCTATTATGCTTTAATTGTTATGTTATATCTTGCAGTGTTGTACCTAGAAAATTTTTATGTGCAGGTGAAATATTTATTCATCCCCGAGTTCATCCTTACCATTTCTGAAAAAATGTAGTCAATCAATTTGGCCCAAAAGCAATTAAATAATTTAATTGTAACGTGAGAAAGATATTTGTGTGTACCTATAGTAAAGTAAAGTATCATATTATTTTGATAGTTAGGAACCCTTGAATTATGAGTGAACGATGGTAGGTATGCTTGATTCGATTATGATTTTTTTTAGATATTCAATGTGAAAATTAAAATTTTGCAACTACAATATTCGTCAATTTAAAATAATATAGTATAATATGTTCATTGTACTGATATTTTTTTATCTTAATGCAGTATGAAGGGGTTTTACAAGGGTTTTACTATACTGAGAAGATAGCTAAGTATAGTATAATATATACAATGATATGAAACATGATAATATTAATTAATCAATTGTATTTATTTATTTATATTTGAATTTATAGTATAATAATACATACCCGTATTAGATCTGTTTAACCTGTCATTTGTATCACTATATAAGGTCCATTAATATTTAGTTAGCATCGCCATATTGTATTTTCATTGTTATTTACTAAGTGTTTAATTAACATGAACATTGAAACCAACCCCAATTTCGAATTACTAAAAGTACGGAACTGTACAAAATAACCTGTGAAATGAGCCAAGGTACATATTTAAACGCTTAAAAAAAAAAATATATATTTTATAAATAAAAAATGAAATAAAAATAAAAAAATAATAATGTTACAATATTTAATAAATGTTTTTTTATTTTTTTTTTAAATATGTGTATTATAATTTATAGATATAAAAAGTACAAAGTTTATTTAGTATAATATAAGATATAATACAAAACAGTATTATATGCTGCAAAATAAAAAATCATTAGTTATCAGATTATATTTCCGATAGTGCTATTAATAATATGTTATATTAAACGGTTAATTCAATTAATGAGGTTCTGTTGTATTACAATATCATTTATTTTGGATCGAGTGGTCTGAAGTATATTCTTGTAAAAAGTGTGTCCCCCTCACCATGATACCAATGATGTATTATTATATTAATATTCTTAATACTAAATTAACTACATAGCAAATCAAAATCATTAAACATGCATTTTTTGATTAGGTTTTGGTGTGAATCACTTAAGAGATGACAGTATAGAAACATATTGGCAGTCATGCGGACCACTTCCACATTTAGTTAATATTCAATTTAGACGTAAAACTGTTGTGAGTGATATATACATATATGTTAACCATAGACTTGATGAAAGCTATACACCAAATATCATATCAGTCCGCACAGGTACAAATTTTAATGACTTACAGGAGGTTGAGTTAGTTGAACTGTGTGAACCATATAGTTGGATAAGGATAAAGATAAAAGATATATGTAATTTATCATTGAAAACCCATTTACTGCAAATAGCAGTTTTAAAAAATCATCAAAATGGAAATAACTGTCATATTAGACTAATTAAAATACATTCACCTGTTTCTACTAAAGATTTTCTTCTGGGCAATTTTAGCACTGTAGAAATGCGACAATATACAACTATAAAATAAATTTTTTAAACTTTCTATTAAGTACATTCTAAGTCATTAAATTACCCATATTAAAATTCATGAATAATAATAATAATAAATATAATTTAAAATTAATTTATATCAGACTTCATGATAAATAATATTGCAAAAATGTTCTCATTTCAACAAAAGTTACAAAATAACTGACAATCCTTAACCGAGACTTAAAATAAATTAGTGTAGACGCCATAATATCACAGATTATATAAATATGTGTTAATATAAAATATATTAACACATTGGTACACAACAGTATTTTTTATCTGTCCTTTTGTGTATTATAGTTAATTTAATCAAACATTTTGTTTTAACTTGTATAAGTTTCACAAGTTTTAAACAGATTTTTAAATATGTCATCTATCTTTAAACATTTATTTTATTTGTAAACTTACTTTTATTAAATTTGATACAAATAATCTTATCATTATTAATATTAATCGTTTTTATTTTGTAAATTATCATAAAATAACTATATAATAGAAGTTTTTAAAAAATGTGCAACATTTTCATTAATAGAATGTGAACAGTGTATTGTTAATAATAGTTTTATTGTATTATAAACATCTTAGATACTAATTGTATTTACTATTGTATTGTAATATACTATTTCATATTTCAAGTAGGTAGGTATTAAAACAGTTTTCTACCGGTGTTTCTTAACGAACAAGTGTGCTGTGAACAGGCTGTAGGTGTAGGCCACTATCATATTGTGGTATTTTCACGCCTATTGTATTATTATAAAAAAAAAAAATTTCCCAGTATATATTATGTACAATACTACTATAATATTTTTTCAAAATGTCTTGTAATAAAAATGAAAAATTGAAAACCTCTGTATGATTCTTATGACATTTGACATGACATGTAACAGTGAAACCTGTTTATGAGGCCATTTGATATAATCACGGGGCAATCAAACACATCCTCTAAAGACAGGGACTTTTAAAAAAACCATCTTTTTGCCAGAACATTATCATTTTTTTTTCCATTGAAGAGAGGTGTCTATTATATACAAGTGTCCTTAAAGACAGGTTTCACTGACTTTATACTACATTATACTAAATATTTTTTTAATATTTCCACTTGCTTTGAGTTGATTCTACACATTTGAAACTTGTTTTAGTTAATATTTTATTTTATTTTCTATTTTTCTTTATTTTCTAAAAATGTCAATAAGTTTTTTTTATTTATTAAAAGGTTTAAAAATTTAATACTATGTTCCTGAAAAGTTATTTTAATAGTAGTTTAAAAATATTAAAGGTACATATGCACAACTATTTTTTATAAACATTTCAAGTTCATATTTTGAAAATAATTCATCAAAATTACCAGGGCCTTGTCTTTCCCTCCTCTCCATAGGTTAACTATCAACTATTTCTCTATTTATATTATATAACCTACATTTTTATTAGGTGTACTATTAAATCAATATTGTGCATATTGTATGTAAGACTACCGGGTGCCTCCCTCTTCCTTCTCCTGTCACCTAACTAATAAAAGTTGAAAATGAATCAGTATTACTAAATTTGAAAAAACTGTTAAAAGTAGCTTTAACGCTCCCCACTACCACAGCTTTTTGTGAAAAATCCTTTTCTGCTTTGCGAAAGATTAAAACATGCCTTAATTCATCTATGAAGCAAAATTGTTTTAATGACTTGGCATTATTGTCTATTGGAAATTCTAAGAAATTTAAATTTAAAAAAAAATATGTGATGAATTGGCTAAAGAATCTAGAAATTTATATTATAAAAAACATATTTTAATAAATTTAATATTTCGTAGTTAATATATTGGTTGTATTTAAATGACAAAATAGTAATTAACACAATATAACGCTTCTAACTAAAAATAAGTATTGTTTTGGATCATTCTATGTAGTAATTTATGGTATGAAATGTTTAAATATGAAGCCCACCCCCATGTATTGTACCTTTAAATACACCCCAGAAAATTACGAAACTGTATGAGATTATGTACATAGAATGACAATCTTCACGAGTTGGGTTGGATGCTAAACAGCGTTTTCTGAGGTTTCTCCAAACATCTTCAATTTTTGTTGATAATTTCACCACGCGCTTTGTAAAATTAATGACCTATCTCTAGACGTGACAATAGCAGATCTGTTAAGCTTCTAGATACTTATGATTTTTTGAATGTATATTAAAACAAAAAATGTGTACTGCAAATAATGATTATAAAAAAGCAATAGAATTTGCACTAAATCTGAATTTATAATATAATGTATAGTGTGTAAAAAAATATTTGTTTTTAAGGTGCTATTGTTTGGCATATACTTTAATTAGTTTATAAATACATTTTTAGTAAGTAATAGATATGAGTATAATAATTAGATATCTTATTTTAAACATTTATAGATTTGCTTGAAATAGATAAATGCAGTTAGTCCTTAAATTCATATTGTAGTTGACACTTAAAATGATTAATTCATTAAATAAATTATATACATAGATGTCATAATAACATGAATAGTTAAAATATAAAATAAATAGTAATTAATTTAGCTTATGGTACATTCTATATTAAAAAACAAAAATAACTTAATACACGAGTACCTTCTCTCAGTAGAGTACAAGGAGGGTTTATAAACTAATCTTTTCCTACATAGTTTATTAACAAACAAATTGTGCTATAAATATACAATTTTATCAATCAAAAATAATAACAAGATAGGTATTAGCAAAACATGAAGAAAAGCAATGTTGATAACACAAATAGTTTCTGAAGTCATACAATTAAAATATAAAGTGCCACGACCAATTAATTATGCAAAATGAGATTTTGCATTTGATTTATAAATAACAATATTCACATTTTGACGAAATTGTTTTCTTACTTTATAAAGAAAAATAAAGCGTGCAAATACATTAAATTCACAGCTCTGTTGAAGAATTATAATATTGAATAATATAATAATACAATATACTTAAATTCATAAAGTGTAATAGGTAAGAACTATATGTAATTAAAAATTATGAATGTATGAAAATTAAATTGATATCAAACTTTATTCACTACAAACTGTTTACAATTTTATCATGCTTTCTAACAGTCTCTACTGACTATTCTTTCAGTATGTCAGGATCAGAATATGACTAAAATACTTTAGAAAAATACAGGTAAATAATCTCATGTTAGTGGCTAAATAGCAGGGAAAAACATAGATTGATTAATCTTCATTATCTTAATGAGATTGGTGCTCCTTTATTTGCCATTTAAAATTAAAATGCACTACATGTCATGTTTCTATTTTCTACTGGTAGCATACCCGTTTAGTAGCAACAGAAATATTTTTAGTTCCTATAACGTGGGCTACAGTATCTGGCCATCACCATTAAACCTACTTGCTCCCACTACCACTACCAATCACCACAACCTCCGTTTTAATAACATTCTACGTTCTAAGTACCCCAAGTCACCTCCTTATTCGAGCCAATAAATATTTATGAATTATAACTTAATACTTTATTTGGATGTATTTGGGTGTATATTGGTTTTAAAAGTTATTATAAATTATTATTTATCAATTATAGTAATTACTTTTAATAGTAATTAAAAAAGTATTTTATCTTAAAATTTTATATATTAAGATTAAAATTATCTGATTATTCTTTGGATTTTATAATGATACTTTATCCATATATATTTTCAAATAATAGTTTTGGATAATTTGCTTTTAATGAATTAATTATAAAGAATTTTAAAAACAAATTAATTACAAAAAGAGTCTAAAATGTTAAACAATTTATGTCCATCATTTTGTTACAAATTAATAATACTTTTAAATTAAGGATGTGAAGAGGATATATCAAAATTTAAAATCTATAGATGTGTTGAATTTGAGACTTCAGTGTTATATTATACTGCTAAATTTGGTGGATCGTCCAAGTCCATAGGAGATTCTTTTGTGTCCGGAAGATCTTCAGAGTCAGAGTTCAGAGACTTTTCTGTACTTGGATCTACAGACAACTTCAAATTTTTAGCTGAATCTCGCGGTGTTTCCTCAGTTGTAGGTGGGGCTGTAGACTCTATTACGTCCATAAATGAATCAAATTCTTCCAAACCATATTCCTATAAAAAATTGTAATTATGACACATGAAATACTTCATTGACAATTTAATTGAGCCCCATAAAGTTAGGTACTTATGTTATAAGTAAACCCACTTTGTTTACTTTAAAATAAGTTCCACAAAGATGTAAAATCCAATAATACAAAATAAATAACAAGTTTTTAGGTTTGTTGTTTGATATTGAAAGATATTTTATAATGTAATTTGTACATCAATTGTAAGGGGTTTTCTACGACCGCACTAACCAAGAAAACTACTGAACCGATTTGCCTGGAATTTTTTACTGTTATACCCAACACTTTGCTGAAGGTTTTAGTACTACTTTTGTCAATAAAAAATAAGTATATAAATAAGTTATTATTAATTAAAATAAACGTGTAAATTGGATACCTATCCCTTTTTAGTAAGAAATAGTCGCTGGCTGAAAATAAATAACAATCAAAATCTCTCGCGTTGCCCGGCAACGATTTTGATTGTTATTTATTAATTGTTTATTGTCAAAGCATATCTAGTTTGTGCTTGATTTGATAAAATGTTTTTGATTCTACTTATGAAGGTTTATTGAGAATGCTAATATAGTTAAATTTCGGGTAAGCGGCCAATTCATCATTATGCCGTATTGCCGCGAGTGCCAAGAGCACGGATTGAAAGTAAAATAAAATACAATGAAGTCGCTTTTTTATAAACTCCCAAACTACTTACTAAATAGTCGAGCAGTTTTTTTTAAATTAAAGAGGACATCACAAAAAAGGTTGTAGGCATAAATTTAGTCCGATAAAGTTAATAAATAATTAGTTATTATTACTTAAAATAAATAGGTAAATTGTACACCTATACCTTTTTTTAGTAAGAAATACTCGCTGGCTGAAAATAAATAACAATCAAACTCTACAACTACAGAGCTTCTAGGCAGATCGGTATCGACGTGGAATAATAAACAATTATGATAATTATTTAGTTTAGCAAAAAAAAAAACAATTAATTTTATCTGAGTATCTGCTATTAGTATTTATAATCAATCAATGGAGGTTACTGGCAGCAAATTATATTTAGTTGAACTCTCGAAAGGTCAAAATTTAAAATCAAAAGTTCTATTTTGTATTTTTCAAAACATTCGGCGGAGAGATACCTATGAACATTTTAAAATTATAGTATTATTTATACAATAATTGTTTTTTAACCTTGGTAACCAAAAACAGACGATATAATTTTTTGTCAACATTATGAAGAATCCGTGGTGGCGATGCTAAATTTATACGGATACATTACCACGGAGACGTGACTAAAAATGGTCTAAAATAAAAATAATTATTTAAAATCCAGAAAATAAATATTACTATAATATCTGAGAAATCTTGCAATAGCGAAGCATTGCCGGGTCAGCTAGTATATTATAATTTATAATTGTATATTATTTATACATATATTTAGAATTAAATCAGTAACTTGTGGAGCACTTGCACTTGAAAACTTACATAAATATTGAAAAAAAACGAAATTTTAAGTGTAAGTGAAAAACACTTGGAATCCATAATAGGTATATGGTTCAAAGTTAATCAATTTTAAATTAATTCCTGAAAAAACTTCAAAGTACTTCTTAACTTCAATATAAAAATGTTTTGAGATTAATCTGTAGTTTAACATATTGAATAGGTAGGCAAATTATATGACTTCATAACTCTATGCATTTTATAATGTTATTTCTGGTGACTCAATCTATGAAAATTTCTTTATCTAATATGAATTGTCCATACAAAAATTTACATTGAACACAAAATTTAGTTTAAATTGGAAATTAATACAGATTACATCCTTGATATTTATACTTACTCGTTTGAGAAATGCCGTTAAATTTTTCAAACATTCTTTTTTTGTCGAACTGTATTTTAAAGTATGTATTCTAGGTGCAGTGCACTTTTTGGAACAAAAATGATTTTTGAAATTTGATGTATCAAGTTCTCTTGTTTCAGTAACTAGACATTTACTCCAAAATTCTTTTTCCTTTTTACTCATTGTTATCTTATAAGGAAAAAATGTATTTTAGATATATTTTAATATAATTATCTGTTTAAAATAGCTTACTTTGACGTGCATGTATTTATTGACTGCCCATTTAGATTTTCTAATACATTTTTCAAACTTATTTGATAATACAGTAATCCATTTATTACGACGTCTTACTTTAACCTTGAAACCAACTATGGTTACCACTACTTTAATGTTTGGAAACATGTCAACAACCAAGTCAGATATATCCAACTAAACATAACACAAAAACACTGATGTATGCATAATGTATAACTTTTAAATGAAATATTTCCAATACCTAGTGTTACTAGTTACTATGTATTAAATAATAATGAATACTAGTATTCTGATATAATATTTATCTAGTTTGAGTATGATATTTTTAGTACAAAAAGTGTAATACAATTATTGTATATCAATTGTATAGTTTAAAACTATAAAAAAAATCATTAATGATATTTAAAGCTGTTGGTATCAGTGAGCGCTTCCATTCAATACGTTTTTAGAATATTAAGCAGAAGATTAGTTATCCAATATTCTGTTTAAATTTTAAATATATGTTTGAATTAAAAAAAAATTGTGATTATAAATAAATAGGTATATAGTCATAAGACATATTTTTTATATTATTGAATAGGATTTTTGGAAGTAGCTGAATTCTTATTTTAGAATTCTAAAATTAATTAATTAATTAATTATAGAATTATAGAATTATAGAGTTAAAAACACCAATATGACCATGTTGTGTGAGTGGAATGGGTCAAAAATGCATAATTATAACAACTTTATTTATTATGTATGATGAAGAAAGTGAGTCATATACGTAGCAATTTAACATTGATTAAGAATTTCCAAGAACTTACGTTATTTATGCTCTGCTATACTAATGTCTTCAAAAATCAAAAATAAAATTGCCTAACGTTCTCATACCTTATGAGTTAGTCAGTATAGTAAGATATTATTTACAATCCATAATTAATTTTCCAATATGCTACTTATTAGTAATTACCAAAAACTCTTCAACAGCCATTATAGATTATTAAGAAAATTATAGGTATCCTATATATTTAAAAATATATTTTATGTTGATTTTTAATAATTTTTATAGTGTTATTTAAAGTAAAACCACAATATATTTTGAAAAAATAAAAAATTATCCTGTGCAATAATTACTTAAGTATTCTTACATTTAAAATAATTTTATCATTTGTTTGTCTCCACCAATGACGATCATAATCATTTCCAAGATGGATATTACGATCGACAGGAAGTCTTCTCCTGAAAAATTAAAATAAATATTAATGTATACGTATATTTTGGAATGTACATAATTGCTAAATGTTTTTATACATTTATGACGAGAAGAATAAAAAATCACATTACAGAATGTTCTATGGATAAGTATTAAGTAGACCTGTCATTTATTTGAGATCAAAAATTGAGACATTAAATTTAGCGGGTAGTACATACAAGTATACAACCCCGTTCCTCCCCCCTCCAAACAAGCAATTGTCCGAATATATTGGAGATTATATTCTTAAAGAATTAAAAACTAATAGGCCGATTTTAATGAAAATTCTGTGATTATTCTAGAACAGCCATACTCAAACTTCGGCCCTCCAACGATTCACATGTGGCCCGAACAGAATAAATGTTCAAATGTTATACAATATACACAATATATAAATTTATTTTTAGTTTGTTTTTTAAATTTCCGTTCCATTCATTTCGACTTGCGGGACCGCGTAATATTTTAAAATATTTTATGTGGCCCAAATAAAAAAAAGTTAAGTATGGCTGTTCTAGAAGATATCAGAAAAATGTAGAGCAGTTTGAACCATGTTAAAAATTATTGTAAGTGATATAATATCGAATCCAATATAGGTGGATTGTCTATTCTCGGTTGAATAACTTCACAAGCAAGGTACACCAATGCCCATTTGCCATTGAACTGAGATACACTAAAACCAAGATACACTGATGTAGCGTCATGTGTTGTATAATTTATATATTTTAATTTTTTTTCGCGTGAAGTTAGTTTATATAGCTAGAACCTATATTATATTTCATCACCATTTGTAGATTTAAATTAAAACTTACCTTAGGTAAGTATGATAATCAGCCATAGTTGGCATTATTATTTTAAAACTTTGGTCGCTGTCAACATTTGTCCCAGTTGACTGTGATATACCGTTTAATGTAATCTTTCTACTTTCCGTGCGTGTGTAACTAAAAATCATAATTATCAATTAAACGTTCTTAGATAAAATTGAATTAAATTATCCCTTACAAATATTTTGAATATTTCAACATCTCTGCATAATTCTTGATACTTGATTTAGCCCTTTTATGAACACATGTACCGTCCCTTGTTTGAATAAAGGTATTAGCACTTAGGGGTGTACTTTTACTAGCATCTGAATTAGTACTTGTATTTGTACTTTCACTAGCATTTGCATTAGCACTTGTGCTTGTACTTTCACTATCATCTGTATTAGCACCTGTGTCTGTATTTTTACATGCATCTGTATTAGGACTTGTGTTTGCACTTTCACTAGCATCTGTATTTACAATTGTGTTTGTACTTTCGCCAGCATCTGTATTAGTAATTGTTTTTGTACTTTCACTAGTATCTGTATTAGCACATGTGTCTGTAAGTTTACTAGTATCTGTATCAGGACTTGTAATACTAACTAGTTTCTTCTCAATTTTCTTCAATATGTCATCGTCAAAAACTTGACTTGTCAAATCAATAAAATTGGGTACTCTAATACATAAAATGTAAGCACATTAATAATTATTTATAACTGTTATTATAATAGAGTAATATATTCAAAACAATGCATTTAATTAAAAACAAATAGAGCATTAATTTTATTCTTATTATCATAAGATCATATATATCAATATATGTATTATAGCCTTGTAGGTATTCAGTAAGTACCTAATTATTTTGTCAATATTTTAATGGACATTTTATATATTCCAATTCATTTTATGGAATAAAAAAACATGGGAAATCAAATAGAAATTCTTGCAAAGTAATAAATACACATTTATACTTACTTCAATTCATCATTGATATTACTTGTATACCAATCAATAAAACCTTTTTTAAGCACTCCACAAAATTCAATCAAATCATTTGTTTGTCTTTGTCTTGAAGTTCTAAAAAAAAAATCTTGATCATATTATGTTATTAGATTAAACAGAAATTAATAGTTCTAATATTGTAGTTAATTCCTTTATATAGATTATTCCTTATACTATGATGTCATATATATGTGTATACAGTATACATATGTACCTATCATATTTTATTATGTGTGCTTATAAACTATATAACAAAAATGAGAACAATATGGTACCGCAATAGGCATCAGGTGGTGCGGGAGTGAGTATTTAATACCTAGGGGGGGGGGGGGGTGGATCAATAAATAACTGAGTAATTTTTAAAGGGTGAGGGGGTTGAACACAAAGGGGCTGTGTGTTTTGGTCGATCGAGTCCTGTAGGGGAGATGTGTTGGTCATCTTGAAAAGAAAATGTGGCGGGCTGATGGTCAGCCTGGCATTAAGAAGGAGTGAAGTAGAGTGAAATTGAATATTTAACAAGGTGGAGTAGTTTTAGGGGATGGGGTCCTTTGGGCCGGTGGGAGGGAGGGGGGTGCAATACCAAACGACTGCTTTTAAATGATAAGTAAATAATAATGCTCGTGCAAACGTTACCCGCAGGAGTAGTACACACTAAAAATTCGACTATATCTGAGAGTAGGTACGTAATCATTTATTTCACCTTATATCGTCTGAAATGATTCACTAGTTCATAATTTTGGTGGAAAGTTGATTCTAAACTTGGTGTAGGGTGAATAAAAATTTGTTGATGACTACTAACAGTTTATTTCCTAGTGTTGGTAGGCACATACCAGCCTAGTGCATACCTATCTAGCCAGGGGTTGGCTAATGTTTATTTTAGCCTATATTATAACATTATATTTAAAAAAATGATTTTGCAAAATTCTATACCCCCCCCCCTGCTCACACAAAATTATTGTCTACCCCACTGGATATATATGTGTATATCATATATTCATATGGTATAATTTATTGTATTAAATAATATATATGATAATGCGATTCAATATTAACATGGAATTTGTTTACGGGTAGAGGTTAAACGCGCTGAAAAAACATATAGTAATTTGTACAGACGTTTTGAAAAAATACTCGATCAGTGCATCGCTGTTTTTGAAAAATGACAATGTAGGTACGATACGGGAAAAGAATCAAACCCATTGTCCAAATAATGACTACAGGGAATCGGTGTAACCGGTCTATAACAACAATATAAAAATATATCGAGGGGTAGATAGGTTAGTCGAAGAACAGTGGGTGTGGTGTAGGGAGCGGGGGTCCATTATGTGAACTCGAAACGCACGGCAGAGTTGGTGGCAGGGGGTATGATGTATGTCGTTATTACACGTTAATAAAATATATACTGAGCACGTTATAGAGATCAAAATATGTGAGACGATCGTGGATAAAGTAGGTCACATTAAAATCTTAAACCCACAGATATGTATTTTTACAAGTAATATTATTATATTATTTAGTCATAGACTAGCTATCATATAATAAGTGCGAGGAAAACCTCACCTCTGGAACGCGTAATCGTTCATGGCCATCAACATGTGATCGAAGTCTGGCAAACGTTGTTCAATTTTCATGAACATGTCGTAAAATTGAGACCAGTCGATGTTGTCTGCGGGGCGCTGTGTCGGGATGACGTCGCCCTGTTCTGGGCGTGGCTCATCTGCGGATTCAGACATCTCGGGATGAAGGTTGAAAAGCGATCTGCGACGTCTGGACTGTCAGGGTGCTATTGCAAGAGTAACTCGAGAACGGACACCAGCTTTGGTCCCTGGGAAATCTGCGGAAAGCTCGCGCCGGCGTGTTGCACACGTACTGAGGGGGAATGAGGCGTGGCCCGGGAAATGGCCCGGAGTGGGTGTGGGCCGGGTGTGAAGCTGGTGGTGCGCCGGAGCCATGACACACAGGACTACGTGGACTATGCATGGGATGGAGTGCGGGGGTACATCGGGGAACTCAGTGAAAGCTGTGTAGCCAGGTTCATGGTACGGTCGTGGAAGCAGTACGATCGATACAGCTGGAAGCTGTGTGGGTGGCCGGGCCACCCAGTTGGCGCCATCACGAACTCAAATTTCTACTGTATGATGAAAGGTGGAAACTGTGATCGTTTAAGCTATGACGTTTGGGTGCAGGCTGAAATATGACCTAACAAGATGATATCCACGGGCGCCAGGACCTTCCTGCTCCTGCGTGGGTCCGCTAAAAACAAATATATTTTCTCGTTACAGGGTTTTTAAATTATATAATTTGTATTTAAAATAAATATATAATATAATGGGTATATTATACCCATAAGTATATCAAAGTTTAAATATTTTATACTTATTTCTATAACGGCCTAAAAGGCCAAATATTAATTATGTGGTCAATTTTTTGGTAACGCAATAAAGTACCAATCTTTATAATTTTCACTGCCCAAGCTTCCTTTAACATTGTTCAGTACCTATGTAAAAACATAATAAATAAAATAAATAACTGTTGTTAATAAACAAGGCCGTGGTTTGAATTGGTTGAACTACAATACTGTTTTATAAGCACTCACTTATGTCTTTTGTTCAGAAACAGGGAAAGTGTGTGATAACTTATAAGTAATATAGGTATTATATTACATCTGAACAGTGACCACCCTAAATCAGTCTACATAATTTCGTTCTAAAAAAATATAATTTAAGAAAAAAATGGCAGTCACTATTTTTATTTAGGTATAAAAAATATTTAAATCGTTCTAAAAAAATATAATTTAAGAAAAAAATGGCAGTCACTATTTTTATTTAGGTATAAAAAATATTTAAAAACTATTCCGGATGAAACTTGGTTGAAGACTCAATATTTTATTAAAGAATATAAGGAAACAGTTTTTTATTTCTGTACTTCAGAATTTCGGATTATTTAAAGTACACATTAAATCTCGAGATTTAATTAAATTTATATGTTTGTGTATTTAAGTTTCCATTCTCCAGCATTTATACTTTTAGTTAATTTAAACTCGATTTGATACTACAATGAATTAGGAAACTAAAATAATTTGTCTTTGAGTAGTGTATCATGAATTCGTGAAAAAGTTAAAAATTAACCCTCTAAATTAACTTTAGAGATTTAATTTTTAATTGTCTACGTCATCCTTAGCCATGTTTATACTAAAAATTGGTGGTACCTACACCTCTTAAACGTTAAGAAATAGAATCACTTCTACTGTCTTACCGGAAAAACTGATTGATACTAAAAAACATTTTGTAGCAAGTAATTAGTATATTTTTCATATCGTTAATATCTTATTTGTCTCACATGTGAAAATTATTAAAGCATGAGCACTATAAACTTAAATCAGATTATTTGAAAAAATGTATTATATATTTATATGACTATAGTACCTATACAATTTGCAAAATAGAATTTTGTATAGTTTATGCATTACAGCATTATAAATTATATTATAATAATACATTATAACAAATTTGATCGAACTCAATTCATTCTATATTATTTATATAGGTACATAAAACATATTTAGGATTTTAATTCACAGTCATGGTATTAATAAACTATAATATTATAAAAATATTGCTTGGTATATACATCAAAGTCATTAAAAATGATATATACCTATATACATTTAAACAGAATATATTTTATTTTTATTTTTTTATACACCTTATTAAAAAGCATAACTGAGCTGGGTAACATTAATATAGGTAACATTGTAACAATCAATATTTAAACTATCTATTTAAAAAAAATGTGTAACCTAGATTCATATTATACAAATATTATATTTATAACAAATGAAATGTTTATGATGTTTTTGTTCATCATTTTGTACATATTTATAATACAAGAGAGAGAACAAATTGTGTTCTTATATCGTATTCAACGAACAAAATATTAATTCAGTAAAATAAAAATAAATATTTAATGACATTGTGACGTGAGTTCGGGCAAAATAACGTTTCCCTCGTGACGTCTATCACGTTAACATTGCTCCTTTTCGTTTTCGGTGGATGTGGTGGGGGGTGGTAAACGATAATCTAAAACGGGAGGCGGGTAGACAAAATGGGATCAGGGGGCATTTGCTTGGTGTCATGACAACACCCTCTTACGATCAATAACTATCAAAAATAAATGCTCTGATATAAATTATTTCATTCAAGTGCATGTAGGTAATAAAAAAATAGGTAGGCACTTTATTTTTTTCGGACTAAGTATTACTTCCCCAAATTATAAAATAGTATGTTTTAAACTGGTTATCCCACATAAAAAAATGGGTTTTTTCCTAATTATTGTAACGGTATGGCGTAGCTGCATAGATGTGTTTAAACATGTCTGAGTCTGACGACTCTGAAATTTGGCCATATCAAGAACTGTTAACTTAGATAAACTCAAAACTATTTTTTAGTATTTTTGTTTCGATGTATTGAGACTAATAATTTGATATATAAGGAACTTCCAGGAAAAAACTTCAAGATAGAACTCAAAAAGTTCTACATAGCATGCCTTATATTAGTATACCAATTACAAGACAATTGTTGGGAAATCAATTCTTGTGTTTTGTGTAAGTATAGGTACTTTTTACCTTTCATATTATGACATTATATAGACTATAAATAATTAATTATGATTGATTTATGGTAGTCTAGAAAAAGAATTTTTTGGAAATTATCAGTTAAATGAACTAACAGTAAATTTACAAAAAGGACCTACTTACGTATTTCTTAGCCGCCAAATATACGATGTTAAATACAGTGGTGTGGCGAACTGAAAATATTTCAGAGGCAAGTAACATAAATCCCGAAGATTCAACCACCCCCTACTATAAACCCAAATAGAGGTGGAGAGGGGTAGGCTTAAAATAATCTTGTTTGAATTTTGATCAATTCTAATTACAATAATATAGTGCTCGAATATAAGTATCTTACTCATGTAGTCATAGTAAAGTATTATATATTTATATAATAAGAAATTGGTGGGTACCGAGTAGTGTACCTATCTATAAGTGAGTCACGAAAAAAAAAACTTGGAAAATCCCAAAGACAATTACCTCTGAAATTACTCTTCGTCATACTGGTTAAATATAAGAGTACCTGAGTACTAAAGCCTGTCTACAGTGACATTAGTCACAACTCACGCAGATGATAAATGGCAACACTTTTATCATCTGTCGATTCCACGTTAGAGTTTTTATACACTGTTAATATATTATATATTTACAAAAGGTATGGTTTGTAATTTTGTAAAATATGCTTGTGTCTGCGCCATCGAAGAATGCTGGAAGAAGACAACATTATAATAAAATATTATTTTTATATCCCTAAATATAATTCAATTTAGGCGAAGGCGGAGGCGGACGCCATGCTGGGCTGGTCCTTTTTGTATTTTCACCGTATTTTATTGTTCCGAACGTTTTTACTAAGATTTTACTTCTGATAATATCGCACAATACATTTAATGATTTGTGCTTGTGAACATATTCTAGAAAGATGTAGTAGGTACCTATACCCATGTATTCCACTCGAAAAATAAATGCCTACCATAAATAAATGTGTGACAGCTATTGAAATTGTACGTGGGTGCGGCTCGCTATTTAGTGAGGTTTGTATAGGCAGATATAAGATACCTAGTTGTTATCAGATGTAATTTATAAATGAAAATCTCTTTACCTTTTTTTTTAAAGAGAACTCCCTTTTTGCAATTCTTCTATAATTTTATCTGAATCTAATAGTGTTCATTTCTGTTTTTCCATGGCCATTAACATGAATGCTTCTAGTTTTGGATCCAAAATTTGACTACGAAGTCTTGACTTAATGTTTTTTAAGAAAGAAAAAGATTTTTCATATGATATTTGGGTTTATGGTAGAGTAAGTACATATTTGTGTGCTAAAAATGAAATAAAAAAAATGATGTAAGGCTCTTAGAAGCCTTAGCTTCTAAAAGTAGTTTTTTTTCGTCGAATTTTTTCAACTCCTCCTTTTTTATTGCAGTCTGATCCATCCATTTCCATTTTATTTTATAATTCACAACTATTAGGAGCTATTTTAATATAAAATATTCTATCAAATATTCCTAGTTAAGCACTTAGTAATTAAATTGTAAAATTAACCAAATTGTGAACTGCTGTCTATCGAGTGCTTATAAATGCTGAGGTTTTGAATGACGATTGATATTTTATATAAATAATATAATTTATAAATAAAAAATAAAAATATTCCTGTTTAACGACTTGCATCAATGATCATTCAGAGCCGTCATTATACCCGCAACCCGCCGGCCCATCTGATCGACGACAACTCGAATAACCAATTATTTTACTGTAAACGGAGGTTGATTTTTTGTATAGTTATTGTTATTTCTAATATTTCTTATTGATAATTAATATTATTATTCAGTTCGGTTGTAGACATTATATTATTACAATTTACAACGCTTTACGTTATAATATTATAGACTGTTATTGCGTAATATCACTAATATCATTGATTATAGAATGAATAATTTAAAATCAACGGTAATATTTATTAGGTTATATTTAAGTCTACTTTTCTGCTATTTACTTAGTACGCGGCCCATCGGGGATTTCCCGATTTCCCTATGGCCCAATCCGTCCCTGAATACTACTTTTTTGACTATATTTTGTATTAATTTTTAGTTTAAAATTGGTAGGTTGTATTTATATTTTATATTACAATTTAAAAATGTTCGTTTCTTTTGAAATTGAAATATCTTAAACAAATGAGCTTAGTTAGTAGATTACTAATACAATTAATAATCTTTACTTGAAGTTTGATGAAAAAAGTGAACTTAAGTTAATCTGGAGGCAGTTTAAGCTGTGTCGTGGCATGGAGCACAAATCTTCGTCCGTGCATTGAAAGGCCCCAAAGTAGCATACAAATACCCACTTAAAAGATCCTGTAAAAACATTTTGAGCCTAGCACCAATATAAAGCAAGACGGTACAGTTGGAAAACTATATAAAATAATTTATTTTTATCATGATAATGTAACATGTATACATAAGTATGTTTATGTAGGTTCCTTTAATCCTTTAGCCTATAGGTACCTACTCTGCATTATGATATTCAATACTTTAACAGCTTTAATTGGTTCAAAAAGAAATGGTCGAATTGCACTTGGGTTTAAAAAAGGTAATAGTCGAATTGCACTCAGGGAAAAAATAGGTAGTGGACGAACTGCACTCGTTCAAAAAAAGGAGTTAAAATTCTAAAAATCTTAGGCGGATGATTTTATGAAACTATATCCCAGAGAACAACGCTGTTCAAGAATTTAGTAACTATTTAGTTGATAATTATATTTCTAATGATGGACTTTTATATATTTGTATTTATTGATGTTTTAACAACATTACAAATAGATATTTATATTTTAATGCAAATTACTCATATAAGAATTACAACTAGATGGTACCAGAAAAAAATGAATGATATTGAAAAATATATTTACTTATATGCTCTAAAGCGTAATACCAGGTTAGGGTTTTTAAATGCAGTTTGTTTTTACTACAAAAAAAAAAATAAAAATGAAAAAAGATGAACAATATTTGACGATTTAAAAAAAGAATAAAAATATTATAGTTTGTATTAATACTGCAAAAAAATGATTTAAAAAATAAAGTTATAATAATACCAATAATAATGTTTGATGATTCAATATAATATCATATGTTTATAATAATATTATATTATATATTAACATAATGGACTATGGTATGTCTAAAATAATTATTTTTAACCACGCCAATGATTAAAATCATTGTCTCTCCTAATCCTGTAAGTGGGAACGGGGATGAGTGTTTATTAAACGTTTAACCACTTAAAATTCATGATATTTTTGTTGGAATGACTTATTTTGAGCCCAAGTGCAGTTCGACCATTACCTTTTTTAAACCCAAGCGCAGTTCGACTAAAATAAGTGTAACTCGACCATACCCGTAGGTACCTATACCGACAAAACAATGAAATAGAATAATTTCTAGAGCGAGCTACATATACGGATATATTAGGCAGGTATGTATTCAGTGATGCCTAACCTACGTTAATCACTGATTTTACTAGTAATGCCTAACCCTACCCAATTTTTACGTTATAAATGTTACTTTCTTACAATAATAAGTTAATTTTTTTTAATACAACCATGATCTTTAGGATTATGATAGACGCAAAATCACGATAAATACAATTAGTTCTTAAACATTGGAGAAAAAAGTAACAGAGAATTTTTATAGCAAAATATCTATTTTTATTTATAAGTTACTTTCAATAAAAGTTGATTCAATTACTATAAATTACTTAGGTATAAAATAATTTTGTTGTATTATCTTTTAAACTGAAGGTTGGACTCTACGTCTTTGCGACATTGAAAGATAATTCACAATTATATTTATTTTAATGGCTTCAAAAATTAACTGCCTAAAAATTCTCACAATTTATCATTTGAAGGAAATTTATAAAATGTTAGTTTCAGATTTTTCTTGCTGTTGTTTTTACAATTTCAAAAAGAACACCTCATGTGTAAAGTAATTTTATTATGGTTGGTATACAAAACAAAACACTTCATATACAAAGTATTTGGAGAAAAATAATCATAAAGAGATGAAATATTAATAGCAAAATATCGAAAAATTTATATAATACCATCCTCCCCTGCCCCCCCCCCTTCCCACCCAATAATTAAAACAAAAAAACACAAAAAAAGTGTTATTTGTTTATTTTTACTTAAGATTTTTTGTATAAATATTCAAATAATTATTTAGGTTATTCATTATTTATTATTTAAAAAAACAGTATTTTGAATAAAGGAGGGATATTTGAGTAGAAATAAGAATTTATAAAGACAACATATTAACACGATAGCCCCATAGGCAACCACTACGATTTCGGGGAGTTATGTCGACGTTTGTTATCATTGACTGTCCCGTATTGTCATATAGAGTATTTGGTCATACAAACCGAATAATATTTAATAAGAACAATATAACATTTAATTTTTTTTATGAACTGAGATTTTCTTAAGGTAACATCAATGAGTATTCCGAGTATCAATAGTGATACGCACACCACAGGTTGAGCAATACCAATAGATCTCCGGATCATCCCTCCTTACGTACACACTGATCTTCGATATGGGCACGCTAAAGATCAACCACCTGTGTGGCTGTACTCTCCAAGGATCAGTATGCCGTCGAGTTTCGATCAAAACAAATCGATTATTTTGTGGTTAGGTTCTCAACATTTTATATCTTGAAATGTCTTCCGATGAATTATAAGGTAATTTCTTATTATATTATGCTTAGTTGTTATTTTTATGTTAATTATTGATAAAATGCATCAATTTCTTAACAGGTAATTATCAAAAGGAACGACAACGACACTTAAAAATGAATCTATGATTTTACCTAGGTAAACTGTCCATTGAATTAAAGGGGTTTAAGCGATTGAATATTTCACGCAAAACTCATAATCTGTCGAAAAAATAATCTTTTCTACTAGTTCGATTTCAATTTCAGAAAATTAGTTGAACTAGATATCCTCTTTACTACATTTTAAAGGAAGAATTGTTTCATTTTTTTAATCCGTTGGCATATATATGCATATGCGTGTTTATTTTGAGAAATGTAGGTAATTAATTAGGAACTATACTACATTAACTATACAAAATGTCAAAACTATACGATAATAAAATAGAATATACCAGGGCCCAGACTTATATGCTCTAAAAACCTAAGAAATATGCATTTATGCTCTTGTTTTGTTGGAATAAACCCTGTAAAATACAAAAATATGCTAAAAAAGTCAATAAAAGTCTTATTTTCATTATTTTTTGTATGTTTACATAAAGTTATATTTTATTTTTAAATTTTTTAAATTTATTTTATACACGATTCATTTTTTTGTAGTAATTTCAACATATTGTAATTTCAATCTGAAAAATTAATATTTAAATATACTCAAATTAAATCAAATTAAAATAAATTAAGAGCACTCGGAAATCGACAAACACGACTAATGTATGCTTCACGAAAAAAACTACTCAAATACAGATTACTACTTGTCCCGATAGGTTTCAGATGAGATAAAAAAACGACTTCATGAAATTACATGGACAATAAATAAAACTATAAATATTACTTATTATGTATTTAAAAACCGGTAAAAAGGCAGTATAAAGTGGTAAAATACAGAAATATGCAGTACATGTCAAAATTGCAATCAGAATTAATAACCAATCTATGATAGTTTCAATGAAATAACAAACTGTTATTATATACTTTGTACTATATATCTAATTGAACATAGGGTATGCACATGGTAGATTTTTGTAATTAGGTATCTTTCTTCAGTTGGATCAATATTTAAATTTCAAATATACATGTCCATACAATTATTTTAAAATGAATCCTCAGTAAATTCATTCAGTAAAGACTAGATCTTATAATATAATAGTTTATATAATTGAAAATATACAGAGGTATATACATATTTTAGAATAATGTATCCGAATAATTCCATTTTTTGTAACAGGTGAATTTTATCAATCCTTATAACATTTATTAATGTGTCTAAGCTGAGAACAACTATTAAAATAGGCCAGACATTGTTCGGTAACTTATCGAATCAATCGATAAACTAAAGGTATTATAATATGGTGAGAAATGTGTATTTGAAGGATTTTTGCATAAATTATTAATGTTGATTTAAGATTCACTCAATATCAACAGCAACTGGTACGAGGACCAGAAATTATTCTTTAGTTTTATAAAGGTTGTATTATAATGGTATGTATTATTAAAATGAAATAATGTTGCATGATGCACTTTTACTGTGAGCTATATTTGAAAACAAAATCAACTGTTTAAACTCCATGATTTAGTACTTTAAAGTATTTTGGATAGCTGTACTATAGTATAAGTTTACAGCTATCAAAATACTTTATTTACTAGATTTTGGTAATCTTCATTCAATCTTCATATATATACAGAGATAAATAATTATATAAATATATAATTAAATGTTTGACTATTCATTTTCCTGTATCAGTAAAATAATCAGAAAGAAATGTACATGAATTACAGTTATATTTTAGAATATACTACCAGAATACTTCCAAATTTTATAATTGGAACATGACATCATATCTAAGAAGGATGTATCTTTGAATTTCAAGTGAGTAAAATATTAATAAATACCAGACGTTGCTGTAAATTATAAAGTATCCGTTGATAAACAAAATGTATTATAATAAGGAAACAAATGTGAAGTTGCAGGATTTTTTTATGGATTATTAATGTTGATTTAAGGTTCACTCAATATCAAACGCAAATTTTACAATGACCAGAAATTATGCTTTAGTTATTTGAAGGATGGACTGTATTGATATGAAATATTAATATTAAAATTTGTTGCATGATAAACTTTTACTGTGTTGTTTATTAAAAAAATAAAAATCAACTGCTTTCACTCCATGGTTTAGTACCCTGAGGGACTTATGGTTTCTATATTGGTAAATAAGTTTATAGTATCGTAAGTTCCTTAGTTACTAGATTTTGGTAATCTTCTCTCAAGAATCATATTTACAGATGTCATTTATAAATTAAATATATTATTAATTGTTGAATTACTCATGTGTATGAATTACAGTCCTTTTTTAGAATAATGTGTCCGAATAATTCCATTTTTTGTAACAGGTGAATTTTATCAATCCTTATAACATTTATTAATGTGTCTAAGCTGAGAACAACTATTAAAATAGGCCAGACATTGTTCGGTAACTTATCGAATCAATCGATAAACTAAAGGTATTATAATATGGTGAGAAATGTGTATTTGAAGGATTTTTGCATAAATTATTAATGTTGATTTAAGATTCACTCAATATCAACAGCAACTGGTACGAGGACCAGAAATTATTCTTTAGTTTTATAAAGGTTGTATTATAATGGTATGTATTATTAAAATGAAATAATGTTGCATGATGCACTTTTACTGTGGGCTATATTTGAAAACAAAATCAACTGTTTAAACTCCATGATTTAGTACTTTAAAGTATTTTGGATAGCTGTACTATAGTATAAGTTTACAGCTATCAAAATACTTTATTTACTAGATTTTGGTAATCTTCTCTCAAGAATCATATTCACAGATTTCTTTTATAAATTAAATATATTATTAATTGTTTAATTACTCATGTATATGAATTACAGTCATATTTTAGAATAATGTAATCTAACCTAACCTAATCTTTCTTTTGTAAGGTTTGATAAATGTATAAAACAAATATTTGTAATTTTTTGTATTTTTTATGTCATGTTTGCATTGTTTTTTAGGTAACTTAGTCAATATCCATGACCTAGTTATTACCTATGAAAAAAGAACATCATCAGTACACATTACCCATTTATATAGAACAATAAAGCATAGTAGTTTAATAGTTGATATTACTAATTAAATATTTACTTATAAAAACATATATGTATTAATGGGCATTAAAAAAAAATTCTTGATATTTATGATTTTATATTTAGTTTTAAATAAAAAAATAAATTCATACAAATGTTAACATGCTGAAAATAAACAAATTATAGGGAGTAACTGAATGTGTACATTATGTAATTATTATAGACATAAAAAATTATATTTACAAATAAAAATAAAAAAAGTTTAAGAAACTTATTGTTTTTGTTGATGAATTATTTTGTATAATTATATTTTTATTAGACAACATTAATTTCTAAAAAGTTATTTTAAAATTTTGACAAAACATTATTTAGAAATGAGTTTGGTGTGTTTATTGTAAAACTAAATTTATTCTAAGTTAAATTTAGGTTAGTAATAAAACGATGATAAAATCTAGGCAGGCTTATAAAAGACACTTGATTTGTTTTATTTTTCATTTAATAACAACTTTTAAATAATTTTTGTTGGAAATATAGAGGGATTTTTACTGTAAAGCACAGATTAATAATGATAAACATCAAAAGTTTAGTGTTAAATTTTTTAAAGCTATGATAATATTTATTTAGATCATTATGAATTGGCTACAAATGATCATGCAATTTTAAGTTTACGAGTACATTCATATGAATTTAAAAAAATTGACATGAGAATGTTGTACATATACATTGAGCATAACTATATAATATGGAAATAATTTAATATTTTGTAATTCAGTAGCAAAATTGTGTAAGTCTAAGATTAAATGTGCCATCAATTCATACAATTTTATTATCTAAATCAGTGGTCCCAATCTAAGGCCTGTCAAGCTTTCGGAATCGGTACGCTAAGCAATTGGTACTTAGAAAATACATTAGTGTGAAGTCATACATTTTAATTTCAAATTATCTTAAAACAAGCAATTCAAAAGTTCTCAATAAGTTAAGTAACATATTGCAATTTTTATTTTTGTAAAATTACAAAGTTAAAATAATTATTTATATAAAATTATAAAATATTACAATTATTTATATCTTTCTTCATTTTCATTACCTTTCTATCTTTTTCTTAAACAAATTAGGTTTGTTGAAAAAAAGATTGGAGACCCCTGACGTAGATTAAGTTATCATACATCATATTCTTATAATTTCTGAACTATATATTGTATTGAATACATTTAAAAGAAGATTGTAATTTTCCTGATTTGAATGACTTGTAAACTCTCCTAGGTCAGGTTCAGTACTACCTGATGGGTAGGTGAAATACGATTGAAAAAGTTCATACCTTTTTGACTATTAAGATTGTGAACACTTAGTTTTTATAATTCTATGCAACATTGCCAAATATAAAGTAGTCTGAAAAACCAAGTACCTATATAGTTATCAAAAATATAGAAAATATAGTAATCCAGCGGTGCCCTGCCCGTATAGAAAGTGCAGTGACCACTATACTTTTCAAGATTTCATCGCAGGTATCCATGTCTGAGTAAATTAAATTTATGGATATTTTGATCTTAATAACTATGTCTGATACAATTTTTTTTTCGGAATGGGTATTAACTCAACCTTATTACTGGTTGTAGTGATTGCTACACATTAAAAATTAAGGTAGAAAAATATTTAATAATAGGTAGGTAGTTAAAATTATGTGGATTAAAATATAACTCACTTTTTTAAAATCTATGTTCTTAATTTTTGTAGAAGTTTGTGTAATAATTTAATAATTAATAAATGAGTTTTGACTTGAATTTTTTAATTTGAATACCAGAATATAAAATAGATGTATGCCACTAATATTTGGCAATGTAGCACAGAATTTCGTTTTCTATAATACTCGTTTTTTGGGATTCATTGTTCCATTTTGAGCATTCTCAGTACTAAAGTATTACCTGTTTATAAATTATAATTTAATAATTTTTAAAATTCAATATACATTTAAATTTCATTGTAAAAAAATCAACTACACTATTTTGGTAAATAATAATAATTTAAATAAATTTCAAATTAAATTAACTTTTTAATTTAATTTTTATAGTAATGAGGATATACATTAAAAAAAATCTGTAAATTTCTTTTTATTGGTCTGTACAAATCTATAATTTTTTGTGACATCATTTTAAAACAACTCAGAAGTGCTTAAATATTTCCTTCGGGTAAATATAATGTTGAACAGGGAGTGTTGACATATTTACTTCAAGTAAACATAATACTGACCCAGGAGAGATTTCTAGTTTTCAAAATCGGGAGAGTTTACCATACAATTGGTAGAGTTAACCGCCCCCAATATAAATCCTTAAAAAGTATCTTATTGCTATTTTTTTTAACATTTTCAAAATTGAACCTTGACAAATATGTTAAGGAAAAAAATTGCAAACTACTTAATATTACAAATAATGAAATAACTGATAAGTAATAACATACATACTAAATAATAATTATAAAATATATTTTTACATTGTTGAATATTTGTGAAAATATAATATAAAAAACTAATAAAAGTTGAATACTCATAAATAATAGTAATAGCATTCAATTTGGTTATAAATAAATTAAATATGCATAGTTATTATATTATATTATAATATAATATAATAAACGATAATAAGAATAATGAATCAAAAAATTACTTAGTAATCAAACAGACCAGTCTTAAAATGTTTAATTAATATAACAGTCGGTAACATTGGCCAATATAAACTGAGTGATCTCATACATGATCTCATTTTAATACATGTTATGATGAGTTAAAATCATTGTATGCTTGTGTTTTATCATCAGCTAGTGATGGATCTGACGAAGAGTGAGGTATTCCTTTTATTTTTGAATCGTCTGAACTACTAGTATCTTCTCTATAAACATCCCTGGAAGATCTTGGTGGTACGTTTAGAGAAGATTCTAACGAAGAATTTGAAGATGTGAATTTTGAAGTTTGTAATTTTAATCTAAACGATTTAACATTAGTTGATTAGAAAAATGCATTAACTATACAAGTAATAACGATAAAAAATGTATTCTTTCATAATGTAATAAATAAGTGCTCTAAATATTTTATAGATATCCCTATGATAATTATCTGATAAATTAAATAAATAAGATAATTTCCCTTCAAAATAATTTTTTAGCCAATTTAATAGAACGTTTTTCCCAAAAAATCACCATTTGAAATTTTAATAAATCATAATACAAGAAAATTTATGTACAGCCATATAAGGTGATGGCAACAAAACAAATTGTCTATGAAAACTGGAGAGATTAATCAAGGTATGCTTTAAGGTAGTTAACTTATATAATTTGTAAATTAAGATGATGTTGTTTCTGTCATTACAGACGCTTAACATCACAAATTCTTACTACAGTTTAATTATAGTTAATTAAGCAAATTTACTCATGATAAAGTTTTTAGAAAACAATATTAACTATACTTTAGCAAAAAGTTTTTTTCATATTTTTTTTTAAATTCAGATAACTTGTTTTAAAAATAAAAATAAGGAAAAAACTTTAAGCTAAAATACAGTTAATATTGTTTTCTAAAAACTTTATCATGAGTAAATTTGCTCAATTAACTATGATCAAACTGTAGTAAGTATCCAGTACATAGATTTGATATATTACACACAAGTTAGACGGAGACAACACATGCAAATACAACATTCTCTTAACGCTTACAAAAACAACCATAACATTTCTTTAAGGTTTTTAGTTATAATTATGTACCAATACAAACTAAATTTATTAATTAAATAGACCTTATGCCCTTATAACAGAAGAAAAAAAAATAAACGTACAAACTTGATTGTGGTTGCAACATAACTAAACAATTATATAAAGTGGTACGCAAGTCGTTAGTACTATAACCATTGTACCATCGAAGTTGGGCAATATTTTTGTTCAGCAAATAAACAGCATAATTAAATTCTAATCTAGCTTTGGTACGACCAAACAAAGGAAATCTGAAAATAAAATAATTAGTTAACAAAAACATATTTTATTATGAAAAATAAATAAATATTATATTTTATTCTTTAAACGTACAGTCGTTCTCTATCCTGTATATCTAATGAAATATGATCGATAATTTTGCTACGTGATCCTATGTGGTTAATAGGATATCTTAATGGAATATTTAGAAAGTAGGAAATCATAAGAATTAAATGGGCAACATAACCCAGACCGACACTCAATTGAATATCGTTGCAGCCATCAAAGTTTTCTGAATTTGGAAGATGAACATCACATATTGAAATATTTTCGTTGACCTGAAATAATGCATAACAATTTAAATATTTACTATGTTGAAAAAACTTTATAGTAAAAAAAAAATTAATGATTAGTTCAACACAATAAATAACAAAATTAATTGGCCAGGGTTCAAGATTAATCGATTATTAATTGTTATATCATATTTTTGTACATATTAAGTGTATTAAGCATGAACATGTAAATAATTAATAAAATAAAGCTAGTGGCCAAAGACTCCTTGTCACTGAAGCTAAGTTTAATACAAAAAAGAAAAAATTATAATAGTAACAAAATATGAGTTACTTATTATACTAAAATATTACCTGTTTGTAACTAAATAAAAATATAATTTATTAAAATTAAAGATTTTACAATAATTCAGTAAATGTTATTTTTGTATTAAAATACATAATATGTAAGAGATTTGGTTACTTAAAAAAACTTTCCAATTTCAAAGTAATCAAGGAAGCAAAAAATGTAGTTGAAAATTATCAAGTTCAGTGAAAACTGTATATACAATGAACTATCACGGGACCATCAAAAGTGACTGTTTTAGACAGGCCACAGGCTTTAATAAGATTTTAGTCAAATTTGCAAATACATCTTTTTAAAGAATATATTGTACTTAAATGAAAAAAACCTATAGTAATATAATATAGGTACATTATATACATGATACACACATAATACATATATATTTATATAAATAACGTAATCGACTATATAGGAGTACTGATTATATAATTGGGCGTATTCGTACTTTTACGTCTCACAGTTTACACTGTATGCGTAGTATAAACATAATGTATCAATATATTTATATATATGTAATTAAATTTGAGTTTGAACTTAGATTATTGTCCATTAAAAAAGTATTGACAAAAATATTTTTGTCGATGTTAGTCATAGAAAGAGTCACTTATAGGTAGGTCTAAATATATTAGGATATTATCATTTTGTCTGTTGATAGAAGTGTCTGTTTGGTCAAGTTTCACTGTATTAAATTAATAAATATTTCGATAGTTAACATTGTTATTGTATAAATGAGATTAGAACTAAATAATATTTATTTCTTAGTAAAAAACATTTTTATTAAAATTAAAATAGTTATAATGATTTACAAAAAATAATAAATTCTTATTTATTCCAATTTTAAAATATATTGAGTAAAACAAATCAAATAGTGTAACTTGACTTTGATACAGACATAATAGTTGATTAATCTATATCAAAATATGTCATAATTAACATCATGATAAATAGATTAACTAATCTCTAATTACTAATCTTCAAAATGTAAAAGATAAGTTATATAATACCCATGTATATCATACATGAACAAAAAATTCTCAAACAAGCAATAAAATACTAAAACTGTGCATTAAATAAGCGGTAAAAATATAAATTTAATTTGTTTGTATAATTGATGAAATCAAATGAGATTACAAATTACAAAATTTAAATTAAAACCATTTAATGTTTTTTTTTGCGCTTGTGCTTATACCTTTTATATATTTTTTAATTTAACTACTCATAAACAACTTAAAAGAAATACAACACTAAATAAATAATATTCATTGTGATATTAATGTTTAACTAAGGCTCGGATTTATATGTATTAATAACCAACATTTATATTTGTACAACAAAACTATGTACTAAAAAGTTCAATGTATATATTATTCAAAAAAACAAAATTCATTATAATTAATAATATAATAAAATTAGTAAAAACAATAAATATTCATGTAATTATTTTGAATTACAATTTATAACAACACAAGCATTTTAGTATTTAAAATTTAAAGGATTGCCGATTCTGTTGTGAAATTGCTTTATACTGTGTTTATACTTGTAGCTTTGTCAAAAAAAAACGTACGGTCAACACTGCCGAACCAATAATATTATACTAAACAAGTCGTAAACTATTAATTATTGGCTTACAATCACTATAAACTCTGAAGAAAACACGTTTAAACAGTAAAAATGTCAAAACATGTAAGAAAAATTTGAATAATATTGTGAAATATGTAAGAACATGTATTTATGATAAAATATGTAAAAATATGTAGAATCAAAAAAGCTCATATTATCAAAAATCATGTAAAACTAATTTAACACTTGCCAAAATTAATATATCATATCATAGTGAAAATATGTATTAACATGTAAATCCAAGCCCTAGTTATAACTTTTTAAAAATGTTGTCGAATACTAAACAATATATATAGGAATTTTCTTTTTTGTTGAGATTCATTTGAATTGCATTATTCTTTTAAATTTCTATCAGTTCACAATTATATAGCAATAAGTTCTTTACCTCGGTTATAGGATATATAAAATTAAGTTCTGAAACAAGTTGTTTTTTCCGATAAACAAGTTGACTATTTAATGCTGACAATGTGTCAATTGAGTTAGATGTATTACTCAATTGTTTTAGCTGATGGATATCATTGCAAAGTGTTTCGTTCATTTCAATCAGCTTGCTGTCTAGTTATAATACAATAAAAAAGGATGTTTAAATAATATATTAGTTTATATAAGTCTTGTATTACTAATAGTAATAGCTACCACATATATATTTCACCAACAGTCTTTTTTACAATATAAATAGCCATTATTTAATGTTTAATATATGTAGCTAATAATATATGGTATTATAAGAACATTTTTTTTCAATAGTTAATTGTTAAAAATAATATTAGCAAGTTACACAATTAAATATACCAGGGGTGACCAAACTTTTTTTGATAGAGATCTACAGAAAATATTATTTTTTCATATCATTTAATTTATGAGTCATACATTTGATATATTTTGTTATATTATTTACCGTAGTATATTAGAAAAATATAGCATAAAACATATAAATATCTTTTAAATGAAAAATAGTGCAATTTAAGAATATTCGGAACAGTTAAACTTACAAAATAAATAATTTGAAAGTTTTGAATAAACTAATATAACTAATACATATATTATATTATATGTTCATAGCTCATAGTAAACATTTTATGCAAACACTTATGATAATATTAATTGAAAACAAACTTACTTTTTATACAGTTTGCATCATAAAATGTTTTACTAGTTTGAGTTTTATTGCGAAGAATGACAATTTTACGTGATTTTTCTTGACATAGCAACAATACTCTAAATTTTACCAGTTCAATTTCCTTTCTCCTACATAGAATACTTTGACGAGATGGTTTTTGACTGATTTCTTTGTTCATCAATCTACGTATTGTAGCACTTTGATGTCTCCCAGTTCGATTTTCGTTCAAACCAATTTCCCCTTGAACTACTTTTTCTTTTAATAAAGTAGCTGCTTCTCTTTGTTTACTAGTTATTCGTTGAATACTATGCATCCTATAACAAAATATAACATAAATTAAAATTGTAAAATTGTAAACTTTAAGCGAATTGTACCTTGTCAGTTGCAAAAGAGTACCACTTATTTTAACATCTTTCACAGGTAAAGTAAGATGAGTAATGCGAGCTAAAGTAGGCTGATCTTCAGCAATACAATGTGGAGCAGTATAATTTCCTCCAGTCATACAAAATACCAAAGAATTAGAATGAAACATTTTTGGATCTAATGACATTGGAGTTATATATAAAAGACCACTTAGTTCAATACCCCAAACAAACAAAACTTTGGTATGGTCATCTGTAGTTCTCCACAATCGTATTACAACAGCTGTAAAGTTACAAAGTTACTTCAATATTGAACATAATTCATTAATTATTAAATTAACATATGAGTACAGAGATAAAATATACATATTAACTGAACACGGACAAATGGCAGTCGCCATTTCGTCTTCACAGTAAAATCATTTTGCTATTTTGATGTAAGGCCACTTGGCCGTTAAAAAATACCCACCAATAGGATGCATCATAGGTTAGATACGGCCATGTACATATTTTTAATTTTAACTCTACTCTTAAGTATACTAGGGTGGTCCTTATATGGCAGTTTTGAAAAAATATTTAAATTTCTCAAGGGAGACCCCCTAGATTGGTTTAGTTAGATATAAAAATGAAATATTAGAAGTTTCAAGACAATCAGAAAAAGTTAAGCCGTGCCACAAGTTTTATGTTATTGCAACACCAATTAATTATTTTCAATCATTCCCAAACTTTACAAAACTCATTTTTATCACTATCTAAACGACTTTGAGGGGTTTTATTTGAATAAATCAGAGATCAAAAAATTAGGACCACCCTAACCTATTACTAAAAGTGTTATTTTTTTTAAAATTATTAAATTTAAAAATAGTTGATTTAATTGAGTTGAAATGGTGCTGAATTTTTGTAACTGCGAAGAACTCTTATGTCAAAATGGTTTTACGAGGAAATGGATATATTATATGTGAATCATTTTTTATGAACCAAAATTGAAAATTGTAATTTTTTACTAGGACATACATCTGAGCAAAATCTTTAATAGTGAAATTATATTGCACCCAAATATACATGATAGTTTATTACTTCAATTGAACATAATTTATATAAGAATCTAGATTACTACTGAACTCATTTTTAAACAAAATTAGAGTGATAAGTGAATACTTCAATGTTAATTGTATGTTAATTAATTCTCTAAACATTGGAAAAATTAATAAGTGTTATATAATGTACATATTAAGTTATAATTTTAATAAAATTAAAATGTAATAGTTAATACTTACATTATACAATACTTATTAATTTTTCCAATGATAACAGAATTAATTAAGAGGACGTGATACCTGCATGTTTTGTCTCTGTCTTACAAGTGCGTAACATAGCAAATTTCACGCTCAGCAGAACACGTGTAGCTCTGTAAGTTTAAAAATTAGTGCGAATTGACCTCTTATAAAATCTAAAGGTAAGATTATTATCTAGGCAACCTCATAGGTTTTTTATTATATTTTAATTTTAACGCGAGTTATGAGTATTTTAAAATTGTAAATCTTTTATACATCTTAAAATACTTATAACTCGCGTTAAAATAAAAATATAATAAAAAGCCTATGACATTGGCTAGATAATAATCTTACCTTTAGTTTTTATAAGAGGTAAATTCACTTTAATTTTTAAATGAACGGAGCTACACGTGTTCTGCTGAGTGTACAATTTGCTATGTTACGCACTTGTAAGATGGAGACAACACATGCGGGTATCACGTCCTCTTTATGTACAATTAACATTGAAGTATTCAATTACACTCAATTTTGTTTTAAAATATGTCCAGTAATAATCTAGGTTTTTATATAAATTATGTTTAATTGAAAGTTATAATTTTAATAAAATTAAAATATAATAGTTTAATACGATTAAGTACAATACCTTTAGCAGATCCAATCGAACTACAGATATCCATTTTTGACCATTTTAGGTTACGGCCACAAACTTTTTCACTAGTGTACAAAGGAGCACACATTGTTGTTAAATGTAATGTGTAATAAAATGAAGTTTTATTAGCTGTACATTCTGGATCATCAAAAAGATTGTAACCACTGATTTGAATTAAATTTCTAAGCCTTTGCTAAAAGTGAAAAAACATAGATAACAAAATGTGGGTTCTTAATTAAATATCCGATGTAAATACCTGTTGAGTAACAAAAGGCACCCATTCTTGAGAACGGATGGTCTCAGATTTTAACATTGTTACTTTCATTCCAATGAGTACTATTCACCATACCTAAAACAGTTGTAAAAAATAAACTACAGAGGTTCAATCAACAGATTGTGTAGAAAACAATTGTTTATTTGTGTCAAATTAAAATGTATCGAACATCAGAACTAATTAGAATAAACAATATACAACCAACACCTTTAATGTTTAATGAGGTTGGCGTTTTTAATATTTAGTTAATTAAATACGGCAATAGTGTATAACATCTTGATGAAATATTAATTTTTAAACTCACCTTTTGTCGCCCACTGAGTCATTGAAATTCTATAAAAATTGATACATTTATTTGATGACGAATTATTTGGTTTCAAGACTCAGTACATATAGTTTTGAACACTTAACAGAAAACATACTTTAAAAAAAAATAGATCTTAGTCGAAACTTTATAATATTAATTAGTTACCTACATAACCGACTATTTAGTATTGACATAAGTTTTCTTAAGTTATCATTGAATGATAACCATTATCAATTTTATGATCACAGTTTATCAAATTATACAGCATGGAGGCACTGAGATAGATACTATAATATACGATAAATATATATTATCTATCTTGGTGCACGGAGGTAAACAATTGATATTCGATAGATCAATATAATGTTATTATAAATATTATTATTTATTGTAATCATAACGAAGACTTGAATATTATTCTAGCGTTTATGATTATTATTTTTAATAATATTTAATATTTTAACTTACGAGTATAAGTAATTGTACCTATTATTATAAATATGTATCACCATTCACCATGAACCACGAACCAAGATATAATATAAGTAGATACCTACCTATGTATATCTTAGTTCGTGCCATAGAGTATACTATACTTATATAGTATACTCTATGGTTCGTGCCACTGCTTAAAATATAACAGATTATTGCAATAGTACTTGCACTATATAGTTCTAACACGTTACCTAAGTAATTAAAATAGCAGCATAAGGGGACGACCTATACTTAAGGCATGGACTGTACCCTTATGCTGAAATTGTAGATTGTGCGATAACAATATTGGCTAAGTATTTATATGCAATATAAATAGTATAGTTGTTGTACTCTAAAATATCTTCCCTACGATTACTTTTTATTATTTTAACATCCACAATGCGAGAAAACTTCTCTACACCAAAAAATGCACGGCACGTGAAGATATTAACTAGGCATTATGATGAAACGGATAGACTAAAGGATAAGTTAGTATTTGGTCTAAATAATAGATTGATGTGTAATGTAATAGTACTGTGTTATAACGCAATTAACGCGACGTCCAAAAATGTTTATCATTCGATTAGTCCGTTTAACTATTCGATAATTCTAACTATCGATAGTGTACATCACTGATAGATACTTATTTTGGTGCAAATTGCAAACACTATTTTCGGCTACATGCAGTGGTGCAAATTAAAAGCCCCCGCTGGTAGGAGGGTGAAAAATACTCTACGACCTCGGACCTACCAAATGTATTACAAAAACAAATTCATGGAAGTCGGTCGAGCCGCTTTGGAGGAGTTCAATAACAAACACTGTGACCAGAGAAATTTAAATATAAGATAATTAGTACTTAAACATAATATATTTAAATCATATTTTATTATTGTTATTAACTTATTAGTCCAACCAACACTTACTGTAAAAGAGAAGTGAATAGGTTCGTTGTACAAGACATAAGTAGGTAATAAATTAAAATGAATCTAGATATTTTGAAAATGTCATTATATGTATTGTAAAATATAATATTATAGTAGGTACATTATACTTTATTGTGATATAATATTTATGACTTATAACTATTGTTTATAAAAATTAGGATGTAGGTACCTACATCCATTGCGTATTATGTATATAAATATAACTCATAACGTGTATTATATTTTAACGTAACTTATAAAGTGTGTTAACATATTATTATTATTTAATAAATACGAATGCATCATTAATACAACTAAAACATGCTTACTACAATGTGAATATTTAATAATGTGACCTAAATCATTTAGGGGACGTAGGTATAGTGAAGACATGCATTACGAATAGTCTAACAGGATTCGAGTAGGCACTATTAGTGCGTCAGCGTACTTAGTTGGATCCTTAAAAGCACATACCGTATACACCATTTCATTTGGCACTTATTGCAATTTCTATCTTTGGGATGAAACTAGCATGCAGCACTGCGCTTTTAGTGCATGTCTATTGTTTTTGCAATGTGCGTAAAAATGTTTACATTAAAATGGTAAGGTGGGCCACTAGTATGACAATCCTTAACGATTTAAAAAAAAAAATGTAATATAAACATTAAACACACTACTTTATTATATGAAAAAATAATGGAAATAGCCAGATATCGTTCTATCAAGCGACGGCGAAGAAAATAAAATTTACAAATTGTACACAAATTGTTTGTATATATCAAATATTATTATTGAAATATAGTATTTTATGCTCAAACATTTAAAATTAAAATTTATACTGATTTACGTCTCACAATTACTTTTGGAATAATTGACGTAAATTTCGTGGACAGTTGGCAACTTTGCGTAAGTTTCACTTTTTTCCTATTGTTATTTTCCACCAACTCTGGGGGTTGTTGGGGTTCTGTAGGTAAAATGGTTTGCATTAGCAAATAACCATCTTCTCCTAGTTCGCTTGTTCCTCTCCCGGGAATCAGCGTGCGCCTAGATGAAAAAAATATTTTTTTTTTTACTGTAATATGTAACTGTAATGTTATGAGAAACTCCAAAGAAATGTTGCATTTCAAAGATAAATCTTATACACGACGTGTATATTCAGGAAAATAATAAGTACCTATTCACTATTCACTATATAGTAACATAATAGTTGTACTTATATATATAAAGCGAACGCAAACAAAATTACAAAAACATATCGTTTTTAGTATATTTTTAGGCATTTGCCTTTTATTATGATATTATTACCTAGGTATTATTATATTTTATTATTTACATTAATACTAGTACCTCAGATATACTGTTATTATTATTCATATTTTTTTTTCAGTAAAATATAATTGAATAAATATTACATTTTTAAAATGAAGATCCTATAATTATATAGGTAATTATTATTTTGAATTACACTCTATAGTCTATAAATTAGATATTTATTTAATTTTTCAATACTAACTTGTACTTAAAAAGTACTCGAAAAACCAAAGAAATATATTAATTCCACTATTCTTGTAATCGTTGGAATGATATTGTGGTGTAATTTAAATCTCAATAAAAACTATATTATTCATAAGATATATTACTTAATTATATTTATTGTAAGTTTCAAAGATCTTCAGATTAATATTAAGAGTTCAAGTTTTAATATTACAAATTACTCAATACTAAGATAAGGATAATCATGTTATATTTGATTAAGTTTTTTTAAGTTTGAAAATGTTACTACTGTACCTTACGTTAAGGATCTGCGAAAGATATTTGAGAATTTTTAAAATTATGCATGTCATTTTAATTACCAGTTGTATATTCGGCGTATTCTTGATCTCCTTCTAGTGTATTGATAGTTATTATCAACATAAATGTAACACCAACGTACCAAAGCCACCACAGAATAACAGACGATTAATTTACAAATGCATTCCAGTGATTGCAGAGTCGTTTGGTTCATTTGAAATTGTGGTCTCAAGTTGTTGTTTATCTATATGAATGATAAATACATTATCTGTTTGAATATCACATCACCAGGGTATTGAACATCAAATGTTATTACATTGAAAATAATACAAAAACATAGAGACCTAATTGAAAATGTAATGACTAAAAATAAACGTTATTTCGTGCCTATTCTCAATAATGTGGTTACATGTGTATGAACTATTATTAGGTATATACTTTATTTCCAATAGAATAATAAAAACGAATGACTACGTACCATTGTAAGAATAGGTGACGTGTAAGTTTTAAGTATAGGTACTAATCCATCTGACCAACATTGACTACCACTCCATACTAACATTGAAGTAAGTGTTATCTGTAAATACAAGTATAAGTAATATCAGTTAATACGAATTTTTATTTTTAATAAACACAACATTTACATAATATATGTATAAGAGAATCGAGAATACCTACATACGAATTTCGAATTTTAAAAAGCCACAACATTAGCGACTTATTAGCCACCTACTCTACATTATTGCCTAGTACATCGATTGTCTTCTATGTTTTATTTTCATCGATTACTTACGATTGCTAAACAATGGTCATTGAATACTTTTATTTATTTATTAGTTTAAAAGACAGTTCAACTTTATTAAAGTTTTGTTTGAGATTTTATCTTTTTATAATTGAATACGTAAGTGATTATTTAAATTTTTTTTGTATGATAAATCATACGCAAAACACATGAAAACCATCTCTATTAAAATAAGATAAAATTATAAAAACGATTTTTTCAAGATACCCAAATAATATAAGAACATTCTACAGAAACTGTTGTAGTTCAAAACCATGTTATATTTTTTTTTGTGTGTGAATTGTCTGAATTTAGACTCTTACAAATCGTTACTATCTCGTTGTCTTAATATTCTTTAAATTTTTATACTACTACGAAAATTTTATAACAAAGCAATGTTTATAATAATATTCATTATTACAGTTTAATCAAAACACAATTGAAAAAGTATTTCAACTATGAATATTGTATTTAGTAGTAGGTACCTTCAGCCAGAATTTCCACCATAGACCTTTTGGAACTCTGTGCAGACGGCGCGGTCTTTGAATTGGATTCATGTATGCTATTATATATGTTTCGGATAAACGCCAGAAGTAAAAGAAATAAAAAAATGAAGGCAATAATGTGATAATTGATGAACCGCAGTTAAATTTCTGTGTAGTCTGTAACACACTTTCAATCAGGTGTTCATGTGTATTCATTGTTTTTGTAGTTGCTACGTTTAGAATGTGTGCCTAATTGATTTTAATTATTTAAAGATTTGGTTTGAAATTATTTTTGTTTAAGTGCTATAATCAATGCATTTGTGGTTGCCTGTTAAACGTTTAATTGTTTAAGCCAGTTCACTATTACTATGCTTCTGTGATTATATTATTACACAAATGTTCCCAAGTAATAAGGTAATAATATTTTTAGTAGTATAGTTATTAAAAAAGTTAGTAAGTACACTATAAAACATGAATAGTATCATAGTTTAAAATAGTACATTAACCCTATATACAGCCGTATTTGGAAATTTTACTGCCCCAGGCTTGAAATTATTCGCGCCAATTTCCAATACATTTTTTATAGAGTACTTACATGAGTTACAGGAGTGGTAAGTTTTTAATGTCAGGGGCCATAACGAAAATAATTTTTTTAAGTATCTCACGATGCAACTGCATGAGCAAATAAAAAGTAATTTAAATTAAAACATAAATATATTCGAGGGCTGGATAATATGATTGCAAGCAATATTTGGGTCACACCCATCATAATATAGATGATTTCTGTTTCTGATGACTATTTCAATAAAAATATTATACACAAATAATTTGGTGAAAATTTTGGACGATTCTTATGTATTTTAGTGGGCATGTAATTTGCAACAACTATTACTTCTAATCAGCTACATATTGTTGTAACAAATTGAACAAATTTGAGTAAAATAAATGTATATGATCTTCCGATTTAAAAATAATAATACAATAATACAAATATACAATAGAAATAGAACAATACACTGTCTTCATAGGTAGTTCATATGTACAGCGACAATAAAAAACTGACTATTTCATTCAATTTAAATTTTCGAAGTTGAGTAAAAATATCAGTGGGCCCACTTACATAAGATTACATGAATTATATTTCAATTTAAAACTAAAATACCAATATAACTGTTGTTTATTCAGCACTTAATTTTTCAGATTGATGTTCTCTTTACAAAGGAAAATTAAATTTTTTAACTGAGATAAATTTACCTTGCTCCTTCAAACTGTGCCTCCCCCGGGTATTTGCTCACGGGTGCCCACCTTAAACCGGTCTTTTTTATACATGCATTATATAGATTATAGTAGGTATTATTTTTTGGTACTAAAGATAAGACAATTATAATAATATAATACCTCAACTTCTGTGCAATTTGATATGCTTACTACATAGTATATACTATTATTATTAATCTCTAGATATATTTTTATATTAATACCAATAAAATGGCACTTCCTTAATAACATGTCTGCTATTATATTTTTAAACCATGATATAATACTTGTTAAGTTGTAAATACCATTGTTTAATTAGTTGAATTATTTTGAAGTAAAAATACAAACAGTCGATTTGGTGTATTGCAGACTGTAGATTTTGAGTGTACATACCTCTTCATTGAGTACATATACCTACCTAGATTTCTAATGGATGTGTTAAATTTGCACACAAGTTAGTGCAAACCTTTTCCTTAGGAAAAACGATTCTGAGCAGAGAATTTCTAAAGATATTTTATAATTGTCTTGCATTATATTCTAGTGGTAAGTATTTTTTTAAAAAATATCGCATAGATCGTAGTATAATATTATGATATATAATATAATATACCTACCTATTATCAACTATGTTCTATAAGTCAGTAGAGTGAACTAGCGAACCACGTAGAATGGTGTGAATAACTTAACGCGATAAATAACTAGATTAAAATGAATCTAAATATTTTCAAATTTCATTGAATATAGAAAATATTTGAAGCGGAGTAAAGTTTTAAGCCTTTATGATTAATATTTTTTGAATTTCAATATAATAACTAAATACGTTACTTTACTGTTAAAAATCCAATTGCAGTAGGTAGTACTAGAAATTTTAATATTGATAAAAAAAATGTGCTTATGTATACTCTGATATTTTTCAAGTGCTTTAAGTACAACTTACGTTGAGTCTCATTTTCGATTTTTAAGCTTTTTGAAAGAGCATTAGATGTTTTATCAATGTTTATAGAAAAAATTGAACATTCAAATACTTGGGTAGCTTGAAATGAGTCTAAATATTTAAAAAATTTATTATGCATAGAAAATGATAGTTTAAAATTTGAATGTTAATTTTCAAACCATAAAAAACACCTATAAATTGTAACATTAACCACGCCGTTTCATAAATAGACTGATTACTGATCAATATTATGTTACTGTGTTTTGAGTTCCCACTTCTGCTTGACTTCTACTTGATTTTCTTCCAACTATGTCCCAAAATCATTATAGCCTATAATAGGTAACCAATTATAAAGAAATATAATAAATTGTAAAACCTAACCATTAGAATAGATATTGTTACAATATTAATAGATTTGAGAAAAGATATTTGAGGTAATAATACCAATCGGTATTGGTAGTTGATACTTCTCTATAAATTGGTTAGAGTATTATAAATAATATTATTTAGACTATATTATATGACCTACTGTTTGATCGTTAGCCACAATGAACATTTTCAACTTTTATCAATCATATATAAAACCTACTCGTCGTTTATATTAATTTGTGTCTATTGAAATTCGTTTGAATTTAACATTAATTTGGACAATTGGTTAGTCAGACATAACTAATCATTATAAACATATTATGAAACAATTGTAATCATTTCTCGGTGTGTAATATTTTATTGTATAATTCATTACAGCTATATATCATAGAATGATGGAAATGATATATGTATACATAATATACTCATACCATATTTTTTTATTATAACATACAATATTATGTTTAGGGTGAAAAAAGATGATTTTTATTAGGTATAACAAAATGTCAGAACATATTTATGAGTAAACACGTTTGACAAAATACGATGAACATAAAATGATAAGAAATAAAATTTAAATACTTAATACTATGTGTATAAATAAATTATATAAAAATATAATGTTGACATTTTCTTCGTTGATAGGTGTCTACAAAATGTATTAGCTAATTGACGGCAAGAGATCCAAAGAACTATATGAGTATAGTGGTTTTTTATAACCAAAAAATGCATCAAATATCGTTTTGCTGATCATTGCCAAACCGGCTATCATCATGACGATGCTCCCGATCGATTGCGTGTACGGCAAAACGTTAACAGTAAAATACATTAGAGTTGTGATGTACCAAGGTAAACCCACTTGATTCTGAAAAATAATAATTTTTATTCTCGTGAGTTTTATATAAGCAAATAACATTTCAATACTAAATTGTATTACAATTAATTTGATAAATCTATTTATAGTACGTATAAAATCGAATAAAAATTGACAAAATTATCAAAAATATTACTACCAGCTTGGTTAAAAAAATACAAATACATTTATATAAAATAAACAATAGTACATATAATAAATTGGTTTATCTAAAATTGATAAATATAAATTTGTGATTGTATTTTCATATTATATTTCTTAAACATTTATATAACAATTAATATTGAAATTATTATTGTTTTCTTTATTTTCCTAAATACTAGTTAGGTACTAGAAAATATGAAAAAGTAAATTTTTAAGAATATACTACATAAATGATCAAATAGGTAATACCTAGAAAATAAATAATGTATAATATTATTTTTTTTTAAACTTAGTTTATACTTTGTGTAAAAGAAACACCGAAAAAGTGTGTACCATATGTGTTATAACGTAGCTTATTTACATATTAGATGCAACAGAATAATTAAAATAAAAAAGTATCTTCATAAAAAATATTTTACTTTGGTATTTCAATAATAAAACATAAAGAAATTATGTCTTAAGTTAATTTAATGTTGGTACAGGCTTGTACAAAATATAATTAAGGTATGGACCTAAATAGTATAAATAATATTTGTTTTGTTTCAAAAATTATTATTTCAGGAGATGTTTCAATTATTACGACAGAGTTCAATGTGAGTATTGAGTATATAGATTTATATAAATGTTAGCAACTTTTACTACCCATTTAAATGAAAATAGTTAAGGGGCTACCGGAAAATATGTTAAGAAATATCAATGTATCTATAATGTCGCTTGTTTAAAATTTGAAATTGATTACAGTACAAAACTTAAGTACCTAACGGCCAACATGTTCCCATAAAAATTATTACTCATACATAGTATAATCTATTTATGTGTTATTTTTAAATCACAAAACCATGATATTTTTACATAATTATATTATAGATTACTTACATATTCTGCCCAAAACATTGGTATTGTCATATTACTGAATTTGTCAATGTTCGAAAATCCACTCGTTGGATGCATGACTAGATTACTTTGGCTACGAGCTCTACTTTCGACTGGAACCCCTGTCAACTATTTAAAATATATCTTATATTTAGTTCTGTGTCTTAATATAGATTCCAATAAAAGTAATTTGTTAGGTCTAGACTTTAGATACATACTGGTTCGACGATTAAGTACGAGCCATGATTTTCTTCAGTAGGTTTTAATCCTGATATTGATTTCACTAGTGCTTTATCACCATTGAGGAAATGAGGAAATGAAGCTGCAATAGGGAAATCTGTAAAGGTAAAAACAATTCCATGTTTTTAAATAAACATTTGTGGTTTTAAAATAAAATGTAACAGAGTTGTTGCTTTATTGAAGCTGTAATGTTAACGCTATTAGTCAATAGCAAATTGTGTTATAAATTATAATTTTATATGCCAAGTCAATTTTATTTAATCCAAAACACAGGCTAATATTAAATTCCTTGATTTAAAGTTAGATAGAAACCAACTTAATAAAAATAATTTAAAATTCTTACAAGCAAAGTACTTGATTTATAAACAAAACTATATATTATATATAGCATGTATCCAAAATTTCATGAATTCCAACAGGTACTTCATATATTATTATTGTATTCATAAATATTTAAAAAATGGAACAATACATTGAAAATTTTAATTTGTTTATCTCACTCTAATTCTAGTCTCTATTACATTAAAAATATGAATTAATAAATGAAAAAAATAGCTTTAAATTTATTTTTCCCAACGGTATCAATTTTAACTCAAACACACATTTACGTAAATAATAGGAATATTTTGTGAGCTGAATAATGTCACTGTTTAGATAACTGTAAACGTTTTAGTATGTATGTTTAAGTAAAATATGTATTTTAAAAAGATAAATTTACCAATGTAGATATGATTATTTTAAAATCTACTCACCCTTTTTTAAAACATGGCAGTATTACACAATACTTTAAAAATTAGCAATAATATTGCCTCAGAGAACGATAAATGTCAATTATTGTGACATATCGTTAAAATCATTTGTCAAATAAAAAATAAATATACCTAACCCAATACTATACCCTGACAAACAACGTTACAGTGTCAACATTTATAGTTTTTAATTTTACGTCTTTCTACCAAACACTATTATCCACGCCTATTGATTAATTTATGTAATTAGTGTGCAGTGTGCTAAAAATGAAAGCCAGTAAAATTACATATGTTATTGGTGCCCATATAATGATATGATGAAAATCACTAATACCGAATATTTATAAAAATTATAATTATTGTTTAGTCTAATCAGTATTACTCAGCCCCTCTCATCATATATACTGCATACTATACTCTTAATATTCAAAATGTAATATTTTAATTATTAATATTATATATATATGTATTACATATAACACTTTATTTGTTTCTGTAGTTATGACGAAATATTATAATGGTTGAAAATGAATTGTTAAGGCTCATATGGCGTTATGATTTATTTAATGAGACGTTTCGTGTCGAAATGAAACCATGAATAATATTGCTAGGCCCCGGATGGGTGAATATTCACTTGCTATTTCGACACTAGGGAATGGAATTATAATTGTGACTTACTTATTCAGACCTAAATCAAGCTGTGCAGTTAAAAAAATATGACTTATAAAAGTGACTATTTATGTTCTATTTTAATTTGTTTGATTAGTACATATTGTGTCCATTTAATGTTAAATTTAAAATGGCACGAGAATTTATCATTTTATATTTTTTGTGTAATTTTCATATAATATTTTAATCTTCAATTACTTACCATAATAACACGGTGATACATCAGAGAGCCCAGAAAGGAGGGGAGTTGATTTAGGATTATGAAAACAGTCTTCTAAGCTTGGATCGGTTTGTGGATGAGAAAATACATTATTTGGAAGAATAAACTTGTACATTGTCATGCCCGATTTGACCACCTCATCTTAAAAAAAAAAATGTGTTGAAATTAAAACTATTGATTACAAGTAAATGTGTTAAGATTATCAGCACGCACTTTTGTATTTTAGTGGTGTCACTCGGCACATGGTTTTTCTCAAGTACTTCAATGTGTCATTTTTCGACACAAACTGATGGTACGTAACACCTTCAGAAGAACCCTGTACACTATCACACTTTGGATCCTCCCAAATTCCAAGATTAGGTTTACCATGGTACTTATCTACCGTGAAGAATCTTCGCCCGTTTTCTGGACCCATGAATACGGTAACTTCGTCTGTAAACTTGTTATAAATCTGAAAACATTTAAAAATGAAAAAGTATAGAAATTGTTTAAAAAATATTAACCCTGAAAAACAAAAAATACAACATACCACTGAAAAATGTGAATGTATGTGAAAAATTTTAATATTTTTGTTTTATTTATTTATGTAACATAATGAATGTAATTATTATTAAGTATACGTTAGGATACCTAATACTATTATATAATATTATTATCATATTATACATCAAATATTGTATGCATTAACTTATTTTTTTTTTTTAATAAGATGATAAATTAGTTACCTGGTATAATATACCCATGTTTTCTTCAGGAACTAAACCGGGCATCATGGTTTTTGCTTTCTGGACTAACGGGTCAGTTAAATTCCACAAACAATCATTGATAGATGTATCAATAAACATTTTCGTATCCAACATTTCCATCATTAATTTGAAACCATACCTCGTGAAATAAGAAGCATCCCATAAATACGATGCCATTCCCTGTGGAAAAATATTAAACAAAAATTTGTTATTTGGTTATAAAAATTAATAGTTTTTTTAAAACAACTAATAAGTAACCTTTAATCAACTTCCTCCATGGATTATGTTACCTACCTTTTAACTGCAACATGTTCAGACTCAGAAATTTTTTTAAAAAAATTTTAAGTAATCGATAAGTTATTATTATGAGAAAATTATTTAAGCTTTTACTATACGATGACTATTTTTTCAACACTTATAATGTTATTAAAATACTATTAAATGTATTTTAAGTTTAAATTTTCAGATAGCATTATAGAATAATTTAAATTTGCCATTAAAATGATTAAAATTACATATCTAAGTATTTAATACTTAATTGTATTCAATTAGCTTAACAAAAAAACTTTTCTATGTTCATATATTTATAAACTTGAAAATACAAATCATTCAAACTTCATTAATAAAATTCATTATTCATATCAATTAAAATGTAAAAGAGATAGATAGAATCATCGTTATAATACTAATAATGTTGTATTTTAGAATAAATCAAAACGTGCTAAGACTTTTCTCTAAAATTAAAATTATGACTCATTAAGGTTTTCTACAGAAAAATATTATTGGCTCGGAGATCCAAGGTTCTTGTAATTTCGAAATAGAATACTAACTTAAAAATCATCCATACACTTTTTCGAATCACTGATAATAAATTCACCCATTTTTTAGATTTCAAAATGTATAACTTGTGTAATTGATTATTAAAATATAAAATATCTAAACCATATTTTCGGAGAAAATAATGTTTTCACACTAAACCCATTAAGAATTAAATTACTAAAAAAGTATGAATTGTGAAGTATCTATTTAATTCGTTTTGCATTTTAAATTAAATAATAAGCATATGTTAAAAACATCAAAATTATGAATATAAAATAAAAATAGAACCCTTAAAAATAATTAATTTAATTTAATATTCGAATATTAAATCGAATTTAAAACTAAACATTTTGAAACATTTCATAAAAATATGAGAAATTTTTTGATTTGTTATCAATCATATAAAAAAACCAATTTAATTCCTATTATAATATTGACAGCCCGTACATTAATAGGCAGCTGACACTCAAGTCACATTCTAGTTGAGCTGTAAGTTCTTAACTCCGAACCGGCACTATTATAATAAGTGTTTATACTAAACTTCGTAATAAATAAAAATGTACTAGTTACCGAATAAATTTAATTTATTTCTAGTAACATTATTATAGAAGTATTAATCTGTTTTCCGTACGTAAACTGTGATATTATTTTATAATTTACAGGGAATTTTTGTGTTTTTTTCTGAAAACCGTGTTTATTGATAATAACCTATGTAATTATAATTGACTGTAATATGCTATATGAATAATGGTGTTCATCGCTTTGATTAATATAAAATTAACATTATGCTCGTAATCAATTTTTCACATTACTTACCAACGCGGCAAAGTTGGGTAGTATTAAGTTAGCGTCCAAACTGATGTTTGTCATTTCTGGCAAGAACACGGCTGTTCTCGTGGCCACATAAGTCATTGTACCGTTGTCGTTGAATCTAACATCGCTGTGTCGTAATAATTCTCTGGAAGCAAATCACATAAAAAAAATATCCTGTAAACGTCAGTGTATAAATAATGAATTAGCAACAAATCATTTTTAGATAGGAATATGCATTTAACGGTTACGTGTATGGGATCACGTAAGATTGTATAATAGTGTTAACACTTATCGGAAATCAAAATATTCCACTTCGACACATACCTAATTAATGCATCAACAGTTTAAACGATTGTTATTCCTGTGAATATGATTATATCGTGCGCAATTATATAAAATGGCGTACACGGAACTTAGTCGTCGACGTTTAAAAAAAAAAAAAATAAACAACAAGGAACATAATTTATTTCGAAAAAAAATTCTTAAAATTAATTAAATATGTGTTGTACCTCGTAAGTTACCTACGTGTGTAATTAAAAAATGTATTTATATACATGTATGATAAATCTGTTATCTACCAGCTATCATAATAACAAATGTAGTAATATATTTTTATAGGTACCTTAGATTCTTATTTCTTAGGCTTAAGGATATGTATTAATCAACTAAAAATATACAAATATTTTAAATATGCACAACAGTTTATAAGAACTACAGGACTTATGTTCATGTTAAAGGTGTGTTATCCAAAACTTTGATGACATAATTCAAAATTTGAATGAGTAGTTTCTTCGTTATTAAATTATTTGTACTAAAGATAATAGTCGTTAAAAGTGGTTATACAAAAATATAAAATAGACTTAATATTGGAACTAGTATTTATTATACTTGGCCCATTTTTGCATATTATTAACGTTGATAGATTATTATTAATGACTATACAATTTTAATATCAAAATAGCTCACATATCTTATAAGCCTATTACCCATAACACATGGACTTTTTATTCTTAGGGCACAAAGTAAAATAACTCAAAACCTAACTCCTGTGAATTGCAATTTCGATATGTGAAATTAATCAGAAATATTATCCACTAAATAATTTACAGTTGAAAAAGGGAGTTTTCTTTTGAAAAACAGAAGCTTATATATTTATAGGACACTCCTTAAGAGGTACAAAAAAATCTCAAGAATTTTAAAATATGGTCTCTAAGTATATTTGAAAATTCCAAAAATCATGTTTTGAATAACTCTATTATTGACGAAGAAAGGGTATGGGACGTGCTTGGTTAATCATTCTGTATAATCAATTGAATAGATTTTAAATTATTTAAGACCTTAGTCGATAATTATTAGAATATATGTTATAAGAATATTAAATATTATTAAACAACATATAAAACTAGGTTAAGGCGTTGAGCTATTTGATACAAGACACAAGTATTAAGACCGAAAGGAGTTCATCGGTGATCGTGTGATATGGTCAATGTAGGATAAAATAGTGATTTAGTGTTTATATTATTTTGATTGTGTTTATTTCGTTTTATTAGTGCATGTCGGAAGTAATCGTTGTAGGTATAAGATACTAGTAATACAGTAATACCTACACTAGTATACACCTATATATGCATATAACTGTTAACTAATTGATGTCGATGAATAGAAAATTGATGATAAAGATAAATAGAACCAAAAACATCTCAACCATCTCCTTACAACAATAAATAATTGTAAAAACAAAAAACAGTTTTATGGTCAAAAACCTTTTTTATATTATTAAGATGCTAAATGTGTGGCATTGTTAGCTGTTCGTCAATAAATATATAAGTATACATTTTTAACATTGTTCAAGGGCTTCAAGACTATAAATAAATAATAAAACTGTTCAAAAGAAATATTGAGTTTATATTCAATATTTTATTTGTTTTCAAACCTACGATGAATAAACACTAATAAAAATAAAAATATATACATTCGTTGTTCAGTACCTACTAAATACGTTCAATGACAGCGTGTAGCCGTGTATAGGTACAACTAATCAGCACTGCCAATAAAAAGATACCTGCACCAATAGATTAGATAGGTACCTACATATGTTTATTTGTCTTTGAATGTTATCACTGCATTGTCTGCGCAGGTGAAACGTTACGACTTAACCGTGTGTATAGTCTTAACATTTGTTTTACTATCAATTGTTATTTGTTTAATATATTGTCGGTAGGTACCTGCGGTAGGTACATAATATTATATCATTAATTTTAATATTCTGCCTGCTCGTCCATTGCGCATTATTGCTGTTACAATGTGTATACACGAATTATTAATTCCATATAGTTAAAATGTCATTAGATAGCCGGACAAACAAATCAATTAGACGCCGAAAATCATGACATTTAACTAATTTGTTAAGTGATCACTGGTCAGTGCACTATATGCCACATGGTTTGAAGCCATGAAATTGGTTATTTATTAGTCATTACTGATTTATTGATTGATAAGTGTTTTTTCAGCAGATTGACCGTTTGTTATTTTTAAGGATCAGTTAAAATAAAAAGGAATACCCATACACTCAAATCAAGGAAACTATTTATTGATTTATTACACAAGGCATAATAATTCGACTTACATTGTAAAATGATATTTATTTATATTGTAAGATTTTTTAATGTTAACTCGTAATAATATAAATATTAAATTATAGTTTGTTGGTTCCATTTGAGTAATTCAATTTAAAATTTAAGACGAGACTAGTTTAGTTTTTATTTAACATGCGTATTAACTTTGACAATATTCATATACATTGTATAATAAACATTGTACATTATACAATATACAAGACACAATACACAATGGCACATGTTATATATGCATCCATATTCCATAGTATGATATAATCAAAACAATTAAGTCTATTTTGTTTTTAGAAAATTTAAAATTTGCTTCTTTTTTCATTTTAAAAAATGTATGCTAATTTCGTTGCCATTTGATATTAAATTTAATGATTTTCTTATCTTGTTGCTCACCTGAATACTATTGGACCGATTTCGTTTAACTCCAGTTTACTATCGATTCCGTTCTCGAATCGTTCACTGTTTGTTACATTAAATAGGTACACTCTAAGCAAAACCTCATCAGGAGGATTCTTCCACCATTCGTATGCTGGCAGACCACGAACCATTTTCAGTCTCTAAGAAATCAAAAATACAAAATAAAATACAGTATTGATTATGTTATATAAATAATTTTACTATTTTTACCAATAATATATGTATGTACATAACTGTTAAGTTTACAGTTTACATTATACAGTTTACACTATACAGTTTACAGTGTTACACTAACCCCATAAATAATATAATACTATAATTAATTATTTACTATAAGAAAATATGAAAGACCCGCATACAAACACAAGTATATTTGTAGCTATTATTTTGTATATTACTTTATGTGTTTCTTACTTTCTTGAAAATATTATGGTCATTATTTAGTACTTACTATAGTAAACTCAATTTGTTAGATATTATTTATAATCATATTCTTAAAAGAAATAAAACTCGATCGAATGAGTTATGGGAACGCAAATCAGAATCAATTTTAGGTTAAACGTCGAAATGTCAATCTGCTCACAATTGTCCTTGGTACAATTTTTACTGAAACCTTAGGTAAATGTTTTGAATTCCTACAGGACAAACTGATGAAGAATGAATGACATAATTTGTATGATTGAATTGGAGTAGTCATTTTAATGAAGTTAAACACGAAATGTCTTTTAATGTAGTTTGGCAAGTTCGTTGACTTTCAGTATACGAGCAATGAGCATAGATCGTGATATGCGGTATAGTGATATATTATCATTACTAACCTAAGACTGGTGAAAAATTATTTATACAACATAAAAAAAAAAAATAATGTAATTTTGCTTAACTTAATACATCATATTATTATATTACAGCAAAATGATTAACAAATGGTTGTTGTACGTCGTTAACTGCGGTGTAGAATTTATATTGTATTTGTATACACCACTTTTGTGTTGTCTTATAATAGGTACCTACACATATTAAGACAATAAGACGCACTTTTTATCAATGACTTTAACGCTTTGTTGACGCACACGTATAGAACATAGTATAACAGTAAGAGTTTATAATATTATATTATGCACGGATCGAACATCATTCAAAATCAACGAAGAAAACTCAAATCAAATATAACAAGGCTATATAATATTATACACTCTATTTAATATTAAGTACCTATGACATAGTATGTACCTTATAAACGAGCTTAATGTTGCTATGTATAATAATAATAATATGTATATCATTAAAAGTAGTTACACAATAGCACATTATATACATGTATAATATAATGTTATAACAGCTGACTAATATTCCAGTTTAGCCGATCCAATACAGCTGAAGTTGGAGTTGTAGTATAATAGTAGTCGTAGAAGTATAAAATAAATAAATATATATATATAGTAAAGTAGTAAAGTAGTAAAAGGTAATAGTATCGGCGGCGGTGGTGTAGTGTAGTATTATAATATATGATACTAGTACTGAATTAACAAGACGCCTGTGGCCAATACAGGTTTTCTTTCGATAAAAAAAAAATATATACATAGGTATACACGAAATAGAGAAGAAAAATATTCGGTTACTTTGATGTATTCAAGACATCTTCGACGGATTATCGTTGGGCTGTTAACATGTTTTAAGCTTTATCAACTGTCGTAACGTTATATATAAATGAATATTTTATTACGGTGCGATTCACATGGGACGTGTATCACATTATAGTGCATGCAATATATTCTAAACACGCCACGCTGTCTGCTGCACATTCTGCAGTGGACACCAGCTGGGTTGGATTTTCGTATGGAACGACTATAGTAACATACATAGAGACAGTGTTTATACATGTATATAAATAGTAAATAATATAAATATCAAACTGATTAGGATCCTACACGTTTTTAATCTTCTCCATGGGCGTATAGTCGAATATTAAATTAATGCACGTCCATTAAAATAGTGAAAACGGTCGTTCGAAGATCGAATAACAAGAAATAATGTAAATTGTGGTAAAAACCTAGCCTAAAAAAAAGCACGCTGCTTAATGAATGCATGTTGCGCCAAAACCTCAAGTATAAAATAAATACGATTCACGGAAGAAATACTATAATATAATGAAACACTATAGGAGTGAGGAACATTGTTAGAATTTATTTAGAAAACACTTGACATTTTATTTTTTTAATTGAAATTATGAAACCTATCGTTTTTTTAAACGAGTTTTTATTTTTGGTAGGTGAGCACAGATGATGGGGTTTTCTAATATAACAATTCTTTGGGCATAACACATAACTTAGTAACAGTAACAACCCGTGACTTGGAAGCTGTAATAATAATCAATTGTTGAGCATTATATTGTGGATCAGAGTTTATTTGTGTTTCTAAATAAAGCGTTAATAAAAGGAAATGGGAAACTTGTTGGCCCTCCTAGTTTATAGAAATAATCATAAACCATCAATTTGGCAAACATTTTTTAAAAATATTTTCCCATAGTTGCATAGCCTAGTCATTCGTTTTTCTACAGTAACCTACTTGAAAAGTTATTTAAATGTTGATATTTTAAATTCTTTTTTGAATCTAAGTTTATGAATATTTTTAATTTTCGTGGTTGGTATAGCTAGTACTATGGTAAAATAATAGTCTTTAGAATCCTTATTATGTTGTAATGGTAGTTATTTTTAATTTTAATTTCATTCCACTGCCGAAGGTGCCCACTAAATAATCATCCACCATAAGAAGATAAAAGAATTATAACTTTTGCCACAAATTTTATACCTTGAATTTATGTAAAAAAAAACCTTATAACGACCTTCCAAAATAGTCTGTAAATTAGTCATTTATTTTTTTCAGAACACAAACATAGTGTTGTTAAACATTTTACATTCGTCGAGACATCGAGTATTTAGTACAAAAATCAATATTATACAACCAAACATTGTTAAAGATAATATTTCACATATATTTTATTTCATATACGCAATGTATTAATATTTTGGTTTGGAATGTTTACAACTAGTGTATTGCTATATAGGCGATATACGTGTACCTATGTCCTATACCTAAAATTTTAAAAGATTACAAAATAACTAATAATAGTACTTACCTCATTCATTAATATGTTAAATGGTGTATATACTATTGTAATACTGCCCACGAGGAATAATACCAATGCTGTGAATATGTAGAACGAGTTTCCTGAAAATAAAATAAACATTTCAATATTAGTCAAATGAATACACTGTCTTCCGTTTAAATTGTAATGACAGTCATTGGTGTTTGCTTTAAGGTATGTGTGGCATCTATTTTATACTATGTGGTTGCACTTGAAGCGGAAACTGTGTATGTATAACCACCACAACCCGACAAATAATGTGAACAATAATATTTTTGTCGTCGAACTTAAAGAGCTCGGGTGATTGCTTCGGGCATGAAGTTATAGATACTTCATGGAGTAAAACACTTAAAGTCTTCAAACTACGAATACAAAGAATTGATGACATGAAAGAATGCTTGACAAAGTATTTTACAACACCATCGGTAATTAATAAACATGAGTTCCATGCAGGCCCCCTCACATCAAATATTGGACTGTTGTACAAAATGTTTTTGAAGCCGTTTACAAAACGTCCAATAAAATACAGTGACACCGATACGAATGTCCCATAGGCACACGATTTCTAGGTAATCAATGGTTAACTCACGACTTAAAATAATACGATTACTTAATATGTTATAATATGCATTTATATCATAAGATATTATTTAATATAAAATAAGTATTAAAAAATGAAAAAAATTACAAATTCATTTTAACGGTCCATGGTTCCATGTCTAAATACCTAAATGACATTACTTTTAAAATTTTAACTTCAAAATTTATCGTAATTCTCTATTACCTTTTAAATTTATGTATTATATTACATTTCACTTTTTTCGTGTTTTTATAGAAATATTATAATATATGATACATTTTAGCTTTTTTTTGTGTATAAAAATAAATATTATATAGGTATGTAATACATTTTTCGTTGTTGTCATTTTTGGAGTTTATAAAAAATGAATACTAATATATGAGCTAAATAAGCTAATACACACCTTTGAATTAAACATTTCACAGGTGAATAACGTATAAAATACTTCGCATTTGATTACCAGGAACCATCAAGTTTAAAATATACGAAAACATTTGTACTATCGACGATTTAGGGTTGATGCTGTTTATTCATTTTTAGACAATTGAACGGAACTTTTCGCATAGAATAAACACTGTAGACACTACCGAGTGCTTTTTCAGTGCTGTTATTCACGTTGTTTAGTTAAGTTTGTTATTAAAAACACTTAATTAACTTTTTTATGTATAAGATTAACAATCGTAAATCTTTTATAATATTAAAAAAGAATTAAAAATTTTTACAACTCAGAACAATAATAAAAAAGAAGAGTTCCCAGAATTCCGTGTTATCAAGGTTCGATTTACTGATGGTCTACAATTCAATTGTGTAACATACACCATCACATTATGTAAATTATAATAAAGTAATTTAATTTATGTGCATTAGAACAATTTTAATGAAGAATGATTGTACAATGAATCTTTTAAAGTAAGTACCTACCTAATGTCATCTATCAATGAACGATGACTTCTATCAGTCCTATCACGTCGTCACGTTTTGTAAATATAGTTTCAATAGTTTCATGCTATCTTATTTATCTTAATATGTCGTATTTCCTTGTAAGCAGAATGTAAATATTACGAATTCAATTCAAAAAAGTATCAATCCGTTGTGTCAATATATACTTGAAATACATTTTTTTCTTTTGCTTAACTTTTACGAACATTTAAGGCAATTACTATTTCCTATTATTTACGTTTTTCTCGGATTTATCATATTTTGTGGCTAAAAATGAATAGAGGTAATATTATAATTTAATATAATATCATGAATCTTATTTTATTTCATCAAAGAAAATCTACACATGAGTAACATCATAGCATAATGTAACATAATCTGCATTTCGTATATTAATTTAAATTTATTGTTTTTAAAAAAGTGTAGGCACTCGGGTTTTTTATTTTGACTTTTGGTACCTAAAATTGTTTTTCCAACTTAAAAAAGTTTATATAGTACCTTCTTTATACTCAGTATTTTTTTTTACATTTTTGTCTTCATTTTAATATTTTACCTACCAATTAATGTAAAATTCTATATTTATTAATAAAGTATTCCTGAACTATATTTATCTGTAAGAATTAATCAATGAAAAACATTATTTACAATAAACGAGCGTTGGCGACAAAAATTATTTTAGGTCGTATTTAAGTTAGTTTTTAGTTGTTATTTTTAGTTTTTAGTTTTTATACTGCGTAATGTGTAAATTGGGTTCATATATTTCACTATAGATGTTGGTAAATGGTAAGTAAGATATTATAATACCTCTATATTTTCTGTAAAAACCCCTTTTGGTTCATTTGTAGTCAAACAATTTAAAATTAACTGAATACAATATAATAATTTCTATTTTTAGTGATTTCATTATATATACCATATGCACCAGTGCCAAACAAGTTATTGCATTCAAAAGTCGAGCTAGATTTATAAATTATTTTTTTGATTTTCACTTTTATTTTGCACATTATTATCTAAACATTTTTCAACTAATTTTCCCTACAATAAGGTGCCACCAGGGATGTCACTCCCTTACCATAGGTAAAACTAGGAGAAAACTAAGGGGTCTTAGCTTCTAAAATATTTTCATATAATCCAGAAATATAATTTAGATGGTAAGTCACGAAAAATTTGTTTTTTTTCAATGACGCAAACAATTGGCAAGTTGTTTATTTACAAACATACAAACTTAGACAGGTGTATGAGATTTTTTACACAAATCAATAACTAAAAAATATGAGTGCTACAGCCCCCCCCCCATCCCCCCAAAAAAATGTGGTCCTGCTGCTCCCCTTTTTTATTTCACGATATTTAAAATAAAAATTTTACAAGGTTAACAAAAAAATAAGAATAAATTATGTTAGAAGCTTGTTGTACCTCGAAAAGTATATTTAATGATACAACACTAAGTAAAATAGTGAGTATAATGTATAATAATTATAGTTTACTTTTGAATGGAAAAACCAAATTCTATTATAATAGGAAGATTAAGTTTTTAATAAAACAATAATTGTTTTCACAAAAAAAAAACAACGACGAGTTAGAGTAATTATTTTTTCAAAGAAATCTTTACCATGTACACGATGCAGTCCAGAGTAAAATTGCTTTGAACTTATTAAGTATGGTATTAGAGGTATGCACTATCCGAAATTCCAATGACGTTATTATAACACATTACAAGCGCGTAAAATGTGCATCTTAAAATGTATAATTAAAATGTGTATGTGCATATACCTATTATTATTATTATTATTATTATTATTATTATTACTAACAAGCAATGTTTTTCTAGAAAAAAAAAAAATTATATCCAGCCTGCTATTTGCCCTTGGCTAACATTTAAGGTCGACGTTTCTTAGTTACTTATCATGAGGAGATTCCCATTTTGAAATTCCTTGCGATTGAGTTGGATTATGGGCGCTCCTACACGGCATGTGCGGTGCGCCGGTGCCTATATAGACCCGGGTTAATGGTTAACCCGGAGCCGATGGCTGTTACATTATAATATTATACTAATGAGTCATCAATTTAATGTCGACTATTATATAATATACGATATTGAAATGGGTAGAATACAAATTATAGATTTCACGAAAGTAATAATCGTAGATAAAAACGATTTCAAACGTTTTCAATTATTATACTGGCGGCTTGGAATCTTATTAGTGTTTGAACTATTGAACTGATTACAAATTACTATTGGACCGACGTGATGAAACCCAATGGTTTTTTTGAATAAGTTACAACGTATAAAGAGTATTATTATGGAACACGGTTTGGAATAAATGCAAATACGACTGACTGAACTATAGTGAAAAGCCCATAAGTAGGTATAAAAAATAATATAAAACTATCAATTTTTAAAATATTTAACACACGATATTAGTGGACTTTAAATCCATAAATTGAAATCGATAATATCAAATCAAAGCGTGGGAAAATTGTGCGAAGAACCATACAAGTCGCTACTAATAAAATAATGAGCCAACGTGAATTGCATATTATGTGTTATGTATAAAATATAAATGTTGCTGAATAGTAATTATATAATAGTAACGGCTCCATATAGGTATCTACCTGAAATGATTATTGTAAAACCCAAAAAGATCATTGTCTCATTCCTAATCGTCATTGGTAATATTGTTATAAGAATTTGACCATCGGCAGTAAAATTTCTTAAATAATGACAAAATATGTTGTATTAAATATTAGTTGTAGCTCAAACGTAAGAGTATAGGTCTGCTGAGAAGCCCCCTATGTATAATCATTAAGAGAGGTGCATCACGATTGCTCAATTTTCACTTTTTTATCAGATAAAATCACTACACGATTTTGCATAGAAAATAATTTACCTATGTATTTATGTACAACACACTAAACATTATAATTTATAATATTAGGTATATATTATGTACGTAATATTATGTAAGTATCTACTAAATATAATACAATCGTGAATTCAAAACTTATATTTTGCTAACTGTTGTGCATCGTGTAACCGAGTAAAAATACAGATATTCATGAAGTTTAAATTTCGTAAAATTCTACATAGGTAGGTGTACTTAAATGCTTGGCTATTGTACATCCTCCTAGCGTGCTGTAAGAAATTACAGTTAATCATTAACAGATAGCTGATTGACACAATTTAAAATGTTATGGATAGTAAAGTTTCGTTATTATTTAATATAAAAACAATTATTGTTATAGAATAGATTTTATACTTATATGTTATTATTTATTGATAGTTAAAAAATTTTTTTTTTCAAAATGCTAACCGAGAATTTTTAAACAATCCGAAAATCATATACTTACCTGTATTATGAATAGGTACGACCAATTTTTAAATTTTTAAATATCGTATAGTTATTTAATATTATACTATATTATTGAATGATGTGTATTATTCTGTTGTTTATAGGTACATAAATCATTTGATGTCCAACCGTGTTGTGGTTTTAATATTATTATTACTGTATATTATGTATTTACGTCAGAACGGGTAGGTAGTTTTAGTGTTTTGCAAAATACATTAACAAACTATAAAAAACCCAATATGAATTATGAAATATATCGTGATAATAATTATCAGACAAAAACTAAAAAGTGATGGACGCTCAATAGTAGTAATTTCCATTTTTGGAGTCAAAAAAGGAAAAGGTAAACAACACAATAAAGAGGTTTCACCGATTGATAACGTCTGTATTTGCTTATCCTGTACGTTAATAGTACCTATAGCACCAAATTATTGGTAAAGAACCTCGTACATTATTTTAAATAAGTATTGATATCTTTTTTTAACATACACATTATTATTTTTAAAGCTTAAACAGGGTTTTTTAATTTTACGAAAAAAATAACATTTTAATAATTAAAACAATATAATATTTAAATTTAGTTTTTAGTTGTGTAAACTATGTCAAGTTTATAAACATATTCGACAATGTCTAACTTCAGTTACAGTGTCTTGTAATAATAATCTACTATAGGTAAGTAATGCTCGGGGTCAACGGCAGTGTTGTGATGTAATAATTTCCAGTTGCTTAGTGAAATGGAAATTTAACGGAGTTTTATGAAAAAAAAAATAGCATATGTTAAGTGCCCTTGACCAGTTGACCAACTTGACAGAGTATTCCAAAAAGAGATGAACAAAAAATACTGGTAATTGTATAAAATCGTTATAATATTAGCTGCGTAGTGCTCGATTTGCGGGGCGGGGGGCACTGAGTACTTTTTTTTCTACATTATTGATAATAATAATTTCTAATGAAAATTAGCATCGTTAAACAGGTTCGTTCCTTTTGGAAATTATGGCCAAAAGTGCCTCACCGTAAACGTTAAATTAAATTTAGTAACAGATATTAATGTATTAATTGATATTGGTTGTATTAAGTCATTAAATTAATTAATATAAGTGACATAATCTTCATATCTTTACATTATCATAATCATAGCGTGCATTTTATCCGTTATTAGATCGTAATTTTTTATTTGGAAATCGGATGTAGGTACTTCCTACTATGATGTTATATGATATAAAGATACATATCTGATGATAATATATTATAAACATTAAACAACCTAACAAAAATAATTAATTTTTGTGTGTCAACGATTTGGACCGATAAATTGACATTTGTGAACAAAAGTGATAATACTTATACTAGTGATAATACTATACTTTAAATTAACTTTAAAAATGTTTTAATACATTTACGTAATTTCCAAATTGAAATCTAGTTATCAGTTGGTCCCTCCTAAGTGTCCTGGATAGCAACTGATTCCTGTTCCAAGGCGGTGTTAAAGGAAGTTTTTATACGAGCCGTCAATTAATCACACATTTTGGCGTGGGCGTTATTGTTAAATATTTCTTTGATTCTTATTTCGTTGTTTGAAAAGTTAAAGGTCATTCAATCTTACCTTCAATCGTAATGATCCCAAGTTTAATAACATACTATTATACTATGTTATTAATAAGTAAAATATCGTATATGTAATATGTATACGATACGGATATCACGTGTGCACGATTTTTGATTCAAAATATGCGGGGAAATTTTATAGAAACATAATTGTGTCGATGACGATTTGTTTACGCATATTTTATACTTTTTTGTGAGGATATTATAGCTGGATAAGATGTATTTTTGCACATTCTCTGATTTTGTATAATAATAGAAGACCAGTAATAAATAATAATTTAAATCGTTCCCACGCGAAGACTATACAAAAATTAATAGTTTATCGAAAATATATTGATTTTATAAACCTTGAAGTGTGCTCGTGGATATAATAATTCGTTAATTAATGACAGATGAATTTTTTTCGATATTTGTTTTTTTAACAGATTCACGTGTTGGGCGAATATGGGATTTCTTATATTATTATTATGTAACCGCCAAAAAATGAATAATTTGATCAATTGTCTAAGTACGTAGTTCTTAAATAATTATGTTTTCATCAAATAAACAAAGTTGTCCGTAGAAACTGAAATGCATACATGATAAATACCTACATCAATATTACACTATTATTTATTATGACGCAATTATATATTGAGACTTTCCCTCGTGTTAAAAAGATAAGATATAACTATTGTGGTAAAGACTGTGTGTTGTAATTTAGGTTTAAAATAGTTTTGCAATTCTAAGTAATGCGTCAAATATAATAATTAACTTAATGATAATGCTGGCGCTCCTAAATGATACAGCAAATATTATGTTTTATAACAATTGTGTTATCGATTCTTGATTAACTGTTTCAATATATTTTATTATCTATAATATTAGGTTTAATGTTCTAGCATATTCTTGCACACAAATAAAATAAGGTTGAAATCTTCTCAAACAACTTTACTGGTTTTAATAACTTTAGCCGTGAACGCAACAAATAACGACTATAATTTGAAATAAATGTTATTGAATTTAAACAAGTGATAAGTCTAATTTGTAGGGAGTTTCGAATTAAAATATATTAAATACATTCAGTGTCACCATCGGATACAGTGAAGTGTGGCGCAGAATGGGAACCCTCTGTTGGTCACGTTTCATGATGATTTTTAAGACTCACTTGTATACGTTCTTCCTAGTACGTTATTCGAATTGAAAAAAAAATTCTGGCTTCAATAATTATTATTTCGGAAGCATATTCCAGACCATTCGGTACATTTATTGCCAAAAATAAAATTACTACTCAAAGGACAAAGACTATAGTAAAATATATAAAAATTGGTCAGTATGAAAACTAATATACATACTCAAAATTACGCTATATGCGTACTCATTTTTAAGCCATGGTTTGCACTAAGGTATACCTATTAGGCAGATATAGCCTATTATATTTTGTACATGACATTTTACTAATGCCATTATGTTATCCGGAAAACAGAGTTCTTTTGCTGATTCATATCTAACTGAAAATTATATTTTTATGGTACCACTAAGTAATAGTATCGTCAGAGATTAAAACATCAGCAGCCACTCTTAAAGTGACTCACAATATTAATACAATTATGTATTGTATTACTGTGCTTAAGGTATGTCTGCATTATGAAGACGAGTCAAAATAATTATTTTTTATCTGCTGTATGATTTTATATTGAGAATATTAAAAAAATTTATATAACTGAAAATAATAGCGTCTTTATTGTAACGTACTTAATAGCAGTATACTATAATAATGCCCATTTAGCCCCTAGCGTTGATCGGGGCATGAATATCAGCGCGCAATTTCAGCGGGTTGTCGAAATAATTCTTGTTGTTTTTAGAAAGGCGCATTATGTCCTCAATTATTATTATCGTACAAAGTGTATAATGGAGACTTGAATACATCTTTGCACGATTTGTTTTGATCGTTTTAAGACCGTCGTGCTTCACTCGACAACGTATTGTAACGAAGAGTGATATTTTTGTGTTGTTTTTCTGCTCAAAGAAAAAAAAAATATTGTCTTTGTTGTTTTTATAGGTACATATTAACTACTCACCGTCGTGAGTTCACCTGAATCTGATTGCCCTTAACCTATATGATCTAATAACGAAATAGCATACACGTTCTGCAGCGGTGCATAGACCCGAATCAAGGTGAATTACTTTTTCTCCCCGTAAAAACCAGTGGCACTTTCTTTGAATAAGTCTTGTCTGGCACAGTGTACGACCATATTGTTAATCGCAAAGCACACACACACACACACACACACACGCGCGCGCGCGAGCGATTGACTTTATTGCAATGCAATTATATTGTTGAAAAAATTGAATCGGTAAAAATAAAATAATTGTATATATTATTATAAATTATAAAATATCTTCTTTATTGTTATATTTCGCGAATCATCAAAAATTGCTTTATTTATAGCCTAACCGTAAGAAAATTTACAATTTATCATTGCATTTATCATCAATGGTTATTCTATATTTAATTATGTATTCAAATTTTAAATGTATACCTTGACCTAATAACATATTACCTATGGTTTACCATATTTGTTTACGATATTTAACAATTTTTCAAATATTTTTCATGAATTTTAAATTACTTATTTTTGTACACTTTATCCCTGTAACATATAAAATCATGTATAATAATTAATGTTAATAATATATATCTTTGTTTAACATTAGTTATGATTTTGATCGTAAATCTTTATAAAACTATTAAAGATAATTCATAGAATGTGGGGGCTAGATAGCATTATTCTCTGAATTATAACATTTCATGATACAGATAGCACCTATATGGCTATATGTACACATAAAATATACACATATACAAATACATATACAAGAACATAAACTTAAACATTTCATAAAATAATGAAATGTGTTTATTGAATTTTAGGTTGGAATTAAAATTGTTAAATACATTTTATACGTGTATAAAAAAGTTCAATGAACAGAATTTTTTTTAAGTGTTAAACTTTAAATAGTTGATTAAAATGAACAAATATTTATAACACATATAGTATTACATGTTTATTATAATAGCTATTTAAATGAGAAGTCAGCAGTAATTTATAATTATTGTAAGGGTAAATACTATTACTACTATGTAACTTAAAAATAACGACACTTTATAGTTCCATTTGCAGTGTTCGTTTTATAGAAGGATTATGCTATGTTCATTTTTGATCAAGTTTATGACCGAAAAAAAAATTACATACAAAACACGTAATTGTAAAACCAATAAAATTAAACGAGAAAATTTGAAAAAAATTTTGAATTAAAATATAATTTATAACTAAAAAATGCTCGTGTAAAACACAAAGAAAAAACGTGATTCTAATAAAAAAGTATCGACTGCAGTATTGTTTTAAGAAGTATTGTACCTATTGAAACGCATTATGAATTTAAATAATAATTGAAAACATAATTCATATTAATTTAGGCATGTAAAATATAAATGAATACAGTCCACGAATTATTATATTATTTTTTTGTTGAAAATATAACAAGCCATATATTATTGTCAAAAGTCCCAAGCACTCGAAAAATAGATATAAAATGACATAGGTCGTAGGTATAGTGACACTATTATGATATTTCATGATACTGAATGGTTTGAAAATCGAGGAAATTAATGAGGAACGTTTGTACCTATATATATATATATACCTACCCACTAGTTTTTATATCGTTAATTTACTTGTACACTCTATTTCACCAATCACAAAAACGAAAGAGGAAACGTTGTTTAAAAGCAAATGTCATCTAAAATAAATAAACCCAAATACGATCTACAAAGCAACACCTCGCAAGGTTTGAACGACACTGGTTTTTTACAATGCACATGCACAAAGAGTCAAGGCTAAACGTACGAACGCACGTTGAGCTCCTCCTCAGCACAGACGGTCGTATAGGCACGTTTATTATATTATAATATAGTAGTACGAAACTTGAATAATATGCCGCATGTCTACATCTTGAGTCAGTTATGTTGGTTATTGGGATAACATGTTAATAACTCGTTTATTAGCATATTTTTATTCGAAACGTTTAAATGTCAAAAATCTGGCCTATACAGGATCGCCAGCAGAATAATATGCACATTTTAATTTTCTAGATGGAAAGTTCTTTAATTAAAATTTGAAAATATGGCCACTGGGGTCAGAGTCAATTTTGATTCTTCAAAAAAAAAAATAAAATATATACTAGTTTTATTATTATGGACAAAATAGATACTGATATAGTTATATATTATGTCGTAGATTTACGAGAAGATTAGAATTTAAATACGAAATGTAATGGTATTGGAGAAAAAACGACGTACTTCAACCGATCGGCGATCGATCGATTTCGATTCGAATAGGTTTATAAGAGAACAGACTATAAATAATCTGATACATTTTTCAGATATTATAGATTATAGAACATAATATTATGTTGAAAGACAAGACAATTGTCTCATTTTTTAATCAACTTCTACGACACTTTTGACTGAAACTCAAAACAGTGCGTGAAAACCTAATTTTATAAATTATGATTATAAATTATTTTTTATTTTAGATTTTGAAGCAAAGAAGCTAAATAAATGGTGTTATTTTTTTTAGTATCTGAACTGTAATTTTTTACAAAAATATTTGATCTAATGAGTACATGTGTACCTACCCATTTTCCCGAAGCAAATTTTATCTAGTTGGCACTTTAATGAGGTGATTTTTCAATTTCCCGTGCATTTTGAGAGTGCATTAGGAAAAACGATCAGAAAATGGTAAAAACACTATTTTGTATAGTATTTGGGTTTTTCTTTTTCTTCGCAGAATAGAAAATAAAATACTCTTAAATTCTAAAATGTAACACTTAAAACTGACAATATACATATGAATATTACTAACATTAATTTTTATGTTTATCAAACCAAAGCTGAGAATGATTTATCATTGTATTTAAAATGCAATAGATACATTCACGATTCATGACTTAATGATGATAGGTACACTCGAAACATACTATACAGCACAGCGAGTTCTATATTTTATTATGCACGTTAACGTTCGTAAATTGAATACAAATTGTGCGTCTGGCATTAAAACATTTCTAAACTTTTATCATTTTTAGAAGATATAAATTAAAATCAAAATATATAAGTAAAATATTAAAAATAACCCACCAAATTCGATTTAAAATCGTTTTTGAACAGTATTTTTTTCGTTCATTATTTTATTCTTAAGACACTTGTTAGTAATATTATTATTTGTACATACAGCATTTCCCGTGATTTTGTTACCTTAAATCAAAGTTTTCAATTATTATTATAAAAAATTAAATGTTATGCAGACAAATTGAAGGAAGTGCGAATGCATGATGGGATAACTAGGTACATATAAATGTTTACCGCTGAAGGCGGTGCCACGAAAAAATGTGATCAACGATTTTTCAAAGGTATAATTTAATATTTGTTGCCAAATGTTTCCCAATTTACATAATTGTTTATAATATACATAGGAAATTATCTTATTCGGGATTAGGATTTAAAATGGATTTCTGTAGCCCTTTTGATTGCTGCAGCAATTTATGCATAACAAATTAAGCACCGGCTCGATGTAATTATTATTTACGTGTTGACCTTAGGCCTAAAAATAATCATTTCCGTATCCCAAAAGTGTGTTGGGAAATAAAACGCGTTCGGTTAGTAAAACGTAGAAAGGTTAACACTGATGATTATAATATAATGCATTATTTATTTTTATTGCCATATAATTCGTAAACTCCGGGTGGTCCTGGGAAATAGGATATAGCGATGAATCTGTTTTAAGATATATTTTAAATTTATGTATATTTTCTATTGCATCACATGCATTTTTAAAATAGCAGGCCTAACCAGATTTCATTCATTCCAAAACTCTAGTAAATAAAGAGGTTAGGCTAAGATTAAAAAACTTGTTTAGTTTTGACGTTTTAAACTTTATGAAACGAAAGAGGAAATATTTATAATAGTTAATCAGTTGGTAAAAAAAATGTATAAATATTGTGTATGATATACTGCGGCGTTAATAGAAATTAGAAATTGATTTTATATAGTAGGCATGAAATCTTAAATAGGTTTTTAAATCAAAGTTTTTGAAATGCGAGGAAAATTATCTGCATAGTTAAATATTCGTATGCACCAACTACCAATACACTCGTATTGCTGTATGCAGTATAATATAGACAATTGTATGTACAAATAAAAATTGTAACAAATCATTTTAATTATAATTACTATTAGGAGGTACTTATAGTGCACTAGTGCAGGTGCCTGTGTATGATTTAATCGTACAATGAGACACGAAAAACGACTGTAAGAAATAGGTACCTATCTAGATTAATTGTAAATAATTGTAATCAGTGATATTAAAACATCGATCTTAATATAGGTAAGTATTCCTATTAATTGTTTTTTTTTTTTTACTATTTTAAAAAATAAATTCGAATAAAATACAAATGTTTAAAACGTAAATGCATTAGGTAGATTATTTTTATTTGACAACTAATAGTACTATATGTATGATTATTTATTTTTATGAATGGAATTCACACAGTCATAGTCAACAAAAGAAAAATAACCGTGTATAATAGAACATTATACTTACACTATAAGAGAGTGAGGGGTAAACGATAAATATTTCGGTTGGATTTTTTATACCGAGTCATTTTAAAACGCATTGACCTTAGTTGAAAACGATTGACTTTGATTGGGTTCGTTAAGCGTAAACATTACGACTAATCGGTCAGCAAACGACAATGTGTAATAAAAAAATATATGTATCATGATCAAAGTCATTTGTTCGGTAATTAATATACAGAGATTTATTGTATTATGGCAAAGTAAACAGACTCATTCGTCGTAATGGTCATCGAACTATGTGTATTATATATATATATATATCTATAATCTATATGTATATAGACGGGCGATGTGCACACAATAAATAATAAAAATAATAATAATAATAATAGTAATAACAAAAAACCATTTGATAATGTAACAAATTAATGACTTCATCAAGCACGTATTCGAAAAATGTAACTACAATCATGATAATTGCTACACAGTATAACGTGAAGGGTATCCCAAATGGTTACCATAGGTATATAAGTAATTATAATTTATAATAATATGTATAATATTCAACGCTATACTTGTTACCCCATAGGCCAACTTGTGCAGAATCCTTGTAACAATTAAGGACGCTAAAGAAAATAATATCTTATTCTTCGAGTACCTCTCAGACAAGGCTCGTGCTTATACTTCATTGTTCATATTATTTGTTCTTATATTTAAATTAACCGCTTACAAGACTCATTGATACGAGGAGCATGGTGATTGACATCTCATTGTTGTTAAAAAAAAAGACATTTTATCCGAAGCATTTAGCATTTACCAATTGATTTGTGTTCTCATATAGATATTCTTTTTAATTGTATTAATTTTCACTTGACACCGCTTGAATGGATGCCATCACCATTACAAGCCATGTATAGGTATACGTACGCACAATGACGTATATTGGCGTACAATACAGGTGTCGAAATATGAATTGAATATTAATTATTATTGTACAATATAATTTATGTACCTATATATTTATTACATTTTCTCGGCGATTGCATCTGAAAATGAACAACGATAACGACTACTTGGGTGGTGATTTGAATACAGATGCACGGCCATAATAATGTCAAAGGTAATGTCATCAAAGTTATACTTTGTCTTAGCCAAAGGTCTTGAAGTCTATAATAGGCGCACAACGATTTCGGAGAGTAATAATATTATTATCAACGTGTTCAAGGCTGATAATATAATGCGGACATCCATTTGTATGCACGATATAATACGGTGCATCTGCAATTAGTTACAAGATTATTATTTATGGCCTTTTAGTCGATCGATCCATCAGTCGGTCAAGGGCCGACAATATTCGTATTCGTATCGAGGCTTTGTGTAGCGCTTGAAGTACACATTATGGTTGTACAGTATATCGTCATTCATTATATTATATTACTATTTAGTATTTACTACTAATTTGAATTATTATGGTACGTTAATAAGGATGACACGGCCTGCAATAAGCGGTGTTCAGAGATTTTGGCTGTTATTATTGCGATTGACCGTGATCAAATTCGAGAAAACACTTATGATTAACGTCCGTTTAATAGATGTTATCTTAATTATAAGGCATTAAAATAAATTAAATTAGTTTTTTTTATCATATCCCACTACGGCCACAATATGGGTAGCTAGGCAATATCAATGACGACGTGTATACGCACTCAGATTTCCAACGCCAAAACCTAAACGCGTAGTGTCAAAGTGTTAAGGTCACGAACAAATCGCGTATACGCACATCTTTATAGTTCTATGAGGCATTTATGTAGGCACCTAATATGTTATTCTATTATATATATACATGTATATATAACATCCATGGCCTTAACCTTTTTCGTAAGCTGAGTATGATTGCACCTATATATATACCTATAATAATAATAATAATAATAATAATAATAATAATAAAATAAATCATAATATTTAATATAAAAGAACAGGAACTTTACTTTATTTTTCGGGCAACGGTCATAGTTTTTAATGATATTTTCGCCACGCGGATAAGTAATAATGACAATAATTGCGCAACACGCGTGGCAGACCGCACTGTAGTAATAGCCAGTCGTATATGTCTACATAGTATAATAATAATATACCTATTGCCTATTATTGTGTACCTGCGTATAGGAAAAGGACGAATTCGAATATTTTATTTCATATTGTTATGTACGAGTGAAATATGTACGGGCACAATATGTATACGCACATCGTACACACTAGGTATGTAGTCGCCTGGTAATACGGAATATTGTGCGGCGCAAGGACGTGCCTATATATTGAATTTTATTATATTATTATTGTTTCAGAGCTGCGCACGCCGTACTGTCATGATATGTGAATCATTATCCGACCAAATCTGGGTACGCGAAATCGTGCTGAGGATGTGTACAGTGTTGTGCCTACTAGAGGTATTCAGCGGCTATAAGGCAAGTATACCTAACCCGTCATGCGCGTCTGCCTCAGCATCACGTGTGTGATGTTTTCAACACTTTGGGTGCTGCCATCCTGTACCATTCCGTTTCAATTTGTTACATGGGATGAACGAATGCGAAATCGGAAACGTCGCAAGACCGCGTATATGGTATTAAACACAAATAAATTAAATTGTAAAACACGTAGCCTTGTCCCGGACGTACCTGTGTACATTGTACTCGGCTACCCATTCTCGTATATTATGATTATAAATATATTCTATAGAATCGCGGCCTAATATTATAGCACACAACATATCCGTATATTTTGCTAGCCACATACACTATTCGAGTATGATACAATCCATAAAAACGTACACCCCCGCAATCCTCTATTTTTGCATTAACAGAAAAATAATTGAGTGTGTACTTGTACGTTTTTTTCGGCTCCAAGAATTTCGTCAAAATTTCTTGCGCAGAGGATTTTTGATGCAAGGAATTCATCGGAGCGAGGAGCGAAGGTCTCGATTCCGAGAAAATTCACGTTTCCGAGTTACGTTAAACAACAGAAACAGAACTCAGTCACTTCGGCAACCGTGATAATTTTCATTTTTTCTAAAAAAGGCTTCGTTTTCAAAAAAAAAAAAAGTATAAATAGGAAGAAGTTTAATGTTATTTCCGAAATTGGATTATTTTCTATTTTGCAGTATAACATTTTTCCTGAACATTTTCTTCTACTTCTATAAAATCTAACATTTTAAAGCCTAGACATTTTGGGCAATGTCGCCCCCCAAATAGGACGACACATTGCACACCTAATTTGAGCTTAATCATAAAATTATAGTTTTTAATTTTAACATTAACAAACAAATATATACATTTTTTAAAACTTAACCTGAGCTGAGCTCGGTCACTCGGTACTATGATACATTGAATACATAGATAGTATTGTTTACTTACTCCAAAAACGGCAATCGTTGAGAGAACTCCTCTGTTCAAGAATTTAAGTTAAATCGTTGTAATTTTTTTTATTTTACGCTGCACGACGTTTAAGACTAAAGGAAATCAGGTAATATTAAAAAAATTAATCCAATATTATGTAGACAAGATATTTTACGCTCAGACAAGATATTGTACATTCGCGATGATGATGAACACATATTATACTATAATATAAAGTGTTATCTACGAAATTATTTACTTTAATAGAATACCATCTATTCTTGTAAATAAAAACAGTGTTTGCGTTAAAGTGATGAGTTAGCAATAAATTTACAGACCGATAAATCAGACGGTGGAGTGTGGAAATCTACTAACATATTTAGCGTGTCCAGAGAGGAATGTAAGCCAGCAAATGTCTATGGTGTTTACTCCTTTTGAATTTTTTTTTAAAATAAACATTAGGCATTAGTCGATGGTTTGAAACGAAATCGTGAAACTTGAGTATTTGATAGGCCTGCTTGCATAGATGAAAGTATACACCGTGGCTTGTACCATTATAGAAATTTCCAGGATACAATAGTTTAAAAAAAAATTTATTGTATACGTTGAAAGCATAGAAAACCCCGATCTTCGGCAATGGCGAAATCAATGTTTAATATTAACATCTTGTATTTATAGTAAAACCGTTTTCCTTAAAGGCACTATATAGTCAGTGAGTATCGGACACCGTACATACTGCAAAGTGTTTGTATACCTGAAAGCTTATTACAGCAGCACGTCATAAATATGTTTAATTAATATATGAATATAATATAATGTATTATGTAAAATTATGATTAATACTTAGTACCATCGATTTTAACATATTAAAATAATAAAAAATGCTAATAAGTACTATTAATTTTTTTATAGGTTTCCGCGTGCCTATGCGGCTATGCGTATGTTATAAAAAAACCACATGTTGCATTCCACGAATGCAAAAGTCTGTTTTAGACAAAAACCATACCTACATGTAGGTAGGTACTTTAGAAATTGATTGCACTCGTTTATGGTTTCAACCTTCTATACATATACATATACGTTATACCAGCCAAAATCTATGACGTGCGTGCGTTCTTCAAGACGACGTTTGAATTAATTAAATATTCCAATACTGCACACACACACACACACACACACACACACACACACACATACTGGAAAATTCAACCTTCTCGGAACCGTGTTACGTACATCATAGTTAAATATTAATTTGTATTATGTTTCCGTGAGAAAAAAATCGATTTCATATCAATTAAACTTTTGTCTTTTGTTTCTCTTCAATTAGTCGAAGGAATATATTATGATTCGAATAAAATCAATATTCTATGTGTCCACTATATACCATCGCAGCAGAGTACGAACGATAATATACGAGTACCTGATCAAAGCAGGTATAGCTGGTTACCCACCTCCGTCTCATCGTTATACCTAGGTTTAAATGTGTGTAATAATAATATGTCAATATTCTCCGAAAACGTATTATAATAATATTACATAGTTGTAAAATAAATATCATTATAATATTATATTATTATCGTACAGCTGCAGCATGACAAACGGTCGAAAACAGAGTTTTTCCGTCACCGTATTTATATTATCGTTTGTACAGGGTGTGTCGAATATTGTCTGCGACATTGTGCTAGGTATAAGCGTGTACATAGTGCACCACCTCGTATTTCGGTATCGTATTTTTAACCATATGTCATTTACTAAGCACACGAATAGTTGCGACGATGCACAACGAGGTTTTTTTTTAAAGAAGCTTTTCGTAAAAAAAAAAAAAATTATAGTTTTGTGGCTGCTTTATAATATGTATGGTGACATTAATTAACCATCAAAGTTACCGGATCTGCCAGCATGAGACTTTTTTATTTATTTTTTTTTTTGCGGCGATATTTAAAGACCAAAGTTTATTTTTATCACTCACCACTCACGAAATACCGATAGACGAATTGAAATCCCGGTGGGCCGTTTTCTTCCATTCCGGCATCACATATACGCGTCATGCGAGTATTATTATAACCGATATATTATTAAAATGATTTCGAACCAAAAAAAGTTTAAAAACAAGCGTCATTTCGAATGGCCCAAAAATTAAAATGTAATACAAAAAATAATGTAAAATGACAACTATTTAATTCAGTATGGTGAAGTTCTCCAACCCGCTATAACTATTGTAACAAGAAATCGCCCGACAAACTGCACAAGTGATTTTTTTTTTAATTTAAGCACAATAATACATATCATATAATATGTAATGCAACAGCTGCGCAGGACACTAAAAATAGACGTTCTATAACTAACTACTATAGTGCGATCCGTTCCATTTACAATATTCTTAAGACATGAAATTAATTGAATCGTTTAATAAAAAATGCATTTTTTTTTATTAATAATTATACGAATTCGGTTCCGATGACTGGACCATTAACACTATATAATATTTTATTACAATATTAATAACAACAATAAATTGTATTAAAATATCTAGGTTATTGACCCAGTGTAAGAATAGAAAAAAACAAATGTTTATATTATTACAGACAAATAAAAAAATACGTATTTTAAAATCACTGCAGTTTCGTATTGATTATTAATGTTTCCTGAAAACGTGTTAATTATTACAAAAAGGAATAAATGTCTATCCCTGGGATATTATAGATAACTCACGTCCTCGCGGCCTTCAATTTGCGCGAAACATCAATAAATTTCAATATTTCCTCATGACGTGGCTTATTATTTCCTTAGATACGTCACAGGTAGCAAACAATAATATCAATTATAATTTAAGAGAAAAAAAACTTCAGTAGTAGTATACACGTACGTAGGTATATACATTTTAAGAGTGCCTATATGTACATATATTAAGCACGCATGACGTGTTAACCGATGAAAATCCTGTAATTTATAATTAAGTATATTTTATAGAAATGACGGCATTAAAAACTGTTGACATTTGTTCAGGCAATACGTGAGATGAAAACAACGGTTTGCGGTTAGTGGTGTGTTTAATAATAATATAAATAATACGTTAAAATATGGTGCGGTAATGTTTAGTGATACCTGTATGCGGTGTGAGGATAACGTATATATGAATCTATTGTAAAGTGTAAATGTGTGAAATTTTTAAATCGACTAGTGTACCTACGTTATGAAACGTCAACACTCAATACATTACATGACATTAATTAAAAATGAAACAAAAAAAATAATTTATAAACACCGCTATACTTACATTTTAAACGTTAACATTTTCAATAAAACGACGCTGTTAGTCAGTCGGCCTATATGTCTCATAGATTACTGAAATCAGTGTTGCACAGGCTCGTATATACCATGTTAATGTATTTTGAATTTTCTGATATTAATTATTGTATTTAGCTCTACCGGTCCATTGTAAATATCCCGAACGTAATTTATTTTTTGGCAAAGCGTGTTCGCGTATCGTTTGACTAGAGATACTTTAAAAGCAGAATTACGGAATTTTGAAATTGGGATGTCACAACGAATAAGACAACGGCGTAATAGTTAATTAAAAGTACGTTTAGATACTGCCAACTAGCCAACTGATTTAAAGAAAAACTCTGTGCGTGTATTTTTATTTCCGGATATTGTGTAACTATGTAGAAAGATAGGGGACTAGTCCAATGGGTCATCAACCGACGAATTATCTGGGTCCAATCGCAAATACCCGTCCACACATTTTGGAATTCGTTTTGTTTTGGAACCTATTTTTGAGGCGATTATTTGTTTACCTATAGTTCAAAAATTACGATAATATAATAATCGGATATTGTGACACTAATGAATAAAAATATATAATATTATATTGTCAGTTACCTATACTTCACCGCACCTTAACTTCGGAGTACGGTTAATACCTAATAGTGTTTAAAACCGCATAATTCGTGCCCAGAAAAAAAACTAGTTTTGAACGAGGCATTCAAAATGTGAAATTGGTCGAACTGCGCAAAGCAGAACTTCAATTTTTCATCGACATTGGCCGAATTTGTTGAATAAAAGCCCTCGGGAGAATAGCATACAACTGCAATGACGATTTGTATAACAACTGCAGTGATACACTGATACTGATATCATAATATTGAAAATCCCAGTAAGCTGTGTCATAGTCAATTGTTGAATTATATATAGTGTTGTAGACGATCAGAATATATTATTTGTTCTGGCGGCAGTTGGCGTAGGACTTGGGTAATATAGGTAGGTGACGTACCACAGATCCACCTCAAAAACCGTGCACACATTTTGGAATTTGTTATTTTTTGGAACTTATTTTGGCACGGTGATTCGTCGACGTACACACTGTATACGTATGCTGCTAAAAAATAATCATAAATCGGACATAACGATACTAATGAATACAAATATATACGTATATTATATTGCAGTCAGTTGCATTTATTTCACCGCATCTTAGGTCCGTTAATAATATGATGTACAATTGCCTAATGGTTTTTAAAACTGTCTGATGCGTAACCAGTACAGAAACGAGTTTTGAACTAGGCATTCAAAATGTGAAACTATAATCGAGCTGCACAAAGTGGAACTACTATTTTTCATTAACAATGTCAGGATTCGTCGAATAAAAAAAAAAAAAAAATATAGATATCATCGATATACAACCGCAGTAGTCATGTACGTCTTATTATCATACCGATTATAATATTATACCGGTAAGTCGCCCAGTCGATAATAATATTTTACATTTTCCCGTAGACGCGATCATTACGAGTTCCGTCTGCAGTAGGCGTTGGAGGTACCTAATACCTAGGTAGGTGGTATACCTATACGTGTCGTAGAGTGGAATCGAAGACGACGTCGACGACGGTGGTCGCTTGTGCCGCGCAGACGGTCGACGCGATGTTGACTTCCCCGGGCACACACTCGGGGAGATCCGCGGTAGCGTTAAAGTGTTCGAGCACACACACGTCTTCATTCGTCCGCAAGGTCAACAGTTGGTCAACGTTAAAACAAAACGGATAACAGCGGCGGCGGCGGCGGCGGCGGCGGAGGAGATGCATTAAGGATTCAGCGAACGTACGGCCGTCCCGCATGTACAATATATATAATAATAATAATAATAATAATAACGATAATATATTATAGAATAGAACATTATGTATAGAGGATCCTATTGACGCACTCGAGTATATATTATAGTAGTCGTTGTAGATCCGTGAACTTAGTCACCGGCCGAACCGCAGGCCGCGGGAGAGTCCATTGAAATTCGGGTCGGCCCGGCGGACACGTGACAAGACAGACAAGTGATACTATATTATATTCGTATGGTAGGTATAGGTACACAATATTATTATTAACACGAGACTGCCGCGGGTGGGATATCGGCTGCGGCGATATGAATTAATGTAATCGTGAAAACTTCAAAAACCACTGACGTGGTCGTCGTTTCCTGAGCTGTAGGTATGCCTAATATATCGCGACGCGGGTATATTATATTGTTATTTTTGTGTACCGAATGATATTGCATTAGGGCGTTTAATGCTCAACAAGTTATAGTACAACGGAGACGATATTATAATGTGGGTGGTGTCACTGGTCTGTATTTACTCGGTCGCGGCTGTTTGGTTTTGGAAATACCCGGACGCCGCCGGACCTGTTGTTATTACTCATTAGTTATTGTTTTTGAGGGTATTTACCGACATTCACAGGTGTGAGCGATTGTGCAATGTCTGCGTGGAGGACAGTGGGTACTTCCAAAAGTCCCGAGACAAATTACAATAAATATGGCAATGAAAACGTCGTTTAAGATTCTGCACAGTGAAGCGAATGAGCAATGAATTTGTGTTGGTTAATGGTTTTATAATGACGTGTGTTATTTTTTTGTGTTTGTCATAGTCTTTTGAAGCAGTGAAAAATAAAAATGCTTCAATAATGTTCAACTGTATAAGGGTGGTTACGGGAGGAAATTTTGTCCGATCGGTATTTACGGGTTTTGGGTGAAGCAAATAATTTCAAGTAGTTTTTAAAATAATCGGGAGAAACTAAAAAAATAATAATAAAAATAATAATTGTTGATAAATATATGAAATTTTTACAAAACATTTATAGTATCATTTTCTTGAAATAATAGCATAATTTTCAACCTATATATTCCAGGGCTATTTGTAGGCATTTGAAATAATAGATTTTTTTTCGATTAATGTTTTACTGTTTTTTTTCTGTATCAAAAAGAGTGAACACTTCAAATACCAGGTTTCTTATAAGTTATTCATTAATAAATATTAAACAAATATAGAACAAACATATTATTCATAAGTCCATTAATGAGCGTTTTGATGTTCAAATGTTGTCAAAATGCATCAAAATCGCGAACATTTTGCAAATTATTCTATAGTTATAAATTCATAATGTTTTCAATTTGTATAACTAAGTCTGAAAATGTAATACAAGTGGTTGGTTTTAACTTTTTTTCAGTAATCTAAGTAAAATACATTCATACAGTTCATTTTTATAGGTATTTGAAGTTAAAACGTTGACGATTAGATAGTTAGACATTTAAGCAGCAATGATAAATAACGAGTTAAAAAATATATTCAGGCTTGTTTTAATTCATCTATGTTCACATATTCACACTGTTCTAATAGGATATACATATTACACTTATGAGTTAATACCAACATAATAGGTATGTGATATAATCTCATAATAACTATAATATAGGATGTACGATAATATGTTTGGCAATAATTAATTGAACCTTCTGTATTACTAATAGAAAAACAAATTACTAATAAGTACCTAGGTAGTTACATAAGTAGGTACGGCGGCGGCGTGTCCGTCTCCGCTCAGAACCGCAATAATGTATCATTGAATTTAACACGTTCATTACAGCAGTGACCTATACTCAATGGCGACTGTCGAGGTACCTACAATCGAAACCTAATAAACCTACTATACAGCAGAGCGGCTGTCCTGGTTTTTATTTTATATTTTCAATCATTCGTCACGCGCATACATAAGAAGGAAAGCGAGTTTTTCCAAAACAGTAGGTATAACGCGTCGGACTTGTTGCGGATCACAATTTCACTGTTAAAATAATACTCCACAGTAACATTGGATTTTATGTTAAATATTATGCATCGATTGACTTGAAATACCGTACCTATAGCAGTTAACATGTAGACATTACGCAGATTATGTTCTACTATGTTGACATAAAAACTATTAGTTTTTTCGTAATAAATAATAATCATAGACACATTAAGATCTTAATAATGCTCCGTCTGCGTAATAAATTGGCTTGTGCAGTGTACAGTATACGCATGGCTTAAGTGAATTTCCACATTACATATTGCATTAAGATAGAAATATGAAAAAAAAATGTTATATGCATCTCATTTTCCCCAATTACACAAAATAACACGCACATTGCACGTTGGAATTATGTGTGTAGTGTGTATTATTATTACCTTTTATGGACAGTGTAATTTGTGCAATGAATGCATTTTTTAAATTTTAATGTGATGTATTACTTAAAATGTATACGTAATGATAACATTTGTATATCTTATTTCGTGTGTTTTACTGCGTAGGAACTCAATTTTAACGATTCCTTTATGTTTGACCATATTAAATCATTAAATCTACAGACAGTGTGGACAGTGACGATTGGTCACTCGGACCAAGATATCGACTACCGGAGCCCATCATTCGATTTATTTTTTTGAGTTCAACAAACTAGTAAGTGATACAGTTAGCACACCATGCAATAAAATCAGAGACGGGCTATAATTATTAACATTTTATCGTCTCCAACTATAATAATAATAATTGTTAATGAGTAAAAAAAAAAAACATAACTATACACTGTATACCTACAAAAATGTAATATTTTTTTTCATTGTTTAAGTAATAATAATTAAATATAATACGTAAAGCCTTGCTCGCAGAACAATGCTCACGTGATTATAGGAAATGCATTATTTTGTTTGTTGCAACGAGTCAATAAAATAAACGGAACTTGTAATATTATACGAACATTGAATAATATAGCTATCATGATTACATCTTCTACTTTTTTATTTCGGTCTTTAGCTCGATGAAATCGTGTTTGCATTCACCTTGACATTGATGAAATAACAACAAAATATTATCAAATCAAACTACGCTTACAATATTTATGTAACTATTTTTGCATTTTCCCGAGCAAACCGTAACGCGTTTAGGAACACGACCTCATTAAATCTACATTCGATTCGCACTTTAATAGTGCCTTATTCATATTTATCGAAAATCGAAATGCTTATATTGTTTAAGGTAATATTTTTCTATTTTAAATTTTAAATTTTATGTCTAATGTGTGTGTTAAAAATTATTATTTTTTAAATATAAATTTATATCTTAGTAATTTACTTATGTGTTCGAGCATTTGGTAAGTACTTAAATACGAGTATAAAGATATAATAATTACCGTAGCTACTACTTTATTTATTAAGTTTTAATTTGATCATTTATCTTCTATTTTTGCCCTATCTTGTATATTTGTTCAACAAACGTTTACATAATTTTAGGTACCACACCATTTCATCGGTTTATTATTTTTTTTTATTGTCAATGGAATAATAGAAATAATTCTTATTTTCCATTCATAACAATTCCAAATTAAAAACAAATAAATAATTTAAGAGTTTTATTCCAAGTAACGGTCCATATGTTTGATCTATTTTAACTTTTAAATTTAAATTTTTTGTAATTTTTGCAATACTTATAAGTATACTGAATTTATGTATTAAATGTAATGCTAATCATCACGCATCAAACGTATAATTACTATTTAGACATTTCGAGAGGTTATAACAATTTCTTAATATTTATCACAATTTTTTCATAGTTTTACTTTCATAAACTCTTTCAATACTTTAATTAATGTAATGGAGGTACATTTTTGTAAATAAGTAGTTTTCATTATTTAGGTTACACCATTTTTATGAAGTTAAGTTACACAAACTAAAACTGCAAATTTAACTGGGTACAACTAGTAACACAATAATATTATACTACGATAAAATATTTTGTATTATTTAAATACTTAAATAACTATATTATGTTGCGTTGGTGTGGGTTCCAAACTATAAAAATACAATTTAAAATATTTATATTTCTAAACAATTAGTAATTACGATTACGTACAGTGAATAAATCACTAGGTGGATAATTGCTGCAGTTATAGCTTTCTATAGAGTATCGACGGCTGTATAATTTCTATTCGTTGTTTAATATACCTACCTATCATTTTAATTCCCATATGCTAGCGATTTCATTTAACCCAATAAACAAGTTGCAATTGTTAATTCGGCTTGTTTGGGAACCGGTGGGATGCAAGGTTGATTTAGTTTCAATTTCTATCGCATACGCAATACTAAAAACAAACCGATTACCAAGGCTGACCGCTTCTTTTTAAGATTGGTGAAAAATTCCTATCACCTATAGTAGTAGGTTTTTAGCAAAATGTGAAATGCAAAATAGTATGACTAAATAATATTATAATGTATAAGAATCATATTATTATTATCACTTTGAAATGTTACTTAATAGTACACGATGTTTTTTTTTTAATCTGTTGCGATGACCTTTCTCGGATATAATTATTTTGTTTAAAAAACGGCTGAATAAAATGCGCTATTTTGAAAAATAATCACGTTGTTGAATTTCATTTTGAAACAAACTAATTGTTTATTATGGGATAAAAAAAGGGATATTTTAGTTGAAATAATAATGCGTTTATAATCTTTCATTTTATTTTTTAAACTTTTATAAAAATTAATTTAAAAAGTAATAGAGTATAAAAAGTAAAACAATTAATTTTAGTTTTTTTGGAAATTGCTGTTTATCATACGCACTGCCCAGTAAGAAATTTATTTATTTAGAAACAATTAAATACACATAATTAATTTTAAAATTTTGGGATATTCGCAGACCTACTCTGTTATTATATTCTCATTAAAATACACTTGAAATAAATTTTATAGTAAATTAGTTTGTACCTATATAATATGACGTAAGTTTGGAATTGGGTTAAAATAGAAATTTTATTGAACCATAATTTTACCCTCTGTGGTCTTTATGGACGTGGTTTAAAGAACACCATACAACCTTGATGCATGGTGAAACTGAATGTTCAAAAGATGGTTGAATGTTTTAACCATAGGTACGTAAGTACTTATTTAAATTATAAGGTATTAGTCACCAAAAGGCTTGTTTCACCACAAAAATCATTAAATCGTATGAGTGATAAAATAATGAAAAATATGTATTATTATTATGTAAATAATATAAAAACATTTATTTCTACTTTGAAAAAAAAAAAAGATGATGATCAAGATATTGATAACAATATACTATGACGTTTAGACGTTAAAAGAAAGTCGACAAACAACGAATATTGAGCCCTGATATATCATCGCCAACTTTATAAATATTTTCCTTTTTTTACAAATCTGATATTTAAGAACAATAATATAAAAAAATCATATAAAATCGTGGTACCCCAATAATGATCAATTAACGAGGTTCGTTATCAAAAAAATTAACAACTATTATAAACTACGTATCTGGCTCAATAATTGACTAAATTGATAAGACGCAAAACAATATTGTCCTTAAACTAAAGTTTGAAAGGCTCAAAAGAGAACTTTGATCGCATGCGAATGAGCCGTAGGTCTCGTTAGTCTCGTAAGTCTCCCACATAACACGCTGGGTGATCGATTCGATTTGAAATCCTGATCATTGACACTCTGACGTCTACTGCAAGGATTCGAATTCTAGTACCAGCTAGTGTTACACGATATTATCGTGTTCCGTCACTATATAATATGTCATATTATTTTATACGAAAATAGGACAAAAAAAAAAACAAACTTCTTTTCGGATTATTATTGCATTTTACACCATACCTATACGTTATTGAGCGTAATACCTAACCTACATATTATATTTTATTCGTGCTCGTCGCATGCTTGCAATATTTTTCGTAGGTATAATATACGGTTTTCTACTATTTTAGTAACAAAAATAACTATAATACACAACACATACCTATGGTGCAGAGCGGTTTCCTCTTGTGGTTGGACGCGTTGGACGTTTCGCCTCTGGAGGTTGTGGAAGACGTCTCCGTGGACAAGCCTTTGCCGCTGACCGTTTCGAGACAGGGCCATTTCGCGTCGTCCTCTTTCTCGTTTAGCGGCTCACTTTTCACCAGAGCTGCGGTCAAATTCAGAGCAGCTATGTTCGTTTTGTAATAATTCCGCTGACTTTGATCCATGTCGTCCGTCCCCCTTCAAACTCGTGCAGTGGTGGCGAATAAAATAGAGAATAGACAGTAAAAAAACAGCCAATGGAGATATCCGATATCCCGATGCACAATCTATGTTCGTGCCATTGTTTCTATATAATATGCTGTCACAAAGCTCTACAACAAAAATTAGACACCGATAGTCAGTTAAGCGCACGTGTGATGTTTATAATGCATTATTATTTTTTTTTTTACTGCTAAATAATTGATCGCTTATGTATTACGAACGGACGATTGGAACGATTTAATGTAAAATGCATTTTATATTACAAGGCGAACCGCAAGAATACTACTTTCGTTCAATACCTACGTCGGTGATCGCGTAGACTCTACGAGAAATAATAAATCTCGTTGACAACTTTATTTTAAAAAATATGACGTATTAATACAAAATACCGTTTTTATTTTTATTTTTATCAATTACAATAAAATATGAAGCCTATCATGACTATAGCTTATACTATTATTACTAATTTTATAATGTGTACGTAAAGTAATAATATTATTATCATACTTATATTAGCAGATTTTTTAAGAAAAAATTGCGAACTGTAGCATTAAATCAGAACACTATTGAAATATTACTGAATTATAAACTTATTTTCAATACTTTCAAAGTATTCGTTCGTTAAGTTCATAATGTAATGTACTTACTTACCTATGTTGTATATTACGAAGAATAATATTTATTATAACTTGCATGATTAATACATAAACGTTATACCTATACAATATTTTAAAGACACATTTATAAGCAAAATTGATTGAAAGAAATTCCCTTGCAAAATATTATTTAAGTTGATATTTAAATTAAATTAAATACCATAAAAAATAAATTATTTTTTTCCATATATCTACGAACAAATTCAATAATTTACATAGACGTGGTTCTCTTAATCGTTTTGATTGAACATTGAAAAGTGCCAAACGCTAAGTAGAAAAAACTACTTCTAATAAAAATTAATTTTTAACGTACAAATCATATTTGAATAAATAAATTATACAATTCTATTTTGACATAATACCTCGCTGTTTTTTTTTATTTCAAATATAACGCATTTAAGTCAGAGTAATAATTATGTAAAAAAATATTTCCAAGATATTGGCGTCCGCAGTTTCTTTCAATTTACTCTTTCACCGTTTACGTAGGTACACTATACTACACTGTAACTGTGTAACATATACAAATGATTACACACAATTTATGACTCAATACAGTATGATGAGCGCGACCGTAACTTTCGTATTGACTATAAAAAAATTACGTATAATCGATATTACGCATTTAAATATTTTGAATCACACTAAATAGGACTTTATAGTAGGACATAGGTCCTCGATCGTATACCAAACCGCATGGTCATAAATATATACGTACAGGTACAGCTCATAAGGTACACGAACACGACCGTGTTACCGTGTGTGAAAAATTCATGTAGGAAAATCAATCATCACTTGAGCAGGTGGGTACATAAAAATATTGTACGTATTAGGTATATTATATAGATGTGCACACTCACGTTGTTGTCCGGACGTCGATGTCGCGCGCTAGACGAGTAGGTATGTATAACGATTTCGATAATAACTGTTATGTTATATTATAGTATATCGTTGCAGCAGTCTTCGCGAAAAACAAACGATATAACGACGATGTGCAATGTTACGAGCGGCGTGACGGAAAAAATCAAAAAAAATGAAAACTACAAAACCCGAGAAAAGCCTGCGAGATTCCGCTGCGAGGGAAACGTCGTGTCGATACGTTCGTCAGGTGCCCGGCCCGGTCCCGGTGTAAAAAAATCTATAATATCGTGTGCGTAGCAGTGTTGCGTTAAAATTCAATAATACAATACGATGTAAGAAAAATACGCGCAAGCACACACATACACATAACACGTGCGATATATATTTAATATATACACACACAATTATTCGTGTATCGATATTGCAGTTAATGTGTTCGACCAGAACAGGACAGATAGAGCCAACGGGCACCGAACAATGACTGCAGCCTGTGGAGTATCGGTTCGTTTGCCGGGTGCCACTAGGCGCGGATCCGCTCGTCGCTCACGGCCACCGAAGCTCCCTTTCCCTTCGCGTTGTAGTCAAATTGCATACGCTGGTCCCCGTGCAACGCGCATCGTGCAGACGCATAGCAGTCTCCCTCGTCTCTGCAGCAGCACCGGCGAGTAATAATAATAATAATAATAATAATAATAACAGTGATAATAGTATATTGTGATCACGGATTCACACGGCTGTAGCGGCGGCGGCGGCGAGATGAAAAAAAAAAATGTATAATAACAATAATGATGATGATGACAAATAATGCGAAACAAAAAGTAGGAAACGATTTCGACCCACACGCGCGCACACTCGCGTATAATGTACAGCTGCAGTGCAATAATAATAATAATACTAATAGTAGTAGTAAGTATGATATGGGAAGGCACGACGACTCACGTTCGAATATAATATATATAATATAATATATGATGGGTATTGTACAAAGAACAGACGTACACGGCCGCCGATCGCATATTAATGCGTGCGCAATATATATATATATATATATATATCGGTATACGTGATAACATCATTGTGGTCATTACGGTTATAATTAATAATTCGTCCTGCACCTGCGCGGTATGCGATTTCCACCGCGGTCATCTCAAAACCATTTCCGCAGATCTGTCGCGCGAAATATTCAGTCGCATTCGTAATAATATAAACGTCGATACGTCTTATATGGGCGCACACGTTTGTCCGTTTTACGATTGGACGTGGCACGTTTGAGCGAGTTAAAATGAGACAGTAACAGACGTATAATAGTGGAACGTCGATTAGTCGAAACTCAAACGACATTTTACAATTTTCTTTGACGTCTGTGGGTGCGTCTTCTAGTCGTCGAGGTTTTATAGACGAAATCTTATTCAAAAGGTTTTAACGCATAGGTATCTGTATATGTACATAACTTAGATTATGTTATAAACTTAGACGAGAAGGTTTTTACCTGTTTAGGTTAATTTAGTTTAGGTTATTAAATATCAATACGTCCTCTCAGAATCTAAAACTAAAAATTGTTAATGTGTATTATTATTGTTATTTTCAGATTATTTTAACTACATATTTTATGTATTTCAAAATTATTTTGAATAAAATACTCAGTAAGTATAGAATTTAAAAGATAAATATGTTACGCATGTACAATAGTATATACCTATAATGTATTACTATGTTATTACTGAAATAAATAGTTTGTAATTTTCTTTGAGTAAGGTATTTGACTTATTGTTTAGTGCCATTATCAACAGTATTTTATTGTATATACTTTTTGTTTGGAATTCCTAGTGCTTACTCAGTACCCGCTATGAAACGAAATAGAATATTTGTATGTCGTATGATAAACGGATTCGATTCTTGATACTGTAGAGTCAAATATAAAAAAAAAAAAATATTTAAATATTTTAGGCAACCTAATATCTGTTTTTCTGTTTTAGATTTCTACAATTTATTCATTAGAAATAGTTGAATCAAAAACATAAAACCTGAGAACTCGTTAAACTGTTGATATATCTATACGTTACGATTGCACCTCGTCATTGAGTAGGTTAGATTAATGCGTTGAGTTTTGATTCTGAGTGAAGAAGACAGCACGTATTTCTAAGGATAGTTTATATTTTATTATTATTAGGTATATATTTTCTTAATTCTATAGATTGAACAACTTTTTGCCATCAATAAATGTCACATAAGGTAACTTACCTACGAGTCAGTATCAACGTACCGTTGATTAGTGTATGCGGTTTGTGTATCGTTGTAAAAGTTTCAAAATTGTATGCATTTTTAACTATGTACAAAATAATGTGCAAATCAGTTGTGGTTATCCGTTTATTATATTTATGCGTTTCTTATTATTAGGAATTATCATAATAATTATTATTCAATAATCTCCATTCACGATTCAATGTCATCTCCGGCATGATACATCATTCAATGTTCTGTGTTTGGTCGTCTGCCAGTGTCGTTTAACATAAGTTTTATAATTTAACAGTCATCAAGTAAGTTAGGTCTTAGGTATATTTAATGTGATGTACCTATTGTCGGGAAGAGAAATTTGATTTATCAACGTATATTTCTGATTTCCACTCTCATGTTCATAGGATTTAACTCTACTATTCATCTATATGTTATCTTAAACACTTCGAACATAATTCAACTATAGCTTTAGAGACACTGGCGATTTGTCCGTATTCTGAAGAGGTACAATTGTAAGCACATTGTATCCACCTGTCAACTGTCAACCTGTAACAAGAATAATAATCAAGGATTGTTTTTCGCGTATGACGTCTTCAATTTATTCGTGCGTACGCGTAGTGTTTGGGTGATAATAAAATATATTAAAGCAAAATGTACGTCATAAATCCAAACGCACGTGACTCCGAGATTTTGTGTAGTGCATCCGCCTATCCCACTCGTGCGGGCCGCGTAGCCGATAGAAGTTATAATATTATTATTCCGCAATGAATGAGCTATGTGCAACTGAAACTAGAAATAAGTTGGCTACTGAAGCTGGCATCTTTATACATAATAGTATAATATCAAAACTCAAAAATACGTTTTAGTGGTTTTACATATAGTATAATACCGTCCATCGAGACGATTCCGAGAGGATTAACTGGAAGACAGTCGAGATTTTTTCTAAAGACGACTAATTCAGTATAGAGGTACCAACATATTATTATATCTATTCACAACTTTGACCATAAATTTAGCTAACTCTGATATTTATAATCCTAACCTCATATTACCTGTGCTCAGGTCAGAACTAATTGTTGCATAATATCAAACAAATCATTATTTTATTTTATATTCGTATTTTTTATAAACGAAGATCACCTGCGCCAATAGAAAAATTACGGTTATGCTAGATCATTGGGCATTGAGGTGTTTTTTGTGTAAAAATAGTTTTAACGAAATTGCTTCGAATAAATAATTATTTACCTAGAACTCATCTGTATCAAACTAAAAATTACTTACCATAAATAACTGTTTGTGTGGGGAGAAATTTAAATATGAAAATTTTCTTTTACGTGCAGCTTCGACCGTTTTGTACTATTTTTATGTACACACATTTTGAAACATTAAATATTTAAATTTGTTGGCTTTCTAATATTTCTAAACATTATATTATTCTGTTTTTTGGTTAGGTGCTTAAACATTTTTTTAACATAAAACTGGTCATGAGAAAAACGTCGATTGTCTTCGGTGTATATCTTTGTGTGAACTAATTCGACCGATAGGGCAATCTCCTTGTGTCATATTGGGTACAGCACTTGATATTTTTTCGAATTTGGTTCAAACATATCTCTTCCCGAAATGTCTAAGAACCATCTCTGAAACTTTGGTCAAAATCGGTCGATTAGTTTTTGAATCGGCTAGTCAAAACCATTTTCTCTTTTAAATTGTTATATATTTTTTTTATTGAACAGAAGGCGCTACTGGTGTATTTCCATTTTATCTATCAATATTCCGTGGAAAAGAGTTGGGTCTTTAAAACTATGCTGAAAACTTGCTCTGGATGTCCTCTATAAATTTAAAAAATCACACGACAATTGGATTCCACATTGGTTCCTCTGGGTCAACCCGTGTGTCAATCCGTGACAAAAAAAAAACACTTTTCACATATTTATATTGTATGGATTGCAATGTATAGACTTTTTTTCATAAAATATACTTTTTTTAAACAGTTATATTGTTAAAAAAAATTCCATAGACATTGCGCAGTTATGAAAATATATTATTCCATAGTGTATTAATTTAAAAGAACACCATTTCGCAATAAAATAAATATTGTTTAACGAATTAATACTTTCTTTTTTGTATTAATTTATTTGAGTTTATGATTTTTTTTTGAAACTAATGCATTAGAGAATATTATTATATTCAGATTTCGCAATTGTTTAAGATATTTCTAGGACAATATAACTATGTTAATAACTAATTTTGTGTAAGAAAAAAATTCACATTAAATAACACAATATGTGACTTGATTTCAAAAGGAGAAAACAATTTTTATGACCTTAGCCAATTGCAAATATTCTAATTTCTAAATAAATCGAATTGGATCCAATTCATATGTAACAAACTAACTTTATGTCAGTGCCTATACCTACGTGATCAATGGTGTCTATGTTTACAGTCAAAAAACTAATCCAAATCAAAGAATGTGGACTTCTACATTTTAAGTGAGTATAGATTGTTACATATATTAAGCTACACCGGTTTCTAATCTAAGAGCACTTACTATATGTTGCAAACGTATTTTAATTTAGCATTCATGATGTCTTCTATGTAATTTAACAATTATTATCATAAATGTAATGTAGGAATCAATTTTTTTTTGATGGGGGTATATGTTTTAACTTATTGATCTATAATGACCACTATTATTGAATATTTATGATATTATATGCTATATGATTTAAGATGAGAAAAGGCCAAAGGGTGAGAGTGGCACACACTTGTGGCCGAAGGGCGCCAAAACATTAAATACGGCCCTGAATAACCATGCATTAGAACCCATCCTTTGCTGGAATAAACATGTATTATATTTGATTATACACAATGGTTGTACTATATAGTACTATATAATATTATTATATAATTAGAATATTACTTAATCCTTAATAATATTCATGGTCGTCGTCTAAGAGAAGTTTTTTTTTTTTTATTAAACCTTTCTAATTTAATTAATTTATAATAATTTTGTTTACCAATGAATAATGATTGAATACATATTAATGTATAGAACTATAATATATTTAAATTAATTGTGTTTAAACATATATTTTCCAACCAATAATACGAATGACTTGATTGTGTGATGTATAGCTTATAAATTATAATAATACATAGTACATCCTCAACAAGTCAGGTCTAACGTGAGATCTTCCTAAAAATATAATTTTTCACAAACAAGTCGAAGGTTATCGAAATAATTTGTGAGAAATTAATTAATTAAATTATAGGTACTTAGTTAATGTATTCGTAAAAACCAAAATCATAATAAACAAATTCCATTTGTTAATATATTTTTTAAGCTTTCGAAAACTTTTGAAATATTATAAATAATATTGAATTGGGATTAACTAATTGATTATTATATAGTATAGAGTCTTAATAAATAATTGTTTACATATTATCTATCATCTATTATGTTTCATAATATTAAATTTCCTTAAACACAAATTTCGTCAAATTCGTCTATCACATCCTTGAGAAATTATACCAATTTATGCAAGTTAAATATCATCATAAATTGGGTCAAATATATTAAATGGATTTAAATATAAAAACAAATAAGTTTATGTCCTTCTGCAGTAGATATTAAAACACCAATAGATATTTATTATTTTCAATTTTCTATAACATGTTCATCAAAGTTACTCGCAACTAAACATTTCTATGATATTATCTAGGTATAAAGGTAATAAAAAAGGCTAAAATCGTTTCCTAATCTATTAAGAAATTCACATATAACATTATCAATATCTTCGTTTCTATGGCATCCTTGATGCATTTTGAAGGTTTTACAGAAGTATCTTATTTTAAAAATCTTTTTAACTAATTGTACAAGCGATATTAACTCCCAAGCTTAAAAGAAAAAAAAATGTTAGTCCCAATGTTTACGTTATTATTACGTTTTAGATTTTAATTGTATTGGCAGCTGTAAACATATAATCATCGATGATTTGCTAATTTATTGCTATATTACGTTCACGATATGGTTGATGAGTATACCAGAAACCAGGAATCTGGCCAGATACTGATTAAGCCGATGTGTTTAAAATGTAAGCACCTTAAAAGTCAATGTCAAGTCAGTGTTCAAGACGTAGTTTCAGTATGTTATAAAGTTTTTTTTTAATTTTATAATACAATAATAGTAATTAAGAAAATAATATGTATTGGCAAATCGTGATCATAATTTAAAAATTCATTGAAATAGCCAAATAGGTAAGTGTTTATAAATAATAATTTAACGTTTTGTATTAATTTCGAATAAATAATAACATGTACTGCAACTAATAGCAATACTTATTGTGTTCTTAATTTTTGTCATGGTGCAGCGTACCTACTAGATAATATATTAAAGAAACGTTTAAAAAGTGCAATTATGAGTAGGTACGTATGATATATTAAGTTCATTTAATGAGTTTAACCATAATATACTGTAGGTAATGCTTAACCATTGAATATTATCTATAAATATATATGATTATAATAAAGTGTAATTTTTTACGGTATAGATACACTCATTTGTACAAAAGTTGATCTGCGAATCAGTGAATGTTATATTTATGACAGTTATTACATTTTACAGTTGTTGGCAAATTCGTCTGGACATGACCGGTTATATCTGAAGGTTATGTCACATATACCAGTACGGCAGTGCCTATAGTTACTATTCACAGTTTTGAAATACAATTATAGGTAATAGTGATAACTGCAAAGAAACTGTTATAGAATATAATGTAGGTACCTACATTAATATCTCAAGGGATGTGTTTTAATCCTATCTGGTGAATACCTAAGTGATAATAACATTTAAAAATCAATATAGCAATTGATAATCTACATCTTGTATTGTAAGCATGTAGTAGAAACATTAAAATGTAATGTTTATTATTTTATAATTAGTTAGTAAATGAAATGTTGATACAAATATATGATAAAAAAAAAGGTTTGATTATACAATTTACATATTTAAAAATGTAAAATATATTACAAATACAGATTTTTATAGTAATTAGTAGGTAATCAATTTAAGTCAAGTATAAAAATAACGGGTTACATTTATCAAAGGTGGATAAAAGTTAATGAAAATAATTAACTTAAATGAACTCGAGTTCGTTTATGGTTAGAAGTTAATAGATAAAAAATAAAACATTTTACGCTTAGTTTAAAATTAGTATGGGCAAATATACTAACAACTCAATTTCAAAAAAGTTAATCCTACTTTGTTTAGTAAATTAGTACGAAGTTCACATAAAGAGTGATTGTGTTTTTTCTAATTTCTTAAATTACAATAAACAATTGTACTGAACTTTATTATAATATACATTGCAGCTTAAAATATAATAATTGTTGTATATAAAAAAGCAATTTAAGTTCATATTATAGTATTAAAATAATACAATTTGTAATTTAATATTTTTATGAAAAAAATACTTCGACTAGTAAAACTTGTTTTAAAAACTTTGAATTTAAATTTAGTTTATAAAATAAAACAATATAGAATAATAAAGTACGATATAAAATAAAGTATAAAAACAAAAAATAGGTACAAAAACGGAAATTAGCAATCAGTTTAATAAATACCAACTGTTTGATATATGTTTTAGGCCAATACGCATGTCTACATGTATGTAGTATGTACTATATAATATTATTTTGTCACGAGACTTACGAGGACGTTATACCCATGCGTTTGTTGTCTCCGTCTTACAAACGTACGACATTGCACGTTTTCGTTCACTGATACGGGGCTTTTAGTTTTAATATTAGAGTGAATTGACTTCTAACCTTTAGGTAAGAACGGTGTTTGAGCTATTTGATATTTTAATTTTCAAACGAGATGTGAGCATTTTTAATTCGTGATATTTCGCATACCAATTTCCAGCGTGAAAATAAGAATATCGAAAAAATCTCTGACGTTTAGCCACAGATAATGTTCATACCTAAAAGTTTGACAATAGGTTAATTCAAAACTAAAAGCACACTAATTATGTAACTTGTAAACGGAAATTTGACGTGTTGTACGTTTGTAAGACGGAGACAACAGACCCACGGGTAGCGTCCTCTTAATAGAAATTATGATATTATTAATAGTTTATTATTCTTCTTTTAAAACAATATACCTTTGTGTGTATACAATTGTTTAATGTAATTAATGTATAAAACCAAAAATGTTTAAAATATTTATCTAGTTATTAAATTAGTGTTGTCAGTAAATCACATTGATCTCAATAAGTTTTTCTCGATGTTTGGAACAATGGGATTTCCACATATGACATTCATGTATGTATATATTGCTATTAGTAGGTATTTATTAGTTGGTATAGGTACACTTCAAAACAACAAACACACCTTGTTCAAGGTAGGCATGCATTATTATTTTTTTCTTGAGAAGATACAACTCGTACGATATTGCTTCATAATAAGAACAACAAAAAACCAAGTTTAAATAAAATATTTTTGAACAATTTTACAAATGAATAATATGTATTTATTATTGTTATTACCACTTATTTTTTCTATCAATAGCTTACAATATAATATAATTATCGTTATAGTATATAGTAACATCTGTAGGTATATTAAATCGTCTGGCTAAATCCTCTCCTAAACTTTTTTTTTTTACATTTTTTAAAAATATAGGTATATTGTTTGGAGTAAAACGTGTACTACCAGATTAACACAATTATTAAAACTGTTTATTCATTTAGTTATAGAAATCGGTTGTCAGTTGGCCAATTATTAGCTTATGGGTACTATCCTCTTTTATTGTCTGGCGGTATGGCAACAAACTTCCATTTTACGTGTAGCCATCGAAAAATTATTTTAACTTAATACGCGCGTGATGTCTCGACGTCCAATTTAATAATACCGCGGAGTTGATTTTTTCGATCCGAGAGTTGCATCTACGTCATGTGTGCTAAAAATGCAATGCTCAGCGATCATCAGTGTGATAACATACTCGTATTATATCACGATGATCTGAACATTTTGTCTTGGCGATGTATCTATTTATACATAATTTCATATTGTATACGTCGCCTCATTATAGTAAAATTGTTTGAACTTCGTGGCACCGATGTGAAGAATATAATATGATATCTTAAACTCTCAATAATATACAGTTGTACATTATATACGCATCTTGTACTGAATAATCAAGCACGTGGTGGATCTGTTGAAAATTATTGAATTAGAATATTTAATTCCTATTACAGTGCTGTAGGCAGCGCAGGATGGCAACTAATTTCAGTCTCTCCGCAGCAGTTTCATAAGGAAATTTGCGCCCTGTCATTTCTCAATAAGCCATTGGTATCGACGTGTGCTCGTAAAATGCACGCCGGGCTATAATTGTGGTGTAAAATCTGGACAGCGAAACGACGTAAGTACAAATATACAATCAACAGCTCACAACATGGTTGTACGAAACATTTTATACAATAACTGGACTGTTTCAAAAAGTGTATTGCGATTTAAAAAAAAAATCATCTATAGATTTATTAGTATTTATAATTCCCTCGTTCTGCTCTGTAGAAACACGCGTGTGTTTCCAACCGACATTGACCTATTATGCGGTAATAATATTTGAATACAAGCTACGTTTGTATTTTTGTATTTTTTTTTTTTTTAGTGATTAGGAGGTACGTGTATTTACCTAAATTATAAGTAATTTATTAAAATATTTCATCAATAGGCAAAATTACCCAATACACTGCTTCATCGATGTCACTCGCCTATGAACCTATATACTTACCAGTCGACGCTATCAATATAATATTCTTGATGAACAATGCAAGTATTATCCGTTTCAAAAACATTTCCACACATTTTGGCGATACGAATAATTATTATTGACGTTGTAATTATAATATATTATTATATACCTATTATGTAGGTATTATAGTTAAAGTTGGAAATATCCATTCAATTACTGGAAACATTTTTTATTGTTCTTGTAAGTGATGAAATATAATTATAGCAGTATAATACACATAGGTAGGTATATACATACTATAATAAATATAATGCTATGATATTAGGTGACCATGTCCTATGGCGACACTCCGCCACCACCACGATCCGAAATTTAAGGTGACAAATTATATTTTAGTGCGTAACATGCAAATAAGGTACAACCATCACTGGGTCATTCTTTTGTAACATAATTATAATTAAGTCATTGATTATACGTGATATTAATGTAATTTTTAGTTTTATGTCTTATATACGCCATGCACAATATATACCTACGTGTTTCATAACATCAAGTTTTTTATAATTGTTATTTAAAACTGTATTTTGAACACTTAACCTTGTATACTTTTTTCTATAGAATTCTATACTTATGGTAAAAATATTTAATCGATACCTACTTAATCTTTATAATCTTTGAATAAAGATAGTATTTGCATTTTTAATTTATGTATGTTAATCGTATAAATTATATTAAATAAAGAAATAAACACAGTTTTGCATTAAATATAAACCAAACCAATTGTTTCACATTAAATCCAAATAGAAATGATTTGGTCGTAAAATGAAGGAGTGTAAAATATTATTTTTAGCTCAATTTTAAATTGTTGTAAACAATGTTAGTGCGCTTTTTTCTTTTGTAGCCCTCGAGTTATTTTCATTAAAAATTGTAAGGTATTGCTTTTATTGCTTATCATAATATAATATTATTAATATTACTTAAAATATTTTTTATTTGAAAATACATATCATAAGTATTTATGTTAAAATTACTGCTATCATATTTCACTATAGATTTTTAATTCTGGGTGGAACAATGAATTTAGAACTATTAATTTTACAATCGTGTGTGTGTTTTTGTATTTTTGTGCCTGAATGTGCTACTGCTACCTAATGAGTAAATAGGCAATTCTTACTCATTTACTGTGGAAAAATTTCGATTTTCCTCTTCAATATATTTTCTGATAAGTAAGTGAATCTAGTTGGTAAGTCGTAAGTTGAAAGGACAAAAATAAGAACTCAGAGTACTTACTTCTAACAAAAAAAAAAAAAATAGGTTAAATATAGAATTTTTAAGCATGCAAAACCAATTTTCATCAATATTTATTTTGTTGTACCTAATTAAAAAACCATATAATGACATAATAATATAGCGTTATCAAGTTTAGAACATGTTACTCGAACATTATCAATTGGTTCTTAAAAGTAGGTAACGAGTAACTTAGTAAATTTATTGAAATAAAAGTGAATTAAGTCATGTTTACATTACGTATGATAACATTTTATTAAATTACCATCAAATAACTTAAATAATAAATAGTAGGTAATTTTACTAAAGTAACTGTTAAATTAAGTTAAGTTGCCCTCCAACACTGCTTATGAGGTGACGGCTTAATGTAGATAATCGATGCAAATTAGGTAGGGTAACTATATTAAAAGGTTAAAAATAATAATCATCATAATAATAATCAATTTGCAATGATCCCTTACACGTCAGAATTAATAATTTTAATCATTTAGTAGATCAGTGTTGTATAGCACTTACCTATTATAATTTACAGGTAATCAGTTATCACTATTCTCAAAGTCGAATACAAAATTGTTTCATGAACGCATAGCGAATAATCGTGTTCATTCAGTTCGTTATCGATATACATTCCTCATCACTCCGGTATGGTCTAGTGGCTAGGATACCTGGCTTTCACCCAGGAGGCTCGGGTTCGATTCCCGGTACCGGAAAATAATTTTTTGAATTTTTTTACTTCATGCATTATAATAAAAAAATTCGAAAATGTAATACAATTTTCTTCAAAAGTTCTCCGACTTTCGTCAGAAAAAAAGTCTACCTGTAAAAGACAAATCCATTTTTATGGGCGTTTAAGTTTAAATTTTTACAACATTGAAGCGATTTTCTTATTTTGTCGTAATTCAAAAACAAATAAACGTAGGTACTTTAAAATTACAGTTAATATTTATTTTATCATTTTCTATACTTGTACATTTTTTTTTCTACAAATATCAATTGAATTTTACTTGTTGGGTCAAGAAGCTTGAAAAATGAATAGAAGATTTCTCACATATTATTACAATATCAGATTAAAAATATTAAAAATACTTATGAGAGATTTTTTTTTTATAAGTATTTAAAGTTCAAATTTTGACAAAATGTACCTAATTGAAAATTTAAAAATTATTTTGTTGTTAAAAATGTATAAAATGTTCAAACAAGGTCACGCATAAGTGTTTCATCCTGTAACTAAAAAATCTAAGACTATATATAAACAAAGTTTTTTTATATAGGAATTTTAAGTTAATATTGGGATTTTTTTAAAAATTATTTTTGAGTTATTTATCTAAATTTGACAATTTTTACGTTTTGTTTTGTTTTTTATAAATGACAATAAAAAAATTTTCTTCTGGTAAAAGTGCTTGAACATTAAATACAAGGTTCTTCATAATTTTTTATACTGAAATCCAATAGAAAAAAGCAGGAGAGTAGGTCACGCTCTGCTGTACATTAGGTATCTTGAAATTCATTGTAATGGATGTGTTAAATTTGAACTCAATGATATGAAATCATTGTATGCGGAAAACATTTCTGAACGAAGACGGCCTATATTACATTAAAATTGTTCAATTACAAAAAAAATAATTAAAACCGTTACACTCCGTTTAAATATCTAATTTCGTCCCAATTTAAACTCAAAAAATAACTAGGTATAAAAAAAACTGTGTTCATATATATTTATATTTTTTGGTTACAGAACGAAATATTTATGTGGGATATTGTTTAAACGTTTTATACATTTTTAACTACAAAATAATTTGTAAATTTTCAATTCGATAAATGTTGTCGAAATTTGGACTGAAAATACTTTTCAAAACATCTAGCCTAAGTATTTTTAATATTTATAAACTGATATTGTAACAATGTGTGAGGAACCTTCCATTAATTTTTAAAGCTTTTTTTCTTTGCAAATTTTTGTGATTTTAATTTTGATGAATTTTGTCAACATTGGAACTTAACAAAAAAAATTCGTTCTTAAGTTTCTTTAATTTTTTTAAATACTTATAATGAGACTTATAACAGAGTTATAATGGGACTTCATATTAACAAATTTATTGACAAAAATAAAAATAAAATTTCAAGTATGTATAAATTGTTCAAAAATAGACTTTTTTTAAAATTAAAATTTGGAAATTATACTTTTTACCATAGAAAATGATTATAAAAATAATTGGTGAAAATTTCAAGTATCTACGACTATGTGTTTTTGAAATACAACAGAATATCAATAATTGTTTGAGAATAACTATATTTTACAGGTGTATATCAAATGTCGTAAAAATTTGTACTTCAGACGCACATGAAAAATGATGACTTAACTTGATTATTTTTTTAATTATTACATTATCAGAAATTATTACATTTTCTAGTTTTTGACCAGATTAAAAACTATTTATCAAGAATAAACTAAAATTGAAACTAAAAAAATATTTAAAAAAAGTCTAATGCCTATAAAAAAAGTTAAAATATTTTCATAATTTTAGTATGTTATTTATTTTTCGTTTTTCCCTGCGCTATTGTAAACTACCGGGATTTTTTTACTTTTGATCCATAGTGTACCAACTAGATTCACGTAAAAAAAAAAAACGTTGAAGTTGAAAATCCAACGGTTTTTATTTTTCCAAAAAGTGATGACAGACAGACGAAAAAAAGCACTCACAAGCATCATCCAAAAATCAGGACATTTTTCACTCAGCTTCAAAAAAAAATAAGGTAATTACTATTGATTTTTATTTGAGTATTAGAACAGTACAAGTATTAAGAAAACGCAACACTCGAATACATATACTATGTAGGTAGTCTCCGTCTACAGACGTGCAATGAGGAAAATTTTTTTTCAGCAGTTGCAATTATGTATTGCAGCCTAAAATAAAAAGAACGAATTGACCTACCATCAAAAACAAAACACCTTACGAATATTTGTGTTCGTTATATTATCTGTATTTCCCCTCGATATTTCAATTTCTAAGTGAGTTAAGAGAAAATACATTTTAAATTGAAATATTTTATAGTTTATAACTAAGTTGCTCAAAAAATAAAATATCGTAAAAACTCATGTCCAAAACCCTGACAATGCTGTTTTTTCAAGTTTGATAATAGGTCAATACACTCTATTATATTATAGGCTACTACACAAAATCGGAACTGTAGCTAAACCCAAATTGTCTATGTCCTACCGACATTGCATAAGACGAAGGAGACTACACACTTTGGCGTGGCTTAACATTAACCTTAAGGCTAAGTAATTCTTAAACCAAAACTCAAGCAGTGTATTTTACAATCTTAATTATGATTGATATAGTAGGATAAAGAAAATATAATTATTATTATAATAACTAATTAAAAAGCAGTCAAGTAGGTATAACCGCTCTGCTGTACAGTAGGTGTCGATTGTACCTACTTGGCCATTAGGTAGGTAGGTCACTGTAATGTATTTGTTAAATTTGAATTCAATGATATATTATTGTACACGATGAAAAACGGTTCAGGGCGAGATGGTGTAAGTTTTTGGTAACCAAGGTTACCAAATTATTATTTTAATCGTATTATTAATTAATATAATTTAATTTAATTTAATTATTATGTTCCTGTTTTTTTCTGATTATTAAAAGGTACTCACATGATTAATATACAATATTAGTTAGTATAATGAGCCTACAACCATATTTCTGTCAGTATTATCTATAGTCATGACAGTATATGTATATCACACGTAAACACATTAGACCTAGATTAATAAATACAGAACAACCGATACGTAATACCACACTATTCAAACCGTAATAATATTTATAACCCTAACCTCCATCTAAACAGAAGGGACCAGGAAATCATTAACACACTCCTCATCGGCCACACCCGTCTTACACATGGATACCTCGTAGCAAGATAAGAGAAATCAACGTCCAATTATTGTGGAACTTACCTCTCAGTCAACCAAATAATCACAAGACAAACTCCAATACACAGACAAAATCAGCAACCTCAACATACCAACCACCTTAGACGCAGCACAAGGACCCTACACGGACACCACTAAGCACACACATTTTAAAGTCTTCAAAAATAACCAAACTGTACAACCAAATATGACCAAAAAAAAAAAAATATATATAAGTATAAATGTAATGTGAATTGTAACTAATGGCCATTGTTACCGATATTAATTATGAACAGTCAAAAAATAAAATATTAATCATAACATTCATATAATGGACTGCTAACTACTAACTACCATTACTCATAGTTAGATACTGTTAACAAGTATTAAGTTAGCATGAGCCTGTCTCGGAATGTACCAATTGATAACATAAAAAAAATTATTATTTTAACTTTGTCGGCTAAGCCCGTTCAACATTGAACTGTTTGATACCGACGAGAATTCTGGAGTTTTGCCAGACTAAGCGGTATGCTTCGACGTACTGTAAACTGTATCTAGAACAGACGAAGGGCATCTCATCGACGCATCGAGGTTGAGCTGATAATAATTTGTTATAGTTTTATTTAACTGCTAATTTTATTTATTTTTCATTATACCTACTCATTACAATTAAGTATGGTACTTATTAATGACAAAATACACATACACATATTATACACTAGCAGTAAAACTCATTGTACGTGAGTAGAACAGGCTCTAGACAGACAGGACCTAGTTATAAGGGAATGTTCGAGCAAGTCAAATTAAATGAATATTATTTTGTTTAAAAAACATATTTTCTATCCATCTTAAGAAGATATTTCATGACAAATGAGTTTGATAGAATCCGCAATGCTACACTTCTAAAAAAAATATGAATCCATGTCCAACTACAAGGTAGGTCATTACGACATTCAGCATGCATATCAATTAAGATTGGATGGGTTGGATATTTTGAAGTGTCAGAATTTGTATCTAGACACGCATTTCAATCGAATGTAAAATGAATACCTACGTTAAATACGAAGAAAAATAAATTAAAATCTAATAAAATAAAATTATTTGAATTTGTCTTTCTTCTAATAACTGCGTTTGGACGACCATCTTAGAAATATTTGACGAAAATTCTATAAACCTTCAAGTAATTATCATTGGTGAGTCATGTGTGATATCTCTAATATTTCATTAAAATATGAATATATTATATTCAACAATATTTTTTAATCAAGGTAAATATGAGTGTCTTAAATATATTTTCTTGGAAAAAAATTAGAATCAAACCTAGACATATTTTTTTCTAATGAAGAACCTGATAGTGGAACTATATTTTCTAATATATTATGGAAAAATTAAAGACGAATCGTTTATTGTTATAATGAGCCCGACAATATTTTTTAACTAAAGGAATAAAAGTGTCATACTATTCAAATGTGTGTGACAAAAGTTAATTATTTCTGACTTAACAAATATTAAATCAATTGACATGCTTAAACAAACCGGAGTTTCAAAGTAGTCAATATTTATACAGAGGATTTTAAAGAAAAATTTTAAAAAGTTTAGAAATGCTAGTTTAAAAAAATTACAACAATTTGGGTAAAATCAAACTGCACTTATTATAGTCTAATTGCACTTGGATAAAAATTGGTAACAGTAGAACTGTGATCAATAATTGTTTTACAACCAAAATGTTTGAATAATAAACTTATTTTTAATGTTTTGCAAACACAAATTCTACTGAACACTTCCTTCTTAAAATGCATTATAATAGAATGTTACTAATAAACAAGGTTATTCACAAAGCATGCTCACCTCCTTTTATAAGAGTTTGTTTATGAGAGGTTTGGAGGAACTGGAGATACAAGGGCCCTGTTGTGATTGCAAAATTGTAATGAATAATATTAAACAATCAACATTTTAGTTTGTAAAAGTGGTCTAAGTATAATAAAATATACTAGATTCAATATTACATCAACAATATCATTTTGTAAAACTATTTTTATTACCTTTAGTACGAATATGTATACTAAAATACAAGGTAATAATTCGAATTTTGAGTTAGGTACCTATCTGTCATAAATAGTCTATAGTAAAAAAAGGGAGGGGTCTCTTTGAAAAACAAAAGTTTGCATCACTGCAGGATACTCCTTAAGTGACATTAAAACATTCTAGACTTTAAAAATATGGTATTTTATCGTTATACATATAACGCTAAAAATTACACAAATCACAATACGAATAAATTCTCATTATTAAGGAAAAAATGGGGGTAAGCATACTTGATGAATCATCGTGTAAATATATTACCTATATATTATTTAACGGTATTTATTATTAGTCGTAAAAACTATAAGAATCTGAGTTTAAAAGGTACCTATGATAAATAAAACTTTACTACGAATTTTGTAACAATTTAAATTTCAAACGCTCATGAAAAAAAGAAATTTGGAAATTGGGTAAAACTCTACTGTATATTATGTGTCGAGTTGGCCACATTAATTGATAAGTTAAATTGTAATTCAATGGTACGTCATTGCAATATTATTTTATACGATTAAGCTATTCTGAGCGGAGACGGTCGGTCGGATGTAATATATTATATTTATATACCTGTCCATAAAACAATTTATTGTACTAATGTATTTTTCAGATTTTTATGTTTTCAAATATAATATACTTATGACGAAACCTGTATTAAATTTTCAAGCCGTATTTATAAAAATTGAATCTTTAATAAATTTATAACTACAAACAAATTTTCCTCATTTTTCTCATTTGCATCAAAATTTGAGCGTAAAATGCTTGAAATAAAAATCGTGCCTATAAATCTTAAATATTTTAAAAATAGTTTTAATAAAAACTAACGAGAAGCCTTGTATTGAACTTTCAACCTCTTTGACAGAGCGAAAACATTTTTAAACGAAATTTTTATATATATAAAAAAAAACTTCATGAAAATCTAAAATGTCATGTAGCGATGAATAGCTCATATTGAAACTAACACAGCTTGTCTAATAATAATCTAATGTTCACAATCTAAAAAAAAAACTTTCAAAAATAAATAAATCCATATCATACAGTTTTAGAAATAGAAAATTATGTATATGTGTTATTTTGTATAATATTTATAATACCATAATATTGTTCACTAAAATTAAAAAATACAAAATATATCTTAATATATTTAAAAAAAAAAAAAATAACAAAATCAAGTTGTGAATTAACAAGGCGTAATAAACTTAAGTTTTAAGCACTTTTATTAAACAATTATTAAAGAAGTACATTGTGTAATATTTCTAATAATACTGTTAAAACCATTTAAACTGTAATAATAAAAAAAAATTGTATTTTAAATAATATAAAAGCATAGTAAAATACTTCGAACTTTACTTAAAAATATAACTAACAATAAAATGATTAATGGTTGCTTGAACCATTATTGAATTGTAATGTAAAATGTTTTAAAATATAATTGAAAATAAGCAAAAGTTCGATTGATTTATCAGTTTTAAAAATGGTAGATGTATATATGCATTGTTTTTTTTTTTAATTCGATTTAATGTGTTTTTATACGAAAAGACTATGAATTAGGACCATTTATAAACGTTAAAACAAAACAAAAATAACGCATGAAGAATGATTAAAGTTCTTTGTTCAACATCGGTTCGACGGTAGAGTCACTGTTGATTGCTGAAAAAAATGACTTGAAGAATAACCGTACTAGGTTAAATAATAACAGTCCAATCGCTATAATTGTATCAGACCATTTGAATAAAGTCCATAACAGTAAACCGAAAAATAATATTTTGGCGATTATGTCAACAAAATACATACTGAAACAAAAAACAATAACAACTACAGTTATTACTTAATATGCATTAAGTGTTATAATATAGCATAAAGATTAAATATTTAGTAACGAAATTGGTATATGAATACCAATTTTGGAGATTAATATATTTACTTATTTACTGTGAAAATAGAACAATTAGGAAGAAACGTTAATTTTATAATATGATGATGTTTAAAACTTACATTTTCATATGAATTCTAGCTCTAGGTAGTGTGTCTGGAGTTTCTTTTAAAATATAAATTCGAGCAGCCATAATACAATCTCTGAAGTAGTTTCTAATGTCCATATCGTTTCCATCAACTTTGTATTCGAACTTCTCTCGTGGATTCATAATTCTTCTCATATAATGGACATGTTCGTTCCTGAATTCCCACTGGTTGTTTGCGTAGTATTCAAACACCTCAAATCCTTTGTTAATTCTGTCTTGAATACGCACCAGACTTTGGAAAAAAGACAAATCAGGAATTATTAATCTACTACTTAGATCTGTATGAAATTTTGTAATAATTAAAAAAAAAAATAAGAATACCGATAGTCTCATATTCAAATAAAGGTTCAATTTTTGAAAATATTTAAAAAATGAATCTGCTCAATAGAAATCTAGTTTTTCAGCATTTCAATATCAATAAATAAAACACATTTCATAAATGCAATTTATATTTTCAATAATATATAATTTATTATGTTATAATATCCTTACCATGGTTTGTTGCCAGACATAAAAATAACAGCATCTAAAAAGTAAGCTGGTATGGTGTGCAAAAAAAACACACATATATTATGAACCAGCTTGCTACTCTTCATACTACCACCAGGATACCATACTGCACCGTTTAATGGTACTTCAGTAGTGACAATACTCTTTCCAATGTCAATAATTTCCTGCCATGTTACTCTCCATTCTTGGCTGGAAGTTAAGTGGCAAATTGTTCTGGTGTTATCACTGAAATAAAAACAAAATAAATATTCTAAACGAGTTTTTTTTTACATAATTATACACCTGATTATAAAATAATCGTGTATTATTAAATAGACAGGTACTAATCACAACGATATTTTAAATACGAAATAAACGTAATATTAATTTATTAATTATATGAAGTGTATACATTGAATTTAAATTATTTGTATGTATTATGTACATACTATGTTACTATGATGATTAGTATGGTAAATAATATCGATAATGAAATAAGAATTAAAGTATTATAGAATAATATTGTTAGGATTCAAGTGTAGTAAATGATTTATGCGGAAAATGAATAATATCGTCGCAGGTTAATGCAAAAACTAACTACATGCATAAAGTGACCAAGTGAAATGACATTATCAAATGTGTTATTTGAACCATATTTTTGTACGTAAATTCCAAAATAAAAAATATGATCAAAATGGTATAGATAGTTATAATACAAATATTTTGAACTATTTTACAGCAATAGTATTTAGTTGTATGACGGTCTTATTGTTCGCTTACTTGTTGCCTATATAATTCCATGTGAACAGTATTATGCCATTAACGGTTATGTCGACCGGTAGATAATCAGCATAACCTTGATTGTGACAGAACATTGTACGGATGACTCCTTTCCCGGCACCGATCAGCAAGCCCGTCGGTCCATTAATATTGTCTGTCCATCCTGGGAGAGGCTCCTTCCATATCGGTATGACTATAACGGTAACAAATGTAAACTGTGTAAACAAAAACTATGGAAATTCGAAAACCACAAGTCTATTAATGAAGACACTGACCAATGGATGGGCGAGCGATTATACAAGGCAATCCGGCTTCGATTTGCTCCACCACTAAATGTTCAGAAAGACATTTCGTGAACGCATACGAGTTTGGAAAACTTCCGAGGATCCTGTTGGAAAAGAACAAAAATATTACATTCATGGTTATCAACGCGAGATTCGGTTGTGTAATAATTTATTATGGAAACCCACTCTTTAGATATCGTTTCAACAAAAGGTTCGTCCAACATTTCCATACTTTGGATTATTTTATGCGGATCGGCTGGCGGCGGATACGCTTTTTCGAACAACACTTTTTCGTCCAAATGGCAGTAAGAAGTAGACACGTGCACGAACACCTGTGTAGATTTCAAAATCACGTTACATGATTCAATTCGATTCGTTTTTAAAGATAATATTAATCATCGTGTTGTGGTGGCCAAACATATATAATATTGTTATGGACTTGTGCAAAACCGTACCTGCAAATTTTTCATTTCCTTGGCCAATTCCAATACCATTTTCGTGCCTCTAGTGTTGAGCAAGACGGCTTTCTTCAATGCCTCGTCGAACCGAATGGTTGCCGCTGCATGATAAACGATTTGCACAGTGTCCGCCAACAAACGCCGGTCCGACTCATTGATGGCTAAATTCGGTTCACTCACATCACCGGCGATCGGGTATACTTTATTTAACACTTCTACACCCCGTAATTCCTTCAGATAGTCGAATAACTAAAACAGACGTAATATAAGGTGACTGTTAAAAATGAGATTGTTCGTAACACGCGTGTAGGTCGTTATTCGAGCAATATACGTTCGCCGATACATGCAGTACCTAATTATAATTTGAACCTGAAATCAAATTTTTGTCGGAGGGCTATATAATAAATAGTAATGAATATGAACTGGTTTCTCACTTTTTTTAAGAGTTACAACTTTACGAGCTGATCTATATAGTAACAATTTAAAATACATTATGTGGCAATAATTTAGTTTTAATGACATACCTTGGTACATATACCTACTGTCACGAGTGCTAAAAGCCATATTTATCTTAAAATGTATTATCATAACACCTATCCGCAATACCATGTTATATTACTATAGTGATACCAGCATGCATAATAATTATGAATATTTTATTTCACCAATCATACAGTTTAGAAATCTTTAAGACAAATATACTACCTTTCGTAACTTAAAAAAGCATAATTTGTTTGAGATCAATAATGATAAATCATTAATCAAATTTTAATGACAATTTAACAAGACATTCAAAAACATTATGACCTAAGTAATTTTTTTCCACGTACGAGATAGTTTACTGCCGTAGGTTACCTAAAGAAATATATCTTATCATAATGAGTTTAAAAAATGTAAGAATTTAAATATCATTCAATAGAAGTGTTTTTTTATAAGGTTATTATAAATTTATAGCTTAGTTCACTAATATTTATAATTGTATTATTAATTAAAATAAAATATAACTAATTATCTAAATATACCACTACTCAATAGTTATTTTTACATTTTAGACTATATTATCTTGTGTATAAGTTTTGAACTTTAAAAAATTAAGACAGGTATAGTTATAGTTACATTTATAATATAGTACGAATAGCTTCATATTCAAGTTTTAAATTTTTTTACCTACATGCAAAAAATATTTAAAATTATAGATTTTAGCGCCATGACTTCAAACTTTATGAATTTGCATATTTTTTAGGAACTGCATTTTATTCAAATTATTATTCGAGATTCTACACAGACTCGTTCCATAATACATGTTACAACTGAAATCTTAAAATATATGGAGAAGTTGCAAATGTTTGCATGTTTTACTTAAGTTAAGTGATTTGGCATATTTAAAGATGTTATACGCCTATACATAATATGAATGTATAATATTCAACAACAAAAAAATCTGTTATAAAAAAATCTGATTTAAAAATAGAGTTTTCACACTCTCTCATGGTCATCTTTATTTTGATTCGTACTATAGATTTATTTTTTTTTTACATTAATTAATTAATATTAATACTTACAATTTAATTAAAAATAAAAAGTACAATTTTTCAATTATATAAAAGAAACGAAATTCCCTTTTTTGTATATCATAACAAATTTTGAATAATCATGCATTTTTTAAGTTTATTTCCATAGAAAATATCAAAAAACATAATATATGAGATTTTCTAACATTTCATTGTTATTTAGCGTTATGAAGTTCAAAATCTGGTTGTATATAACTTATATTTTTGTGAAATGTTTAACACATTTAATCATAGTTCAAGCTTGAAACATTTTTGGGCTATTTTATAAAATACAAGCAAAATAATTTTGTTAAGTACAATTAATGATTTATTTACGAGAGGACTGAGGAGGAAAACAAAATAAATTAAATACTTAAATACAATTTATAATGAAGTTACATTAAAAAAAGCGTCGATTTGTTAACATAAGAAAAATTTTATTACATATTATGTGATAGTAAATTTACCAAAGGATTTTTACGGAAGTTAACATGGTGTGTTTCGTTTCTCAATTGGTAATCAGAAAATAAACTATTCTTTACCGTATCTATGTTTGAAATTAACATTTTAGTTATGATCTAGTCATTTGTCTTGTTCATCTAATAGATAATTATAAAATATATTTGTGACCGTTATATCTATAAATATAGGTATGTATGTATGTATGTATGCATGTATGTATGTATGTATGTATGTATGTATGTATGTATGTATGTATGTATGTGTGTATGCATATATGTATGTATGTGTGTATGTATGTATGTACATGCGTCATTGATTGTCACAATAGGAACTCTGGACTTCTGGTGCCAAAATTGTTTTAAGTGGACCAATACCTATTTATAAAAGATAGTCTCATTTGGATTTTTATTAGATTCTCTGAATGACAAATTAGTATTGTATCTATCTATACATTTGTACACATTTTTCGAAATGTTCCTTACCCAGTGGTAGATAAGTTACCATCTAAAGGCAGAAACTTAATTTGTTTATGATGCTAAATTATAATTACCAAGTAAATGTGTGATAATTTAGATTTTAGAATTATTTTAACAATAGTAGCAATCAAGATCAATAATTTAAAAATGTGTGATGGTTATGGAGAATGTGATTTCTTACTTTACTCGGTACAAGACCATGCCGTTGTATTATAAGTTTCAAAATAATCACAAATGTAATACATCATCAGCTCACTATATGGGTATGTTATTACTTATTTAATATTTAAAGTAAATATTAGTACTCTTGAAGAAATTAACATATATATTGTAATAAATTATAAATTACTTCGTGAGTATGTGATGTAATATTAACACTGGACACTGGTTGATTTTAACTTAAAGAACTCCAAATAAAAATTTCCAGTTTTGAATCGTAATATACAGGGCCTTATTTATTAATTTTCCACGCAGGGGCAAAAAAATGTATCATGTAAATTTAAAAGTAACTTTTATGTTTAAAAAAATGACAATTGAAAAATTTTAATTTTCAAACTTATTTGTGTAAAATACAAATTAGATTATTACCATAAAACAAAGTAAATTGTTATAGTTTTGAAAAAATCAATTTTTAATAGTTAGAATTTAGTTAATCGTTGACCATAGTAGGTATCTACTATTATATAATATCAAATACTTAATACAATTGTTTTCTAAGCTTAGTGCGACTTAACTTAATTATCTTATTAATGAAAATGATAGATTGTAAAAATTAACTGTTAAACGATGTCAGGTTATAACTAATAAGTCAAACATAATGTGATAAATTGTGTTACTATAACGTGTGACTAACAGCAATCATAATAATATGTATTTGACTATATTATTACTCATTCTAAAAGCATGATTCGTTAAAATTGTTTAAAACATAATTATAGTTGAATGATAGAACAAATATTTTCAAGAGTATTTCGAAACACTATACTCGTACATTATGTTTTGGTCTCTCTGGACCTATCTATTTGATATTTTAACTTCATTCGTAGTGGTATACACTATATTATGTACCTACCTAGGTACTAGTATTATTATTTGTTTTTTTTAATGCACATGTCACATGTGCATTTTTCTTAACATACATCTTTGATTATTTTAGGGTCAAAGCTACCAATAAAACATTTTTATCAATGAGTTAAATTATAGTTCATTTGTAAATTATTTAACTATTTACAAAATTAATTGAGTCGTTTGACCTAGGTTACTTTTAGTTAAATATTCAACAATTTGTTGTATAATTGTTATTAAAACAACAAATATTTATAATCTGTATACACTAAATGGAATAAATAATACCTACAAAAAAAGATACAATGACCGGACAGTTTGATTGAAATGTCCATTGAAACCACTTCAAATGCTACTTTTTTTTGTTGCGATTTATTTATGAATTTATGATAAACTCACTCTCTGTACCATTTATGCTTAAGACATATTAAACAATAAACATATATAATAATACGTATGTATGACCATAAAGTTTTATAATCATACATTTCAATAATTTTTTTTCAATTTTAATTTATAACTAATAAGAAATATGTAAATACATTTTCTCAAAAAATACAAGTTTTATCAGTTACAATTATCTTCAACGAAACATAAGGAAAAAATTATTGGTACCTAAACAAAATCGGTAGAAATAATAAGTGGACAATTAAAAAATATTAATTTTAAATATTTTTTTTTTTGTTTCAGTAGGTAGTTTAAGCTTTAAGATTTTTTATAGTGTAATTAATATTTATGCTATAATACAAATTAAACATTTATTTATTTTTAATTATAATTGTTAATGTATTAGTCAAGAGGTTTAATTATTTATGTTTAAGTTTTTGATGAAAATAAGATTTTATCACTTTTGAAATCACAAAAGTGGTTTTCAAACTAAACAATTTATTCTTACTTTTGAATGTTTTTATACTGTGGTAAAATATACAAAAGAACAAGTAAAATGAAAGGTAATCTTTGTTCTTTATTAGGTATCTACCTACTTATTTTGTTTCAGTTATATTACGTTTGATTTTATTTAGGAAACTCGTTGATATTAATAGGCAGGTACATAATATTATCCTATAAAATATGTTGTCTAGCGGGTTAGCTGTTGTACTTATTGAATTAAATATTTCAATTTATTTAGTTTTTGAGACAATACCATACAGGAGAAATCGAATGCATACTGCTATGGGCTAATATGTTATAACAATATTCTTATATTGGAATATAAAGGTTTTCATTTATAATAATATTTTTGTATTATATACATTTATTATTACAAGTTAAATTATTAATTGTAAGTATATGTTTTTTATTATACCTATTGCATCTACATTTGTATGTTAACCATTGAAATATGTGCTATTTTCATCATTCAAAAGAAGTTTTTGAATATTAATGGAGAACCGAACCAATTGAATAGATTTTAAAACATTAAACATCATTATTGTTTTTCGGATGAATATGAATCAATGAAAATAAATATAGAAAGTAAATTACTGTTTTAGGTGTTGGTGATAAAATGTTATTTGTAAAGATTTCCAGTAGGAATTAGATATATTATTCATTTACATCAAATTAATATAGTACATACTAAACCTATACTTAAATATCAAAATACATTTTTCATTTTGGTTAATAATTAGGTAGATCATATTTAAAACATAAAATCTGCATTTCTTTCTTAAATATCATAAAAATTGTTTATTGTAAAGTATCAAAATATTACAACAGTATAAATATTATTATATTTATTATTAGTCGCCGGAGTATAATTTATATCTTGGAAATTATTAGATACCTACAAACGTTTAATATAATTAATTTTAAAAGAAAAGTACTAACAGACAATTGAAAAATGTCATGACTTACAATTATGGAATTTTAAGATATTTTATAACCATCCAGTTATTGAAGAAAATATAATAAAATAATAATAATAAATAAATAATAATTGTTTATAAACTTACCACAGATGAGAAAATAGTTTCCACTCTTTGTTTAGGATTGCTACCTTTTTTTGTTCGAAGTAGCAAATAAATTCTTTCGATGTCTGGACATTTCCTTAAAAGCTTTTCGACTAAAACCTTTCCAAGAAATCCCGATCCACCGGTAATAAAAATGGTTTTACCAACAAAACTCTTAGAGACTCGATCCGGAAAATGACTTAATTCATCTGGAAGCACTGGTGGCTTATAATTTAAGAAATTTTCTTCAAACGTAGTCATTTCTGAAACAACAAATAAATAATTAATATTTTTTTGGGGACTTATATAGGTAATATTAGTTACCTAACATTATATTATATATGAAAAACATTCATTTATTAGTAACAAAATGGTTGAGTAACAGGTGAGTATTTTATCTGTCATCTTTTAATATTTTGTGGTGGATGGCAAAGAGAGAAGGGTACTCTTTTAAACTCATTACCAAGGTTTCTAGCTTCAAGGTTTTAAACGGCAAAAGTTGGTATTAATATATAGTCACCAACAAGTAAACTTCTCATAATTTATTTCAGACCTATCATTATTATTATTTTTTTGTAAGTCATATAACAACAATAATAGTCGAATATAACCACAATTATTCATGAAACAAGACACATGACAATGGAAGACCATAAACTAAATAGTACTATATTCTTGCTTTGCGTAATATTGCTGTAAACAATTATTGATATGTAAAGTTAATGTATTCTTATGTTAGACATCTAGGTATTGTAATATTATTAAATACTAAATTATTAATATGCAAATAGCCGTGTAAAATTAGAAGGAAAAATATTTCAAAAATAATTTTTAAACGGAATACTAAAGAGAATAAAGTACAATATTGGTTTTTACGTTTCAAGTTTTTATATAAAGGAATAGGAGTGGGTACGGGTTCACCTAAACCTTTTTTTCGTCTGCAGCGGCTGCCAAATATTGAATTAGGGCCTCTGTACATTTTGTTCCGTAAAATTGTAAAATGTTATATTTCCGCAAATGATGATATCTATAATTTAGTTGGAAAAATATATTTTTATAGAATTTAGTAATTCGAATCTTATCAATTAATTAGAAAATGTGTTTTAAATCGTAATTATTACTAACATCAAATCTAATAATAACTTTTGTCTTTGGCGTTATCGGCTCGGGTTGATATGAATGAAAGAATTTTCCGTACGTGCAATGAGCATTGTAACAAATACACAAACACTGCTTGAATGCGTCATTAGGTACCTAATTGATTGAATATTACGAGTAATACAAGTAACATAAAAGCGGACAAGTAAGTAACCGCTCTGTAGTAAATAAGCAATTCTCAAGTGCACCTAGTCATTGATTAGGTCACTCGTCACTGTAATGGATGTGTTAAATATGAATTCAGAGATTAATCATCATACATCATATACCATAATAAACGATATGCTGATAGCTGATCCAATATGATGTCTATAAAATAATTCACGAGTCATAATTTTGACATATTTAGCCAACATTTCAAATTCGTATACTTATAATAAGCTCGTTACTATGTAATTTCGATATTTTCTTAATTGCTATAGGAAAAGTATGTGAATAATACCTTATATTTAATTTTCAAGCTTAAAAATTGTATCATACCCAAGTCAAATAAAAACTACATAATGTCAAAAATTCCAAATGTCTATAAATACCTATCTTAAAAAGAACCAAAATATATTTTTTTTAATTGATTATGTCTTGGAAAATTAAAAGGGCATATTTTATAAAAATGTTTTGATCATCACAAATCTCCACAGTTGTTCGTTTTAAAATTCGTTAAAATTCTCTATGCACTTACACAGAATGAACAAAACGATCTCAATGTTCGCTTTATTGTTATTATTACTTTTTTATGAATATAATTACTATTTAATTTATATAATTATGTAACTATTGTATTGTATTTTATCGAAAAAATGTAATATTCAATTGAAATGCGCCATTAATAATTATCATAATACATAATTAATAAATAGTAATTGATTCTTGTGAACTTTTTAATACTCCCGATCTCCCGGTCATCCTCTAGGATTCCTGGGAATTTCCGTCATGTTACGTTCCTATCTAGCATTTATAAATTGTCCAACCCTAGTCTCGATCTAATTGGCATTAGAATTTGTTCTGCCCTGAGTTATTATATTTATTAAGGTAAATAACACATTAAATCAATATCCTAAAGTTTTTATGATTATTCAAATCTTGATCATATAGATTTTAATATGCTTTGAAATTCTTTTTTTCTGTGTGCCGTGTGGTCTTTCGTCTTTATATAATATTAAACAATTTTAATTTCAAACTAATTCGAATAAAATAGAATGTTGAATCTATAAATTTATAATGATTATTATAACAAACATGTTTATGTCATATAGAATAATAATTATAAAAATAATAATAAGGTACCTAATAATTATTTTATTAATTTAAACGCTTTTTAGGTACTCATACATATAAATCAGTACTTATAATTCATAAAATATGCACTCGTGTGAAACATAATCATTAAGTAATCACTGATATAAAACACAAAACTAATATTTAAATAGTTCTTAATTCATACAACTATATTTGTAACAATCTGAATGAATTAACTTTGCAATAACAATATTTTGTTATTCACATTGTCAAATTATTCTCATTCAATTATATGCATGAATCAATAATAATAGGTAGTGCGGACAGCATACGACATATTATATTGGGTGTTGTCGGCATTTTTGACTTGCTAACCTCATCCCTAATGTTATTTTTCGTAACAGATTCTATAGATAGCCAGTACTTAAATAATATGATTACAAATCATCACATCTTCAAATTCAAATGCTACTAGAAAAAAAATTACTGAGGCGCTTATTATAAAACAAAATAAATTCCTCAGGTAGTATATGAAACTGTATCGATATATTTAAGTTAAAATTATTATTCGAACATAATCTAAATATGTTTTCTATAAAGTTCCGTTGACCATCATTTTTCGATGATATTTCAATTGAATATAATTGTATAAAATTGTAAATACTTATTATTATACTAATAATAATATCTTGAAAGTAGTTCTGTCTTAGTGCCTAACTTTCACTACCTAGTACCTACCTATTATATCGTTACAGTTTAAACTCATGAGAACTAAAGAATATTATACAATTATCAATTTAGTCAGTAGTATAATCTAAGCAAAATCAAGAAATTATTCTTAATAATCGAGGTTTTGGTTTCTTTAGATTATATTTATGGTTTTATACCCATTTTTGATGTGGCAAAAGCGTATTAACTATTAAAACCATTTTAAAATGTAATTTAAAATAAAAAAATAATAAATTGTCCAATATGTTTAATGTTTTGTAAGCGAAAACATAATAAATCCAAATACTAAGCACAAACTCAGTATATCACATGCTAAATGATGGGAGTTACCTTGTTTTGGTTATAGTCAAACGTTAAAGAAAATGGGTATCGACGTGACATAAGCTTAAGTCACATTTTATAAATTAAATTATGATGATTTAGTATAATATTGTTTTGTAATTTATTAAACTAATATTGTTAAGAATATGGTCTCATGGCCATCACTGTTTATCCGTATCATTAATTATCATGATAATACAATGAAACGCATGATTTCGAATGTACTTATATAACTACCTACTTACCTACTTTAAATTGTTTTCGAACTTATTTGGCGCTAATTAGTAATCAATAAAATTAGAGATCATAATATTTTAATATAAATAATATATCGATCCGACGACGAAATGTAATGATGAGTTTAGTGAAAGTTATTAAAAGGTATGATGATTGTTTTATTAGGATTTTTTATCAATTAAATATTTAGTTATTTAAAAAAAAACTATAGTAATTTTTTAATAATGAATGAAATTTGAAATACTAAAGTACACTGATATTTATGCTTGGATAAATCCACTTTTCCTTTGAAAAACACAAAAGTGTTAAAATGAAAAGTGTGCAACCTATTCTAGATGTAGATGTTCTAATTATAAATGTCCATTTTTTTGCATAAGCGCTCTTTTAAGGCTTGATTTACTGCTTTACTTCTAAAAACTGTATATGATGTTTCTCAACAATCATACTGAATGAACCTCGATGGTATAGCAACAAGATATGAATATTATATTTCGTACTTATTTTATTGACTAGGTACCTATAATTATCGAAAATAATTTAAAATCTGATGACATTATTGATAAGAAACACTATTTACACGATTATTTTAGCCATACCTATTACCGATTGGATAACAAGCTTGTTATTAACTGCTAATAATTATACGGTGAACTATTAAGTCGTAATATGTAAAAAAAAATATACAATACTGCACATGGCAAAATAAAAAGTTTGTAATTTTAATAGCATTATGATTTCTTTATTTTTATTTCAAAGCTGGTAAGGAGGTACCACTACCTACACTGACAAAATATAAAAATATTATACAATACAACGTCTGCGTTATGTGACCCGACGGTCATGGCCTATATTTGTCGGTGGCTGTATACTGATCTCTATTATAACCTACCATCCCATACGACATTATACGACCGTGCATATTATAAAACAGTTGGTCGTGTTTGCTTAATGCTTTCACCCATTGTCGGGTTAAGCGAGAATAGAAACGAGAGAAAAACAATATACACAATAATAACATAGCCACATTATACTTATAATAGTTTTAGTGTAACGAACCGGGACGTCTAAATAGGCGTACTGCGATCTGCAACTGTGAACCGACTCGCACGAATTCGTGAAATGTTGCGCGCCGATGCCACTGGCCAAAGATCGCGCGGTTATAACGACGTCAAAAGAAAGAAAACAGCAGAAGAACAACAAGTAGATAATACATCAAAAGGGTATCGTTGTGGAGGCCGAAGACGGCCACTGTCTGACTGACGGAACTGCCGATCTGAACAATATTTTCGAGCGTTCGTAACGATCAGTGGTCGCGCTCACATTATTAGATAGGTTTATAACATATTATACCGCGTTATGACATATACCATGGTGCCTAGCTTGCTGCCTGCCTTCATAATAATAATAATACACGCGTTCAATTTTGTAGAATAATATAATATTATTGTGCGCGTGCGCGCGCGCGTTCGTTGGCGGCGAGAGAAAGTCTGTCGGGGTGACGCGAGTCACGCGTGTTATTCAATGAAATCCTTACTGGGCTCGCAATACGTATGGGCACGCACAATGGACATAATCGTGTTACCGGAAACCGGGTAAGATACACCGGTTTATCACTGGTACCTATCGGCTGTATAATATAATAATAATAATAATAATAAAATAATAACAATTATAATAATATAATAATAAATTAATGTATAGTTAATACGACGGGCACCGGGGCACCGCAAGCACGCCCTTTTAGAAACACCAGCTAATACCAATGGTCCATGATAGTCTTCTAATACTGTGCTCATATTCCGCTGTTGGGGAAACAATACAGCCGTCGCAGTAGTGGACAATAATAGTTGATAAATATCAAAGACGTTTCTCCGTCACTTAATAATTTGTTATTATGGACGTACAATTTGGGTCCATTGGCGGTTTGCGGAAGATCGGTTCGTATTTGGAAGTACACTTACTATAAGTACCTATCCAGTGAGATTTTTTTTTAAAAATTGCCGCTGTCTTGTTTTTTTCTTCGTTATTATTCACTCTCAAGCGCACTTATTGTTTTGATTGTTCTAGACTTTCGCACTTGTAGGTAGGTATGCGATAGAACGTTATTCCATTACATGTATTGCAAGTACTTCCGTATGTTCTTATGTCGGTATAATAATATATTATCCTAGAAAAGTAATTTTTATAAAAATTGCCTTTACTTATTAATATTGTGCACTAAGTCAAAACGATATTAATATTGACCTATCCACATGAATTCAATAATAATATACTTTTACTAATGATAATATAATTTTATGTTTAGTTATTAGTTAATATAAATGATATAACGTTTGTAGTGCATTGCATATTAGCGTGTAAATATAAATTATTCGATGTAGGTTTATAGTATACCTACTCATAATGACATAATACATTATGATCGTTTTAAAAAGGTAGGTATCAAAAACGTTCTAGGCTATAAACAGTAGTTCTTATAAACATATATTTTCTAGAACGTTATGATCTTACAATTAATTCTGGTTACTTTTAATTCATGCGTAAGTCAGATTTTTTATCAGTTGCAATCAACATTATTTATTTCTGCAAGTCTAACAATTGAACAAGAATATTTTTCTTTTTTTTTGCGCGATAACTTCTAGTGTACACTGAGATTAAGATACATTATACGTGATCGGAGTTAATCCTATAGAGCAAAAAAAAGATGATGTTTGATGACTAACAAAGTTGGTTGTAATTTTAAAAATGTGTATGCATTAGTAGGTACATTAACCTACTGTACGGCTTTATCGTTTTAAATCGTACAAATACCCTGAATTTACTACACGAATTAAGTACCTGTTTAAAATAAAACCAATTCGTTCAGCTTTCTTTATTCTCCACGAATTATATTATAACAGATTTAAATAACGTCATATTTAAAATAATATAACCATCATGACTTCGGGGGACTCCAGCCACTTCAAACAATTTACACGCACGTAGTACTTATACTATCAAACGCGTAAATATTCGTGAATAAAGAATACGAATTAGATAACACAAAAAATATGCTCTTTATGAGAGATATGAATAAAGGTTTAATTGGGGAGGGCACAAGGCTTCGGACCTTCACAAAATATGAAAAATACCCAAGCCTCTACAAAGTTTTAAAGTAAGTCCCTAACCGGCCTAACCTAAAAAATGTGTGCCTAACCTCACCGGCTAACCGGTATCCGCAACTACCAACTACGCATACAGCAGGTAATTAGTTAAATAATTACATATTATGTATTAATGTTGCGTATGCGAAGAATTACTGAGAATCGGTGTTATTATAATTCATCAACATTTTTTTTCTACAAGGAGATGAGAGTGCTTAAATATTGTATTTTTACATCACAAGTCCCTCTTTATATTGTTATGTAAGTATAAAAACTTAACTAATGATATTGACTGTCGGTTATTTTTGTCTAGTAATCAATTTCAAAATTTGATCATAGTCTACAACCATACTTGTATTTCTTGTACTTTTTAATGTATATTATTACTCTTATTTTGATGTGTAATAAATCTACAGTGTATTATAACAATAGAATCACACACTAATACACAATATTATTATACTGTCTACAATCATAATTTATCATTCATCATTCCGAAATATAATAGTAGAAGGCATGAACGTATTATTACAAACGAGTGCCTACATATATAGACACCTGTATTGGTTCCTAATCGGTCTTTTAAATTCGGCAACTTTGATTTATTACCGATGTAAAACATAAATTGCCTATTCACTATAAGCACACACCTAATATGTATCCAGGAGTATGTTATTCAATAATGTGAAGATAGAATCATGACCCGAAGGTTTATTATAAAAATAAGGTAGGTACCTACTGTAATTTAAAAAATAAAAATAAATTACAGATTTTCATGGCAAGTATAAATTGATTCTGATTGGTTGAAAATAACAAAAGATTTTTACTCATGTTATTGATATGTATTTTGCTTATCCATAAAATAAAATAATGTTTATAAGTACCTAGGTACCTACTTATAAAAAATATAGAATTATTTTTAATAGTTTTAAATTGCCCTGCTTGAACAATAACTTAAATAAGATTTCTAAATTATCCTTTATTTTATACTATAGACATAAGAAATAATTAATTTTTTTAATAATAGTTCATAGTACAGATTTAAAAAAATTGGATACCTACTTACTACTTAAGTATAACAACCAATCGCTAACATACATAAATACATGGAAATTGACAGTATACAACATTAAAATAAAGATTATGAAATTTAGAAAAAGATGTTTATTAAAAACTTACATTCATATCGAAAGTAAATCTGAAATGATGGGTATATGAGAGATATATTTATATTTTACATATTTTAATAGAAATTACGGTCCAACAACAGTAAATGTAGGTAAAAAGTACTACAGACACTCATCACATACCTGTTATATTGACACTAGAAGCTAAGCATATTACCTTCAGTTATGTAATTTTATTAGATAATATAGTATTTGGAAGAGATTTCTATTAAATGTTTACCAGCAGTATACATAGATACTAGGTATGTCCTAGTTTGCTTTCCGAATGTAAATCTTAATAAATAAGAATATTATTACAATGATACTTTCGTTTACCCAGATCAACTATGAGAATACATGTATTGATATTTCAGTTAATTTATCTAAAGTATGATCTTTAATTGTGTATAAAATTGATTTAATAATATTACCAAATCGCAGTTATGTTTAACCTACTTTGAAGTAATATAACACTAAAGGAAAACGAATTCATAATATTATATTTCTTAAAAAAAAATTTTTAAAATACTTTTAACGTTTATACAGAATATAAATAAGTATATAGGTATATAACCCACCAAGTTTATGTGTGCTGTGTGGGTGTACCTGGTATAACAAAATAATTTTTTTTTTTAAATTGATCCTGAGCCCGGCAACTGTGGCCATTAGCTATTTGTAGGTACTGTAGGTTTTTGTATTGATGGTTTGTAGGTTTTTGGAACGGTAGGGGGAACACGTGTGTGTTTGTTTTGGCAGAATTTCGAATGGGGCACCCGTAGGTTTCTGCCATGCCCCGGGGGTGGGGGATGGCGGCACTTGCTCTCCGGTCACCGCGACTTGTCCGGAGAAAAATGCCGCCCGGTGGCCGAGGATCGAACCGCGACCGGCTGCGTCGCAGCGGAAGAGTCAGACCACTCGGTCACCTCGTCCCCAACAAAATAATTATAGGTATAGGAAATGTATTAAAGAAGAGTAAAATGCGTTTAGTTTCTTTTACATTCTTTGTTGGGTTACGAAACACATGTAATTGGTGATAAAAATCTATGAACATTTAATATTTAAAGTCTATTAAAAATCTTATAAAGATACAACTATATAAATTTGCAAAAAAATAATCACTCACTGTGAAATGATTTAAGTATATTTTGAAATCTGTGTCTTGTGACTTAAAGAGGCCAGCAAAAAAATTTAGTCCTTAGTATATTTTTAACGTTTATTCTAATATATTTTATATTTTAGTTTAAAATTCACTGTCCATTGCAATGTGTGTGTACTTGCCTTAAGTTATAGCCTAACAGGAAGGTAAATTATACTTCAACAAATATATTTGTTTTTACATTATTTTTTCTTTATAACGATAGTGTGATTTGTTGCTTTCTAATTTTTCTCATTTTACGTATTGTTACATAATGTAATTTACAAATATTTTTATGGTTCCTTAGTACAACAGTAGGTACATCATATAATTTTATGATGTGATGAATCTAAAATTACTTATGGCTATTTTGTACCATTGGGGAGATTTCATTTTTAATAATTATAATATAAACGTGTTAAATGTTAATTATTATTTAGCTAAAACAAAACGCGTGTACCTTAATATTTTAGCAAATTTATTTTTATGTTATTTTTGTGTAATTGCACTTTCTAAAATTAAATATAGGTACTCTGCGACAATATCTATTGTATTTGCTTAAAATCTGTGTAACATGGGCAATTACACTACGTATAGTTTCAAGTTTCATCTAAGAAGACCCTAAATAGTATTCAAATATACATTGCTGCAAATTAACTAACTATAAAAGCGAGTGAACAAAAATTAATAAAAAACTAATATTATGATCAAATAGATTTACTATTTTCGTTTTATAAATCTGTAACATTGTTTTGTTTTATAGCTTTTGATTTTCAATTACTCAAATTCTATTAAATGCTCAACGATGGGTATTTCAGTTATTGACCATCACACAGACAATAGTTTCCTCTCTTTGGATTCCGTGAATAAATTTTAGTGTGTATAATGATTTCAGTCTGTAAAACGTGATGAAGTTGTTACGTTAGGTTATGATAGTTATAACAGATATGTATTGTTATGACTTCTACTTGAGTAATCATATTATTTACAATTTAAAAATCGGAGTGGTCGTTAAGTCAAAATCTCACATTTAAATTAGGTGGTTATTGTACATAGAAATCATGTTTACATACTTAATAATAGTTATCACTGAGATTTTTTTTAACTTTCTACCTAGTTGCATCAAAATAATTTATTTTCTGTACACAATTATATTGTTTTTTAAGCTTAAATAAAACGATTGGTTTAATTAGATAGAACTGCCATGCCATCAATTTATTTTTGCCTGTATACATGTGTACAAAAAAAAAAACAACACGTCTTCAAATGTATGGTAAATGCTTACACATTATAGTACACAATCAATGACAACTCTAATCAAAGTTCTTTGAAGTGTTTATGTCACGACGAAAAGCGATTAATTATTTGCTATTATTATAAAAATGTCTTATAATTACCTACAGATTTATTTCTTTATTAACTGGGGGGAACCCTCGGTAACATAGGCCATTAAGTATGAAGTGGTACTGTAGGAGGTTCTTTTGTAGATTTTTAGTAGGTTTTTTGTGTTGGTTGGGTTGTAAAACGTGTTTGTGTATGTGTGGCAATGATATATTGCAAAAAATCTCGGATAGTCAGTGGTCACCCATCCGGCCGGTTGGTACACTCAAAGAATTTCTGAAGATTGAGAGTACAACCGCGCCTCACCAAACCACCATAATATTTTTAATACATTACTATAAAATAATATGCATAATATTTGTTTATTAAAAGACAGTATCAATTATTATTTATAAGCATAATGCATAAGGAATAGTCGATAAAAAAATAATAGATTGATACCTATCTACGCAAACTTAAAATTGAAATATTATATATTATTTATTACACACTAAATCAACAAACAGGTAAAAATTCAAAAAATCAAAAATAATTTTAATACATAATTCAAATGTCACACAAATTAATTTTGACTTATTTGAACGATTAGTATAGAATCTTAGATAACGCTATCTAATGCTGATTAATCTCCTTAAAGTTTTCGAATAAAATAACATTTCGTTTTTTTCTTATGATATACCCATGCTTAAATCAAAAAATATATGTGTACAAAAAATGAATAAATTTTAATGAGCGTATTACGTTATAATATTGTGTAAGATTACCTAAGTGAAATGGTAGTACATATTTAATTTCGATTAGTTAGTGGTTTATTACACATCTTCTATCCTAATTCCCAGTCTTATAACTTCCTCACACATTTAATATACAAGATAACAAGTATCAAATATTTTAAAATTAAACATCACAGACCATTATAGTTTATAAAATAAATATAAAGTAAATAATGTAAGATAAATAAATATCTTAATATAGTTGATATTACGATATTTTCTTATTTTTCAGTTGTCTTCTGTAAATTATAAAATAAAAATGTATACTCTATTCTTGTTGACAATCGACAAGAGTCTTTTTTTTAGTTTTTTTAGTATTTTCAATAACGTACCAATGCAGGTACTTAGTTCATTTGAAATACATTTTGATAAACTCAAAGGTTAATCTAAAAATGTATATCATATTGAAAATAATATGTTTAGCATTTGAGATCAAAATATCTAATGTATCGATGGTAAATCCAATTTTTTATTTACATAATCTTTCTGTTACGGTTGTGGATTATGGACTATACTATCATACTAGAATGTAGAACTATGCTAAGTCATAATGTACTACTACGAGTAGTCTGTAACCAGAAATAACACTATTAATCGTATTAGAAGGAAAAAGTGTAGTCATCAATGAAATGTTAAAAAGTTTTTTTCATCAACAAATGTTTATTTAAAATAATTACTATTTTATAATTGAACATATTATTATACTATTGACAAATATTAATGAATTGGTAATGATTTAAAAAAATAAAAAACATTTAAAAAGTAAAATAAATGATATAAAACTGCAGGTTCTTAGAATAAATCAATTATAACTTTAATTGAGCCCGTTTACGTAATCTACAAAAATAGATTGCTTAAGAACGTTTTGACAATCAACGTTTTGAAAACATAACTATTTATCATCACGTAATAAACACTTTAATATTAAAAATTATTTTTAAAGATTTAATGAAGCGATAACTAATTATTAAAATATATATTATAATGTTGATAATATTTTCCTTTCAAAGTAAGTTATATTAAGTGATTACTAAAGCTCATTAGGTAGTCATTATTTAATAGTTATTTACCTACATAGAATGTTGGCGTATATTATAAGATTATAAATTGTTTATTAGAAGGTATTGAAGTTAAAAATTAAATTTCCTGTTAGCTATGTGTAGGTACGTAATTAAGAATGAAATGCAGTTATAAATTAATATAACAAGATTTGAAATTATTTTTTCTAAAACCACTAATATTCTAGGTATGCTGAACTATTTCAATGATCTTAGTTTGTTTTTATAAATATGTATATTTTTCAAAAACAATTTTATACATTTTTACAATTAGAGGACTTATTTTTACAATAGAATATAAACATAAACCTACTCAATTTCAAAATTTTTTTTTGTTATATATGTACTATAATAAAATCTTTTTAGTGTTTAATCATAACGAATTACGGTAAGTAGCTTCACGACAAAAAAATTTTTTATAAAAACAGACTTAAAACTTATTATTTAGGTAGTTATATCATTCATAATGACTCTAACCAGTAAAAATTATTGGGGTAAACTTTACATTTTAGCATAAAAAAAATGAAACACAGTTTCTGAGTTAGAAAAAGTTATTTTCCAGTTACATGATGATTCTTTATTACTTTGTAGCTATAAGTTATTACTTTTCATACCAAATGCGAAATTTTTTTTTGTAAACATAATGCAGATATTTATAGATTATTGATATATTTGGTGTACCTACCTACTTCCAATATGGGTGTGAATGTATTTTCACTTCTTAACACATTGTTTGGACTTAATTAACAACAGATTGTATATAGATAGGTACATTTCAAAAAATCAAATAACAATAACATATTATTTGACCCGGTATTTTGCCTAGTTTCTCAAACGATTATGGTAATCCATGTGATATTCATATTATACCTGAAGTATACCTATCTGTGTATTATTTATTTATATGCACAACCAACAGACACCCATACCTACCTATTACGATGATTATAATATCGATATTGTTCAATAAATGTTACAATAAAAATTCACACACTAGCATAATAATATGTTTTAATACCAATAGTATTTTATAATGGCTTTGCTCAGTTATAATATTTTTAAACTCGTAAAAGAGAAAAAGAAATTAACCTGTTATCCACAAATTACATTATTCCTTTGTGCGGTTGCATTTTAATACCAGTGAAAAGAAAAGTTCCGTGCAATAAAATATAATATTATTAGTATACTACGTAGGTACACCTGCGTCGTGTATCTCATCAGCTGAAATTATCGTCGTTTAGGCGGTATTCGGTAATCGCTATCGTCTATTTTCAATATATTTAGTAAAGTGTGTAATACTGATCGAAAATACTACGCCTCAAAAAACGCCCCCCTTGATGTGATCGCGGTTGTTTGCTGCGAGTAGGTACTGAACCCGGCCGCGAAGGGACACGGCTTTGGAACTCGTATCAGGGTATTATATTACTATCGGGGGAGGGGGGACGGAAAACAAAAAAAAATATATTTAAAACCACCGTCCTCGGATCTCGCGAGTACCCAGGCTGACATATTGCTCACGGAGAAATGAAGAAAAATAAGAAATAGATAATAATTAATAATAATAATAACAATGAGCACCGGTGCTCGGATAACTCACCCGCGGCTGTGTACTTGGGCATCTTGGGCACCGGTCACACCTGATAACAATATATTAGATTGCAGTCTCCGGACGGTCGAAACCGATCTCGCGCCGATCGGTAGTATGCGACTTGTGTTTAAGCGAGACTTGACGTATTTCGTCGTACGCGAGCCTAAGACCTGTTGACGATTATTTGCTGCGTGTGGTGCGTGTGCGCGATTGTTGTGTCGACGGCGCGGATCACTGTGGCGGTCTGGCGCTCGAGTGCCGGACGCCGGCCGCCGCAGACTCTTGGACGTTTCCAAAAGAAAGTTGAGAAACACCGAGCGGCACCGGTACGACGATGATGTTATGTACGATTATTATCGCCATTCGGGGGAAACCGAGCGGTCGGCCGAGGTGCAGTGACGGTGAGGTGTGGAGGGGAGTCCCCCCGCTCGGGATGGGGTGTCGACGGGCAGAGAGGTATACCCGGCTGTACCTACGACCGCGGTAAGTGTACAACGTTCGTACGAGCGCAAATGTATATATTATTATGATAAAATGTCGTCGCAGCAGTCTCCGTTGGGTTATTATTATTATTATTATTATTATTATTATTATTATTATTATTATTACTGCGACGCTGGTAGGACAAGAGGTCGCGCCGCGTCTGTCGGAGATACCTGTGGCCGTCGCTGTCCGTCTCTGTCGCTCTCTCCGTCTGCGGCGTAACCTTCGGCCGCCGGACCCGCAGTGTAGTAGAACAAAACACACGTAATCCGTTCGTCGTGCTCACATATCATTATCATCGTCGTCGTAATGGATGTTATTATACACACCGCCTGTGTTTGTGTGCGTATATTATGTTTATTAATGATAATAATGATAATAATAATAATAATAATAATAGTAAAGCGAGACGTATATCTCGCAGCACGGTTACGTAAACCCGCGATGCGGCGCGGTGCGTATGTCTTAGACGGTGTGTGCGGCTGGCGTGACGAAACGCGCGCGAAAATGAGGAAGAGTCACGAAACGTGGAAATAACAGCTTGCCGCTAGTCGTTGCCTGGGTACATCGGTGCGCAGGCGGTCGAAATAACAGAAAACAATCGTTAGAAAATCGTAGTATGCGCCTATACTGCGTATACCTACATCGGCACAACAGCTAGGTATTGCCATTGAGTATAGATAGTACTATCTATACTCAATGGTATTGCGCGGATGAGAAGAAAACGCGTATTCGGCGGGCATTTGGCCACGACCTCGTCCCGTATGGTTCTCCGACGATCTTCTGCGTTTCACGCATATATTTTGAACAAAACCGCTCAAATCAACGTGTTAAAAATATATGTTTATAGTTTGCAGATAACGGCCGGGCTTGAGACCGCTGAAATCAAGGGCGACTGCGTGTAGGATCAGCTGCAGGAAAGCCTGGGCATAACCGAGTTTAAGAGTTTAAGTTGATTTTAACTTTTTGACTTAACTGTGTTAAATTTTATTTCCATCGACTTAACCGATTTTGATTGATTTAATCTTAATAAATAAAGAGTTTCTTTTAATCGAATCCAAGTTACGTTAATTTATAAATAATTAAATAACAAATATAATACAGTTAGTTATGATGCATATTGCATAAACATTATTTTAAACCGTATATAACTGGCTATTTATATTAACTTTAAACCTTTTAAAATGTTGTCTATCGGTTCAACTTAACTCAACTAAAATTTATCTTTAACTAGCCTGCAGACACCTGTGAAATATATAGAGTGATTCACCGAGCATGTCTCACACCCCTTTGTTTCCTATTTAATTATCAATTTATTTAATTTCTGATTTTCAGAATTTTCAAACATGACTATACTTATAAAGATTATATTTTAAAATTGTGGAGATTTTTGGTAATTTGGAGATTCTTCTTGTGGCGATACAAACATCTGTTTTTCAAATAAGAACTCCATTTTCTTACAGTAAATTATTTCGTGAATACTTTTTTGAGAATTTCGAACTGAAACAATGCATACAAGTAGTTTCTAAGTTATTAACATGTTTATACTAAAAATAATTATCCTTATGAATGGTTTTACATAAATATGAAATAGATATAACATTGGATCTAGTATTAACATATTATACTTCGACTATTATTACAAATTATAAATGACAATGGATTAATACTTATTAATTACTCCACTGTTATAACCGACATAACATGATATAACAGTATATCTCCCACACCCATTGTTATGAACATATTATTTTTAATACACTGAATCATAACGGAGAAACTACTATTTCGAATTTTGAATTGGGTACCACTTATACCTTTACCAGCATTTTCAGAAAAATTAAATATTAAAATATTAAATTTACAAAATAATTGATCATGTCATAACAATAGTTTATAGTCAATTTCGACAGCCTTATTATTACGGTCTATGGAGTACTGAAATGTAAAATTAGTGTATTTGTAATTCAGCTATATGCCGACATTCAAATAATAAATATATCATATTAAAAATCTAATAATTCGAAGGTTTTTAGAAAAAGACGTAAAATATTTATTTTTTTAAGAACAATTAAGCTTCTACCTTTCATTTTAATTTAATTTGTATAATAATTATTATTATAAAATTACCCAATTTATATTAATGAATGTTTACTTATTTTATATATTTATATTTTTCACTGATTCTATATTATTATTATACAAATTAAAAAATGAATCATTATCACTTATATACTTTTGTTATTATTATTTATACATATTAAAAAATTAACTATTACCACTTATTTATTATATTATTTTTATAATATTATGGATGGCAAAAGAGTAACATGTCGATAAGGATTATTTCAAGCGCCTGGGTGGAATTATAAGAAATTAGTACCCATTTTTACTGCCAAAAAATCTATTTTATAAGTTTAATATTTTTTTGAACGGACTTAGTTTCTTCTTCAGTGATTATGATATTACCTCAGTGTTTAGCAGCAAGCCTACGCGGGACACCTTCCACCCGCTTTAGTGCTATTATAATCATAGTTGTTACAATTCGTACTATATCCGATTTTGAAATGCAGTGATGAGATTTGAACAACGAGCATTCGCTTTGATTAATCACAACACAAAAAACCAAATCTTATGTGGTTTTGTTTCTAGTTTTCAGCGTCACTAGTTTATCGACTGACGGGCTCGTAGGATCGACGAACGAGTATATCAATTTACAGCCCGACATTTAATTTTTACCATTTTAACTGTTAAATAATAGGTACTGTGAAATACTTAACGACTATAATACGATTTCGATTAACCGAGCTAAGAGTGTATTATGAGGGTGCATCGCACTGGGGTAATCGGAAGTTTATAGGATTGTATTTACATATTACATAAATTTGGAATTTAAAAATGACTAAAAATTATTGTTAAAAAATCTTAAAACTCCTTATACACCGTGTATTCTACCCAAAAGGAGTATGCAAATATAACTCGATGTGTATAATAAGTGGAAATTACAGACAAAATAATATTTATCGCTCCCAGTGCAATAACTACAGTATTATAATAAAACGTGGCACTTTATTTTTATCACTAGAAATTGTACTAACGAGGTGAGCAGAAAAAAACTAAATTACGAATTATAAAACAGCTTTGATACTAGAATTACAATTATTATTAATTTACGTTATAAGAAGAACATTGGCACCTCGCTTGTCTGGTTTACTAAACAATTTGATATTACGAGTATTTTTAAATTTGTTTATTAAATAACACCTAAACACTAAATAAAAATATAATAATATATTACCAACTAGTATAAATCGTAGAGAGGTTAAGTTGGTATAATTATAGATTCTGAACGGTCGAATGGAGTGATGTATGTATTGGTTTTACAGTGATGTGTTTTTTTTGTGCCTGTCATCACCTTTTGAAGGAGTAAAAGGCTTCAATATTCATTGCTGAGGGGGGTCGAAGGTGATAAATTTTGGTAGCAAATTGATTTCAGCGATAATTGCTAGAAGAGGGAAATGCGAATACCAACACCTGTATTTACACAAAACTAAAAACTAGATTTAATTTTTTGTCGTAACTAATTAAAAATTTTATAGTCAAACAAAAAATAACGATTTTAGACTTAAATTAATATAATGTAGGTAATTCAAAAAATATTAATTTTAAGAACTCAAAATGTTTCTCTATTGGACGATAGAATCTTTTGAAATATCTATTTACGAAACTGTTAATATCATTGTATGATACGCGATATGGTATTGACTTATAAGATAATTAAAATAATTGTGTTAGGTACCCACCCAATTCCTATGTTATATAATATTAAAATAATTGGACACACAGTATATTTTACTACGAATAGAAAAGTTATATTTGTTACAAAGTCATACTAGTTCGAATAAAAAGTCATTTTAGTAATATTATAATATTATTCATGAGAAAAAACGTCATATATTTCTCTATTATATTTTTTTCAAACCATACAAATCGAAAGAGTTTCACTTTGATTCTACCTTTCTTTATTGTTTATATACTTGATGGTTACTGACGACTTGGCGAATTTTAGTTTCATGAAATAGGTAATTATACATTATGCTAAAATTGCATGTGGCCAATAGTTTATAGTTACGCCACCATACGTGAACCAGATTGCTCCAGGCAATGCGGATTCGATAGCTTCGCGGGATAGACACGATACAACTATGACGCGTGGTCCGCCTATACACGTATTGGCACATATTATGATATAAGTAATAACTTCAAATATTATCACTGATGTTTCACGTCAGGTTCGTAGTATGGTCGCAGACTCTTCCCGCGTTTTGCCATTTTAAATGGTTTTTCTTGTTTTTTTTCTCTCCAATCGCGGTCATCGTAGTTTTCTTTTTCGAGAATACGAGTGTTCAATCTTCTATCTGCACACGTCAAAAACTTATCCGGAGACAGTTGGACGAACCGTAGAGTCACAATCGTCAGACAGTAAATATCAGGTAAACGTGTTCAAAGGCAGAATCCTTGGTCTCGACCGACTCGGTTCATGCTAATCCGCCTCATATAAATAAATAGTGAAAGAAACATTTTATCGTACACAATTAATTAATGCTACGAGTAATTACTTGAATTGCCCGATCATTAAAGGTATATCTTTATATTTAGTTCTGATTGCAGACAACGGTGCGTTACTGATAAATAATTGCTAACCACGATAAAGCATAGGTACCTAGTAACCTTGTTCTGTACCTATTTAAATAAAATAAAAAAATCTTATCTTTTGAAATTCTATGAAGTCATTGTATACCTACTTGTACTTTATTATAAGATTATACAAACGTGTTCCTCGAACAGTGCCTAAACTGTATGATCTGAATATTATACAAATATATTGCATTTATACCTTAGTCGTGTTCACAAGTTTATACACTCTGAATAAATTATTTAAAAAAAAGAGCGATCAACAATTCAGCCGAACGACTTAATAGAGGTCAAAATATAGGACGTGCCATTCAAGACGACCCTCTTGTGTGGGTTTATTCTCCAGACAGTAAGCTATGCAGAAAACTGAATTGAACCGATTGCTGCAGATACTCACCACAAACTATCGAATCACTATAGTAGTTGATGAAAAAGCTATGTACTGCTGCAGGAGTAATGTTGCGGTTGGTCATGCCACTCGCTCAGAAAATATTTTTTCGTCAATTGTTTTGATTAATGTACCAACGTAAAATATTTTACTGTTATTATATACATTTATATAGGTGTAGTTATAGAAGTAATAATTGTGAAATACTTTAGACGAGATAGGTATATTGTTATAATGTTGTATTTTATAGTTTTATACAATTTGATTACGATTTTTAACTCGTAATTAAAAAAAAACAAGTTACTTTTAAAATTGCATGGTAACATATCATTTGCTTAGTTGATTAACTTAATAAATTAGATATTGATAAACTTTTAAAATACTTTTTAAGCAGAAAGAATTGTTATTTTTAAAAGTTTAAAACTTTCGCAACAAGAAAATTTCAAGTTGATGACTACATTTTTATCCATGTAATGATGTAAATAATATTTACAGTTAAAAAAAGAGCTTCTCGAATTTTAGACCCACGCCTCCTTACCCCTTACGGGGTTTCACTGTAATAACTGCTTACCTATATACTAAAATTCTAAATGTATTAATGAAATATAAAAGAAATATACTATTCACTTTTTTATGTTAAATTATAAATTGAACTAATAACATAATTTCAAAATTGTATATTATTTGAATTTGATTTTGGATTCACTATAAAAGTAATAATACTAATAATTAGTTAGCAATTTTGGAGTTAAGACTATCCTTATCAGTCATATTATTCGACGACCCATAAAATTACTTCCTGCTTCAATTTATTGTTTGGTATGCGATTATCAATACTATTTCTTTATTACCTACAACGTTTTGTGATTTATAATTTACCAATTATCTTAAGAAATTTTCAATAAAAATATCAATAATGTTGAGTAATATGATCCACGTAACGTAAATGGTTGTCATTGGTTTCAGGAGGAATAATTAGTAGAAATTAGTATTTATTCTAGTCATTAGTTACTCGGTAGATAAGGTAAAATCTTATGCATCAAATCGTCACGTTTATGGTTTCGAATAAATAAATTACATATTAAAACAAATATGAGAGTTGAATGTATGTTTGTATCATCTATAGGTACTACAAAACTACTTAACTATAAAAGGTAGGTTTGTGGCTCACACATGAATTTTTTTCAGTTTGAATACAAAAAAGAAATTTTTCCATGACATTTTTTTACAATTATATATACATATATTAAAAATACGAATTATTGGCCTAGACAGATAGTATATATATATGCGTATAACATATATATATATATTATATACATATATAATTAAACTTATGTATATTTAAATATTTGTGATGAGACCTCTAAAACCTCAAAATATTTTCATGTACGTTCTGTGTGATAATCACCAATAGATAGTCTATCCAATCTATAATATCCATGATTTTACAGTCAGCTTTATGAGTTATGGGTAAGCTCGTGTGTACCCAGTGCTCATGACCTGCGTATCCCCACCCATAGGTATTTGAAATGCCTATAGTAGACAAAACCCTAGACCCCAGTCGACGGAACCATTATGTAAATTAGATAGGTAATTTATCAGTTTATCACCAATGCAAAACATGTATCATAGGATTACGTACCTATACAAATGGCTTACATACAACTTCATTTAATATCTTTGGTTTTGTAATAGATTTTTAGGGGACAAATGAATGTTTTGGTTATTTATATAGAGATATAGTTAACTATTTGTTAAGTAATAATATCATTAAAATATAATACTTGCTAAAGTGCCAATAAATATTATATTAAGCTACATATTTTAATTTTTAACGGTTTTAAACTCATAAGAAACCACAGTGACATATCATATAATAAATATTATGTTATTTTTATAGGAGATTGTAAAATAATGAGAGCAAATCTAAAGATTTTACACCTTTGATGTGTATTAAAAAAAAATCATAGAAAACCGCAAACCACACTGAATGAAAAAATAATCAAAATAAAATTATCCCATAACAGGAAATATTAACTAAAAATCAATAGTACCTACACTATACAGATATTATAACGAGGAGAAATGGTGAATTTACATAAACTGTACGCATTATATATTACTCATGTTTAAATATAAATATTTAAAAAAATATATGTATATATAAGTAGGTATACATAAACATACCATGGCATGAAATAATTATATGGATATAATAGGTAGGTATATATTACATAAAACGATTTTGTAATAATTATAATTATCTGAATTAAAACTAGTTTGTCACTATTTACGATACGTGACGGTGACAATCGTGTAATTTATTTTTAGTGGAGCGTGTATCTAATTAATAATTATAAATGAAAAATGAATTTTGTGTAAAAAAAAGTTTTTATATCAATAATAATTTATATAGTTATCACAATGTTACAAAATTATAGTAAAAATAATATTGTTGTTTAAATGCAACTATGATATCATACTGTTGATGTTATGTTTAACTTGACAACCCTTACAAATATATTATGGGTATGTTCAACCATCAATTGTAGTTAAAAAACAACCAATACACGTGTCAGCCGTGTTATATAAATATAATATAACACTATCAACAACAATAATAATAACAATAAGCTGGTGTAATCGAGTGAATAATATGTTTTGTTAACAGTCAATAGACATACAATTTGATCATGAAATACACATCGTTCATCAATGGCGGTATACCTGCCTACCTTTACAATGTACACTGCCTAATACCTATACAATATTACTGAACACTTTAAGCGTGAAATATCTTTTAAAAAAGTGTGTTATACCCACCTAGTAGGAATGCTTCGCTACTTTCTAAGTTGGTACATGGAACTCTCCACTCATCTGAAGGTCAAACTTTAGAATGTTACAAAATATTTGTAATAATATTATTATGATTATCCCGATACACGAGTAGCGTGTGTACATCCTGGAGCATTTCTTAATTCAGGGGAAAGTTATAACAGATATGTAATAACCAGAATACCGGATTATTATCCTTTCCAGGTAACCACTGAGTTAAGATATTTTTTTTAATCAATAGCAATACTATGATGTTTTTCTTTCTATATTATATATATCAAGTTACGTTTTAAATTTAGGTACATTTTAATAGATCGACTCGAAATTATAGGTTTAAATCCGTCTAGACAACCTGTATTAGGGCGAGCATCTAGCAGACGTTATTGACCAGTATTCAATTCGGTTAAATTAATTATATTTTTAATGTACATGCCAAAAATACCCTTAAAAATGTGGAACAAGTTAGCAAATGTTACACTTTGCAAACATTTTGTACAAAGTCACAATGTGATTATGAAAGTAAAAAATAGAAATATCATTATATTCAATGACATAGGCAGTACCTGTGGATTTTTTACAATACATATAAACAACGGTTCTGCATCGAAAAATACCTAAGGAAATTAATTATTACTTTAGTTGAAATAACGTTTTAATTATATTATAATAGTTAAGTATGTACTTACTTTCGTATTGAATACGTCATATTCGAACAAATAGGTATATTAAAATAATTAACATGTGTCGTATCGAACATTAAAATGTTATAGAGTAGAAAAATTATTTAGCCACTTGAGCGAAAAGATCGAAAGATGGGTGGTGACATGCCACAACAACGATCCGTGTAAAAATGTATTTGACTTTCGAAAAGAAAATTCTTATTAAACGAGTAAAAAAAAATACCTAACTACATTGAATACTATTTGCTATAAAAAAATTATGACAAAAAATAAAGGCACCGAAAATACTTCACGAATTGAAGTAATTATAAGAACCATGTCAAATCTTATAATTCGTTACACGACTATAGTATTAGATTATATAGATAATATTATTAATTGAAGTATTAATTTTTTTTATGAAACACGTGCTTTTGGCTTTTCTACTTCATATTCTTCTCATTATTATTTGTATTATAATTTATAAAAATAAATAATCAAAAAAAATTAGGATTAATAAAAAATAGAAAGAACATCTGGAACATTTTGACCTCAATGCAAAGTTCTAAATATTCGTTACTAATCATTATATTTATTACGGCACTTCAAATTTTAAAATATAATAACATATAAACGTATAAAAATAAAGCAAGAATGTTCTAAAGGCTTTTAGTTTTAAATGTTACATTTTCAGTTTTGGCATATTTACGTTATCCGTTATAAATTGTAACTAAACTTATTCAATGTATTTTAAAAACTACTTTAATATATTGTTTATCTTTGGTACCTAATAGAACATATAATTTTTAGAAAATTATCATATTTAACAATAAAAATAATATACAGTTAATACTTTCAGCGATCAAAATTAAACTTTTAATTGGTGTTAATTCAAAAAAAAAAAATAGAATGATTAATGTTAAAAAATATGAGAATAAAGTCACGAACCGTCCCTACTATGTTATGAAGCTAGCTATCCATGAACCTTAATAAATTACGTTGCTATTTTAAGATTTATGAAAATTTAAGGCTTGTACCAACACAACGTAAGGAATGATGATTCTCATAAGCTATACATTTTTCTAATTTAACTCTAAACAATTCATGCATAGAATAAATTACGTTTATTCACTTATTTTGTACTATACATTTTAGTTACAATAACCAATAATTATATTTATACTATATTTTTACCAAGGAGTTTCAAAAAATATTTGAAGTGCTTATTACACAATAATAAAGCATAACAAAGTTAAGATATCATTCAAAACTATACCTATATGTATATTTAATGAACTACCTACATGCATATATATTTATTATCATTAATCATACATAATATACATTTATCAGATTTTGTAATAGTAATTTTCCCTAAAACGTGTTGTATAATATTTTATATCTTATAGTTAAGAATCTGCAGTTTGAAAGTGTAGTTCTACATTTGTAGAAAAACCATACATTTGGTAGGTACCCACCTACTTCATTATAAATGATAGTTCGTATAATATAAAATTAATTATTTTTATCGTATACCGGTATGTTATTTAAGAAGAAGAATTAAAATAAAAACGCTACACAAATGTAAGCTCAAACGCGCAAATGTAAGTTTAAGCTGTTTTAATCAAACACGTGCAACAACACTCACAATTATTACGAATACGTTGTTGATTTATTGTACACAATTACCTTCTGTATTAAAAAGTTAAGATTTATATATTATGATTTCGACCCATATTTACAACAGACCTCTTATTTAAACGACATAATTATTAATTGTTCGTCATAATAATATGACCAATACACTTGTTGCTTTGTGTGTATAAATAAACAGAACTTTCATTTTATGTTTACACACAGCCAGTAAGTTATTCACCTTGCATAATCGTGACGAACATAAATTCAATTTGACAAATCAATTAGTACATATTTGTGTGTTAAAAAGCTGCGCAATGTGTCTAACACAATTTTACAGTAACGTACACAAGCAGTATATAATCGTTGTTTTTTTATTACATAACATATTAAATTTGCCTAATGCAATCTAAATTTATCAATCGTATTAAATAGAACTTTGTTGTTTTTTTTTTTATTATTGTTAAAATTATATTTTATACCTTAAGTAAATTGCCCATTTGATAATATTCTTTTTTTCATTCGACGCCAAAATGGCTTTATGCCAAAATTTCCAATGTCGAAATGGCCTCGCCCAAATGACCCTTACTAATGAAATTGGATTAAAAATGACTAAAACTGTCTGATCAGAGTAAATTTCTTATAAATTTAAACATTAAGTACTCAACATACAGTAAATAAAAAAATCGTAATACTTACAGTAAATATAAATATTTTATTAAAATGTAATACAACAGTAAGAATACTTAATACATTATCTATGATTACTATCCATTTATTATTATTTGGGTATTTTAAGCAGACTACATGAAATTAACAAAGAAAAAAATCTTCGTTTTATTAAAAAAATTTGTTATTTTGTCATTTATAAAACTTGATAAGGCTAAATTTACTATATGATACTACTGACAATCATTAATAATATTGTTTGTACATTTTCCCGTAAATCAATCTACTCAAATTAAATGAAACCTAAAAATATTTGACCTCACAAATTTTGAGGAAAAATTAGCAAAAAGATCGGGTTACTATCTTTGTTGTAAAGTAAATTTCTAGGGTAAATCTTCACTATAATGGATGTGCAGCTAAATTTGAATTTGTTGACAAATTATTGTAAAGAAAAAAATCGTTCTGAACGGCGACGGTGTATCACCATAATTTATTTTTCTATTTGTAATACAGTAAGTTGAACTTGAACTTATTTTTGACAAAACCATCGCATATTATATTATATTACGTATTATAATATTAAATCATGCAATATTAACTTATACAGTTATACGTGTTATGTTCATGCTATAAAAATCTTAAATTGCTCTAAATATTTTAAAATGTCATTGTGAATAGAAAATAATAATTTAAACATAATGATGAAAAGTTTCTTGTCTAAACTAGTTTTAATTAACTAAATTCGTTTGAGTAAAAATTGTTATTTTTCATTCGTACAAAAAAATGTGCAAATGTTTTTTTGATATTTTCAAAGCTCTATAGTCAAAACTTAAAAGAAATCTTGTATTAAATATTCAATGCATTATATAATATTTTTAACAAGAAAATAATCTGTACATTTTCGTTATTTTAACAAATATTTTCAATAGTTTATAAATATTGTTAAATTGTGTTTTAGATAATTTTGAGACGATGGTGCAAGAAAAACTTACGAGGTACTTAGTATTGAATTTTCAAACATTTTTTCTAAGAAACGAATATTTGAACAACATATATGGAAAAAAAACTAAAATAAGTAGACAGTTATTAGAAATGTGTATATTGTATATAGATAGCTCAAAAGAACTATAATATTTTGATACTAAAGAGAAAATACTAAAATAAATATTTGGTAACAAAATTGACGCCCTACGGTTAGGTTAGGTTAGGTTCTTTTTTAAATAACAATAAAAATAAAACAACATAGGTTTTGTCAAAAACGGTCTCACTGATTTCGGGTACAGTACGAGTATAATAGAACGTATCAAATTTTCCACTTACGATTTACAACCAACTGGCCTCCATGATAAATCGTTATACTTACGACATTATATTTAAGCGGAAATCTTCAGCTCAAGCAACTCCACTTAAATTATTATGATATTATAAAAGTATTATAAGATTAAAAACATATTTTGAAAACACCCACACACCGATTTATTATATCCGACATCTATACATCATAAACGTAACGTAGCATATATTTACATTCAGAGGATTAGGTACCGCTGTTGGCTTTAGATCAGTATAAGAGTTAATAAAGCACCAATTATTGTCAAATTTTTAGACATGGATAACGGACGATGGAATTATTACAATAATATGTCTCTTTGCAGTAGGTTTATTAAACTCTCTTATTAAGGAGACGTTACAATGACATTTGTTGTCTCCGTCTTACAAATGCGTAACATAGCAAATTGTACGCTCAACAGATCACGTATTTTATCTCCGATGGTTTAACATTTGAGTGAATTGACCTCTTGTTAAATTTAAAGGCATGCTATTTATTATATTTTAATTTTGGAGCGTGATAAAATGCGACACTCATTATCCATACCACAATCTGTTTCAAACACATTTTATTTACTTTATAATAGTTATAATTCAAACAGAAAATAATTATAGGTACTTTTACAATAAATATTTAAGCTAATTTATGCTTAAGATATTGTCACCGCTCGATCGAACGCTACCGATTGACAGTATTTACCTCGTTACTTGAGATGACCGTATATAAATATTATCTAGAGAACCTAAAATTATTTTATGATAAGGTTTTTCGTATAATTTATCCTGTTATTCTACATTCCTACACCGATATATTATGGCACCCACTACACTTTAATGATTTGTAAAGGTTTTAGTAATTTGTTCTGCACTTCTGTGGATATTTCGTACATAAACTTAAAAAGTTCTCAATTGTTTAAGAACTAGGTAGGGGAGAATTATAGTAATATATGAATAATGAATATGCATGAGATGACATTATTTTTATTTTTTATGATATTTGTGAGGAGAAATAACTATAGCGGTAAGTAATTGATATTATCAAATTTGAATAGAACTTAAATGATTCTCAAGTTTAAAATATAGAAAAGTACTCTTTGCTATATCTCAGATCATATTCTCTTATGTTTGTTATTTCTTATGTATGATAGATCAAAATACACAAATTTAATTTTAAAAAAACTATCGTTTTTATATTCGTTTTCCATTTTTGTCCTCGCATTATGGGTACTTATAAATTTATTATCTATTCAACACACCAAGGTAAATTTTCTTTTCTTTAAATTGGATGTATTGTTTATTTTATAATATCTACGATATATTTCATTATCCAGTACTGCTACTAGTTATATAGGCAAAAGTAAATCAGGCAATAAATAGGCATTTGTAATAAGTAGAGTTGTTATACAGACGTCTTTTCAATATTTCGATACCATAAAAATCAAAATTATATAAATATTGTTAAATACCACTAATAGCTAAATAACCTATGGATTGAAAGCTTCGCGTTTCTTGGCACATCATGAGTGTAGACAGTAGACACTGTATTAAAATGTATAACGATGAAGCTAATATCAGCCACGAGGCTATTCATTTATTTTTTTCTATGAACTATTATTAAATGATTCGTGTTTATTTATAAAAAAATAACTTTTGTTAATATTATTTTTACAGTCGTCATTGTAGTCAAAATACTAAATGACGGGACATCACTGAGACATCCGATAAATATACATCTAGATTTATAAAGGATAAAATAATGTATTAATACATAGGCAGGCAAATAGTTGATTTTTAGTAACTGCTCTTTTTTTATTTATAACGTATTATCTTATAAATGTTCGGTTTATTCAAGTTATTTTGATTATTTTTTAGAGAATTAAGTAATTTACTAATTAGTGAATATAATAATAAGTGCATATTATATTTAATAATATTTTTCCTAGAACTTGATAGAACACAACAAATTAAAGATATATATATATACATATATAATAATGGTTATGAATTTTTGTATACCTCTATGCTCAGTTTATAGTACATACCAAGGTTGACCAAACTCAGGCCCATCAACGCGTTTGAATTTGCCCACTAACATTCCAGATTTGATGTTATTATCATCAACATCAGATATATCACCAAATGTGCAATTTAAAACCTATATATTTTTTTTATATTATTAAAACATGAGCAATTTAAAACTTTGTTTGATTTAAGTACCTATCTATTTAACTATCTATGTATAGAAGAACTGTAAGCGTAACCAAATTTTGTTCATAAGATGGCCTGCCAGCTAAATGTAATTGAAATTAGGGCAGCATAGGTATGTACCAACAATAATATTTTGATCGTAAAAAACATCACATGTTTTTCGATCATGTACGAGTATATTGTGTTACATTTCCACACGGCGAGGCACATTATTCCGCAGATTTAGGTTTAAATGAAAAGAAACTAAGACATTTTTTATGGACAAAAAGTTTCAAATAATTGTAATTATATCCTTCAAGTTTCATATCAAAAATTTTTAAACCAAATACATCACTATGGTAACAAACATAATATTCACAATAATATCAAAAACATTTAGATTAGTGGTTGCAAATGGTGTAAAATGGTAATCAACCACGTGACACCACGTGACAGTAAAAAGGAATACAAAATTCGATATTTTTTTCTTTTTGGCTTGAATTTATTGATTCACCCAATCAAAAACACTTTATTTTACCTTTATGGCAGTATTTAGGGCATGAATGAAATAAAACTGAATTTTAGAATGAGAGGAAATGTGTGATTATCGAGCGTGAAACATATGCCCATGTATAGTAATATCTCAAAAAATTGGGTTATTCCCACACGAATAAAATATTTGATAGTCATCAAATTAACAAAAAAAATATTTTTGAATCATAATTATATGCTATGTGATACAGTGAAACATAGGTATATATGGCGACTAAGACCGTTTGATACTCATCTGCAGATTGAGTTGAAGGATCTTTTCACTTCTTGGCTTTGTTCCATCCATTTAGTGTCTCCTTTTCATAGCAGTTACTTTCTTCGTCTGATTACTCCAACGATTAGCTTTTCTTTTGTTTCTACGATTATACAATATGAGCGTTATCGTGATATCGTGAACTGGTATAAAAACCTTATACAATTATTATACTTTGTACATAAATAATAAATGATTGCCTACTACACTGTACATACCCAATATTTTATATTATTGCAACAATTTGTGACTATTAGCCTACAGGAGAGGAAGAGGAAAATTGATTTAAATACAATTACATGTAGGTAATGCATTCATAATACAAGCATCCTGTCTGAAATATTGTAAATTTTATTTAATTAATTTTACTCTCTATTTTTTCTAATATTTTTGAAAAATCCACAACATCACTTGTGTTTATCTATTGTAAAAAATAATACTTTATAAACTTTACAAATACTAGATAAAAAAAAAATAATAATAATAATAATACTGGCTTAAAAGTCCAAGCTCTAAATATTAATGATAATAATATTATGTGTAATTTAATATAATTGTAGGATTTCCGTAATAACTGGTGAGAGGGAGAAAATTAAAAGCTAAAATAGTCGCAGTAGCGAAGATATAAAAATTTCTAGTAAAACGTTTTTTATAAAGTCTTTAAATAACATTCGAAATATTTTATAACCAGTGGTGCATTTAATGGTAGAGCAGAGGAAGCACATATCTCCGCCCTGTCATTCACCATGTTTAATTAATAATTTATGTTTTGTTCTTAAGTAATAAAATAAATTACAAATATTATTATTTTATTTCAATTTTATAAAATTAGTGAAACTGATTGCAACTGTTTGCAGTTTTCCTCCTCCAAGTTTACTATTTGTTATTATAACATTTAATTACAAATGTCAATGAACTACTAAAATAAGAACAATAATAATAATAAATTGTTAAATACATAAATATATCTATTCTACCAGTTTAATTCAAGTACAAACGCTATAAAATAAATTACTGTTGATTTTAAAAAATAGATAAATACTAATCCAGTAAAGCTGTAGTATAAAATTTTTTTTTTACTTTTTAAAAATATATTAATAATTTAAATATATTATAATAATTATTCATGGTTGTTGTATTAGATATACCTGGGTACTCAAATTATTGAAAGAATTAAATTGAAATAATTGTTTGATTAAAATAACAGCGATCATTAGATCTTACAGGCTGAAGTAATAATAATGTAATATTAATAGGTACTATTTTAAGTTGCAGTATTGAAGTAAGTATATATGTCTATGTCTTTTGAAGTTTAATGTCAAGACGTTTAAATTAGGTTTTGTTGAAAGAAAAAAAAATCAAAACCTCGACGAAAATAACAACTGCAGCCTATTTCAATATTCTGAATTCGTGTTTTTTGCCTACCACAACAATACAAACCGTACCTACGTCATATAGGCGTTCGATAATAAATCAGTCAACACAGCTTAAAAAACGTTTGGAACTTTTTTAATAAAACACTCGTGTTGCGGGTGTTCGCATGTTTTACAAGCATAATCTAACGCACAACCTAACGCGAGTTGTGGTTTGATATCATTGAAAAAAAAAACATAGATCCGTGTTACGTAATGACGTGTTCGTACAAGTATACGCTATTATTTAATTGGATCCTATTTATTAGTCGGTCCATTGTTGTTTGACGTGGACATGATCTTCTCTCGAGCGCACACACGTCATCGCACTGACACATATTTTATAAATTATTATAATATTGTAATAATCTCGAGTGTAACGATGATGATGTGCCTGCGGCTGAATAATTTCGATTTGACGTCCGAATCAGTGGGTTTAATGACGTGTTGACAGTGTCGTCTGCCACGGGCACATGGCGATGTTAATAAAAAAAAAGAAGCTATGCAATAGCTTAATATTTTCCATAGGTAGGTACGCCGCCGCCGTCATGATGATTTATATTTATTATCACTATTATTATTATTACATCACTTACCTACCTACAACCTACCTAAATATAATTATATGCACTTTATAATATTATTGATTTTATTGTATGCGCTTTTCGCTCATGATATCAGAGTTCATTAATCGGGCGCAGTGATGAGTATAATATTGACTGTTGAATTAGACAATTCGACATGACACTAAATCACTATAATTATGCCTATATGCACCTAATATTATCTGCAAGTATTCCTCGCCGCAAATGTGTTTTGATATCGTCGTAATATATAACTATAAAAATATAATAACAATTGTGTAGAAAAACATGGGCACCTATCTTTTTAAAAATTCGGAAAACACCACCTGTACGCCAGCTATTTTCTCGATTAAAAATCGACTGGCGTCCATGTCGATTTTAGCCTTTGCAATAAATTCGTCCGACATAAACGAAACAAACGTTTAGTGCGGCGAGTAGGTACCCATAGCGTTGATACGGTAGTAATAGTAGTAGTAGTAACTAGTAGTAGTAGTAGTAGTAGTAGTAGTAGTAGTAGTAGTAGTAGTAGTAGTAGTAGTAGTAGTAGTGTGGAAGAGGGGAAAAAAAGGATAAAAGAAGAAGACAGATGGTGGTACGCAAAATAGTGGCCAGTGTATCTATAAATATAATGGTATGCGTCGAGATGACGGTTCGGCTGGCGGATTGTTAGTAGTCAAGTGTGTGCACGTTTTAACGTCGTCGCGTAATGTGCCTATAGTGTGCGCGTGATTGTGACGTCAACGTGTTCCAGCATCGTTTTTTCGTACTTCGTCGTACACGAAATAATACAATAATTATCATTATAATACATTATAGTTACCTTCTTCAATAATTACTCGTCGTCGTCGTCGTCGTCGTCGTTATTATTATTTTTTTATTATTTTTAACCATTACCGGCCGTTGTCGTTACAATAATCGTCGTTATTGTTGTTCTTACGCGTGTGGTGTGTGTGTGTGTATGTGTGTGTGTGTGTGTAGGTGAGTGTGTGTATGTGTGTGTGTGTGTGTGTGTTCGTCCGAGTCCGCGCAGTGTATGCGGAAAATAGTGAAACCGGTGAGAATATTAATTTTGAAAAAAGTTTTGTACCGCAATATTGATTATATTTTGTTAAACAACGATTTGCAAACGTTTTGGAGCTTCACGAGTTTTAGCGAGGTGTGCCGTCTTTTCATGAGTGTGCATTTCAATAATACAATATCATATTATGCATTCGATGTGTGTGTGTGCGTGTGTGTGTGTGCGTGTGTGTGTGTGTGTGTGTGCGTGTGTGCGTGTGTATAGCGACCACAATGCAAAGCTTTACGCCTTTACCTAACCTACGTCGACGTTTGTCGTACAAATATTAGGTACATAATATTATGCGTATTTTTTTTTTCTTCAAATTTCTAACATTTTACTAGGTATGTTACATTGACAACAAAATATTTTGCATTGCTTTCAATTGCGAGGCAGTTATTAACGGTCTGACAGAACATTATTCTGTACGACAAAATAATATGATGAAACCAGGATGTCGTTTCGTAATTACTTGGGAATAATCAATACGGTTTTATGTTTGATCATAATAATAATATTAGATAGACGATAGTAGCCAGGTACGTACGTCACAGTCTTTTTAGTCGTTTAATTGTAGCCTGCTCTATTCTTTTACACAACGACACAACAACGGACTGTTCTAAAAATATAATCAATATCAAACATTAGACTTGAAGACCTCGAAATGAGTTCATAGCATAATATTCATATTATTATGTAACAATAATGACGTGCACTATCACGGTCTAAACTTCTAATAAAAAAAGCATTTTTGGTATCTAGCAGCTTTGCCAAATCATCTAGTGTAAGTACAAACCTAAGCCCCGAATGTTGAGCTTTCGTAAGTATTCGATCGTCTCGATTTAAAAAGAATTTCATTTGATCGGACGGAATATTCTATAGATATTATTTGTATAAAATACTCAAGTCCAATTGAAAGGAGGCACAAAATATATTCAACAGCTGTATACGATATTACGATGAATTACTGATTGCGTGCGAATTTTGCTGCACGGGAACTTAACTGATAGGTACCCACTTATTTCTAAATAAATAGTAAATTTATAGAATGCAGTATACTAGCACTTATAAAAAGCATACCGAGTAGAGAACACGCGTGCAGTACGTGCAGTAATATAGTACAACTCCCTTATTCTATTTATTAAACTTAATTAACCGTTTATGTGTATATCATTTGACAGTTTTGCTTTTCTAAGACATGTTTAAAACTAATTCAGGTCGTTGCTCCCTGTTTTGATTATAATTGGCCTTGAGACAAAGTTTCTACTAACTATTTGAAACGAGAGCTCCTTCGCTCAGGATTCTTTATTAAATTATGTGGTTTACATTGTACAGTATAAGTGCGATCCCAAATTATTACAAACATCGTAGGCCGGTACCCGTATATTAATAATAGGGAGGGAGCTTCAAATCTATCTATACTATTTCTGAAAAGGTAACTAACTTCTTTTAATAGGTAATATAATTTGGTATAATTCATTTTAGGATTATCCATTTTTCATTGTGATACTTTAACTTTCTCGGTAATTCCGGATTCAAACAAATTAAAAATCCCACAGATGTTAAACTGTGAAGTTTATATTTGATATTTTTTTGTAGATAGGTACCTACCAGCTTATAAATACCTGCCTATTTTATACAAATAGTTATTTAATTACTATTTATAGTAATAAATGATTTCAATTTTCAATACAACCAAAAAGTAAACGGTGACATATAATGCTAATACCAATAAATTTAAATATTATGGACTATTAACGTGACCGTGAATAGTAGGTATACTTGAAGAAAATATCATTATTTTTTTACTATTAAACCATAATAATCTGCAATAAAAGTCAAATATTTTTACAGCAAATTGAATCCAAGAGATTTATAGTTTCAATAGCAAACTCAAGTTTATATAATGAAAATCAGAAAATAAATGTTACTAATTTTTTTTTTGCACTATGAAACACAATGTTCAGATAAATTTTGACAACAAATATTTTTACACACAATCATGGAATATGTGTAATTCTTCTGTGATCGTTTACAAAAATTATAATAGTAAGTAAGTATATGCTCATACAACTCGTCGAAATCCACTTAAAACAAACCGTATAACATACATTCAACTATTATCGGCGCCGATAACATAAATCAATTTTTTTTTCATATTTTAAACCATTCCACGGCAGTTATTACGACACTCTTATTTAGTTTTAAAATTAGTAAAAACTGTGAGTTTTATGTAATGGTAGGTACCAATTACGTATACAGTAAACTTAACAAACCCTGTTATAAATCACAAAATAAAATTTACAACTTTGTGAGTACAATACAGTTCGCATATACATTTAAAAATATAATTTTAAATAATACATAATCATTGAACAAATAAATTTCTCTTAAAAGTACCTATTTTACATAAATTTGATTTAAATTATTCAATACAATATATGGTCATTAAAAATTAGAAATCGGATTTTTTTTAAATAAATATACATATTATACTATTATATTGTTATGTATTAAACACGGTTTCCTTGTAGTAGTAGATAACCTTTTTAATAAAAACCTTCAACGAATTAGAGAAGTCTTTATAGAGAGAGTCGACATCTGAATGGAGATCTCCGTATTAATTTAAGTCCTTTTATTTGGTAGCTACCTATAAATATTTCAGTATTTTTTCGGAACTCTATATGGTCTCTTCACAAAAAAATTACATTATCACTTCGATTAATATTTTTTACGATCCACCGTCAATGATAATAAAATACCGTGTGTTTAAGTAATTACATTTTGGTATTTAAACATTGTTTATTAAACTTATTTTCTGTTCTTTATTCTTAGAACTACATAGTATTATTTTATGATAGGTTCTCCGAGCTAATGGTCGCAATAAATATAATGTTGAGCAATGGTTCATTAGAGACTCAAAGTAGTTTGTAAAAATACACGATATAAATGGTTTGACATTTTTATACTATCATTAATATTTATTAAGTAGAAACGCAGAAAGGAAATCTTTTTAGAAAATGAATAGCATTATTTTATTTTTCTAAAATCATATTATACAATACACGCGGCTGTTTCTATCTGTTGATTTTATAAGAGTTAACTTTAGTAACATTTGGACATATTTATAAAAAGACTACTAAATTGTTTTACTATTCGAATGTGTGTATAATATGCATAGACAGTATTTAGATATCTAACAATGACGTCAGACAAATCCATCGTATATGTTTTTTTTAAATTTATTCTAGTGATTCGTAAACATTTAAAATGCCTTCTTGTATGTTAAATATAAAACTCATATGCATACTTTTTTTGCAATTATAGGTCAGGTTAAATAACTTTAAACAGAATAACTAAAATATAATATTATACGTTTGTATAAATTTATACTGATTTTCAACCATAATATATATTATATAATATATCTGAATAAAAAAAATTGTGTTCCCGGGAAGGTTTACCACTATACTGTACCTACCATTATATTTTTAAATTCAATCACGTGGTTTGATCGCAAATTGTATGGTTAATTTAAACGGCGATATTTTTATTTAGAACATCCTTCATTTGGACGGCCATCAACTTGTCAATCGAACATTTATAATAGTCTTGCATATTGTCTTTGAACTAATTAATGAATGATCAAAGGAAATAACCTGACGTTATTATTTCAAATCAAAAAGTTTTACACGTTTTAATGTAATTTAACATTAATATCAATAACGACTATATTATTATTATCGTTATTAAATAGTGTGTGTAATGTACCTATACTCAGTATCAAACTATCTAATTAAAACTGTATAATTATGTACGTACTATGTGTCTACATATTTCCGTGATCGCCACATTAAGCAGTACTTATAACATGTATACCTTTGGGATTTTAGTAAGATTGTTGATTTATTAGGTGCAGTACTAACCTATATTCCTTTAAAATTATTATGATACATAATTTTAAAATATGAATAGTACCAATTAGCTAAGCGTAATATATATGTAATGATTTTTGGATGACTTATGCTAATTATTTTAGTCTTATCAACAGTTTATCTATTTTTAATAATTATTATGTGAATTTAATTTGATATACATTACAAAATAAAAATAATTTGTTCTTATAAAATGTTTTGTGTGATCGCTAGTAGATTTATACGTTAACATTATTATTTAAATCCTGAGTGGCGTTTGAAAACAAAGAAACTGTTTCTTTTGTACGATGTCTTTAATTTATGGAGTACATATTTTAGAGATCAAAATTATTCAAAAGTTATAAATAGAATATTATTTGTTTTTAGAAATTAGTCATTAGATGTAGATAATGGTGCATGTATTTAGAACTGTAATAAGACAAAAAAAAAAATCATAATTTTCATGTTTGAAAAAGCAGTTTAAGAAGTTATAAACATAAATAATATTAATAAACTACTTAGATTCGTCGCTCAAAGCTTAGTATTAATTTATATTAAGATCCACGTTATTTTTTAAGACAAATCTAAAAAACAATGAAAAAAATGCGTTATTAAGTCATTGTCTATCATATTTTTATCCCAACTATTATTAGGTGCATACATCTGTGTAAATCTATAGTTAAAACAAAATTTAAATTAAAAATTTGTATCTGATCTTTATGAGGTATGTACTTTATTATATTTTTTTCAAAACACTCCCTAAAATTTAAATCACCTATGATACTAAAAATCTGGAATCATTTTTATGATGAGTTAATAATTGATATACTCTTTTTTTCAAATATATGGAGCCAAGTAAACCTGTACTATGATATGTACAATATTCGAAGGTGCATAAGGGTGGCTTGGGGATCCTACCCCTCTACCCAAAAAAAGAATGGCTTCACTATATAATAAACGTTGCAATCTTCCAAAATTTCAAATTCTATTTGCAACTATGACCATATTAATCATCCAGTAAGGTCCACTCCCCAATGTTTTTCAATTATTTGTGTTTTATTGATAACAATCTTTGATTTCTAACTATAATTTAAAATTTTGTTTAAAAGTATATGAGCACTATTTTTCAACATAAATTTAAATTAATTCTGTATTCATAATGATAGTATCATTAATCAATTATCATCAATTATCGTTGAAAATAGAGTAGGTACACATTGATTGCGATCAAGTGTTTAATACTAGTGCTTATAGGCACAACTATTAATTGTAATTCAATGGTAATCAACTAGAATGGTATCAGAAGCACAGACCCAGAAGATAATTGATATTTTAAACTAATATATGAATAAAAACTGGGAAGCTAAGCAAACCAAACCCCCAATAATTGCGCTCGTGATACTGCTTAGCATTTAGGCTTTTATATTTTATGTTATGAATGACAAATTAAATTTTTTATAAATGATTATCTATTGTATGTTGGGTGAATAAATTAAGAATTGAAAATATGAGTATTCGAGTTATTAATTCTTACATTGTAGTTTAGGTGGTTTCGCTAAAATTGATATGAACACCTTGAAGCCTCTTCCAATTGAGGTTATAAGCGCACATTATTTTTAACCTATAAAGTAGCTTTGGTCTTTAATTATCAGCATGGTTCTATAAAGGAAGCAAATCGAATACACCCAAATGCAATCAATTGTCCACTTACAAACCAAGCGCATGCATCAACAAAATTGTGTTTAATTGTTATGAGATGAGCTAATGACTAACGCAAGGAGGTGGGTGTTATTTTGAAAAATTATTCATGATGGATACTGATATGCTTTTGTAAAAATAATGATTATCAAAACTTATAAAATAATCATGAAAATCTAAATCATTTATACTACAATAATTTTTTGTAAAAATAATGTATTATATCATACTAATATAGTTTGCTTAGGTATCTCTCATAATATTATATAACTAATCATATTATAGGCATAGCTTATTTGTACATTTAAATGATATTATAGAACTGTTAGGACTAATTTGTCGTAATTTTTAAGTACTTACCGGGATTTATTGGTTTTCGTTTGCATATTATTATACCTAATTTAGAAAAAAATAGCTAGATTTACTAACAATTTTAATTATGCTATTTTTGCCATTTTTGACATTTTATGCTTATTTATATTTACCAATACTATTATAATTAAATAATGTACATGTTATACAGGTAAGGTGGTTTTTAAATTTTATATACATATAATTATTAGTTGTTTTTTTAAGCATAATATGTCGATCATAAAATAGTGGTTAGCCCAGAGTTATCATCCGACAATTTGATCATCTTCTCTTAATTTTATCGTATTACGCCTATACTAACAACATACCTAATAATGGGTAACACTAAATACATCTATTCTATGTAAATACATAATTCAACTAATTTCTTACGAAATACGATATCTAGTCATCACTGATTAGTGATTTGGTATAACTACCTATCATGTCATTCGTTATAATAGGATAATTAATGTTTCGTTTTTACTCAAATAAGTAGATAGGTACCTATACGGCTACCTGTACGAAATACACGACTAGTTATTAATGAGTTTAAATAAATAAAAACAAAATCTGGCCTTAAGTTTCACGACGAGTGCATTTTTAGATAGAATAATATTCAAGTACTCATGTTTTATTCAGAAGTATAAAACTATTTTACGAAATTGTTCTAATCAAAACAAATTGAATTCTCTACCTATTTATAGAATGTATTGCATCTCACTTCAGCATTTCAAACACCGACGCGTCGCAAATCTTTAAGGGAATGTAGATATGGTTGTTTTGAAAAATTCGATTAGAAAACCGTTTTGATTTCGGGAGAATAAAATTGTCGACCGTCCAACAACGAAATAATATAATTATAATTTGCATACGGTTGTGGGAAAAATAAAATAAAAATCACGGTCGCCTCGTCGTCTCCGCTGGCCGCGATATCTATGTATGTATGTATGTATATGACACACTAAAACTGCCCATGTACATATTCTGTAGTATGTTATATGGTCAAAATGATTTTATTTTTAAAAAAATCAGCGTCTACAGTGTCCATAATAGATACCTACATAATACTATGTATACTTGATATTATATTTATTTTCGCTAATAGTAATATTTTTGTGTACGATTTTTTTTTCCCCGCAGATATGGTTGACGTGTTAAACTGTACGCGTTGAAAGCGGTTCATTAAGGCGGCTGTGCGGCACAGTTGGTATATCTAAAATTAAATACGAATCTGACCCGTCTCTCTTCGTAATATACGCGCGCGAACTGTAAAAAAAAAAACCATTGCAATAACCGCTGGTATAAAGAGTGCAAGAAAAACACATGCCACACGCCGCACGGGCGTACATCTTTTTTATATTTTCCTCTCCCGCCCCGCCGCCCGCCCGCCCGCGTTTTATTATAACCCGCCTTTGGTTATTCGACGACTTTGCCGCCACACCGTCATGAACAGACGGCCGGCCACCGACTGCTGTTGAACCCGCCTGTTTGGACGACCATGAAACGTCCGAAACCACTGACCGCACATTTCATGGATACGAAACTACACCGCTGCAGCACTCAACGCCGCCGTCCGCTCGCCGCCGCGTCAACCGCGTTCAACTACGTCGCCCAACCGTCCGTCAGTAGGTAAGTTCCAGTCGGCGTCCACGGGTCCCGGACCGTCGAACGGGCGTCGCGATGAGTGGGTACCACGAGAAACCGGAGTTATAACGCTGCGGCGTCCGAGTGGGGTGGACTAGCTACGTTGTTATTATTATTATTATTATTATGTCATTGTGCCTACTACTTAACTCTATGTGTTATTGTACTTGCTGGTCGATCCGCGATCGGACGACCTTTTCGAAACTGGACTCCTGCACAGTGCAGTAACTAAGTTTCGTGGGGCACCCGTACTTGTATAATAAGATTACATAAAATCTTTATTTTCAATATGGTTTCCACGTGGTCAATAGGAACTTTATGGAACTGCCCTTGTTTTTGTTACTCTGTGATTACTTGTTTGAATACCATATAGGATGTATAATATTTACTTGCAATTAAAACACAGCAAATTATTCAGAACTTAAATGGCCATCTTTTTGCAAAAAACAGTTGTTGTTTCATTTACAACTTTTCATATTAAAAAATGCCCTCCAGTAATTAACCCAAGTATTAAATAAATCCAAAAATAATAATTTTTCCTTTTTATGCCCCCCCCCCTTCAAACATAAACCCTGGCCAAAAAATGCGATGCATCCCTCATTGTTGTGACACTGCTCCAGCAATAGTGCAAAATTATTTAACACCTATGCTAAAGTTGCACCGTGGTAGACGAGACATGATGGCGTGTGGGGTTAGACGAGTCACGTAAAATATGGAGCATGTGTAAAATCAACTGCTAAATAAACTTACGATTTTTCGATGTAATATTATTTTTGTATATTACATAGTCCAATACATATCAACTAATTAATAACCGGGTTAAATCAATATTAAAATAGACATTCGAGATAAAATGGGCCACTAAGAATATGACTTTTACGGCCCCAAATGAAGTAATGTTATTAGTGGAGTAATCATGACAATGTTTGATACATTTAAAACGTTTTTCCCCAGTTTTTGTTATACTGATATTATTCAAAAAACTGAATCGAATGGAAACTTAAATTATAATTTTCCATTCGCAAGGAAATTAGATTTTCTTACTATAGATATATTATTATGCTGGGTCAAAATGTTTAACAATTTAAAACAAGATTCCTCGTAATTTGTGCTTAAGCAATTTTAAAAATATTAAAATACACAATTTTTTTTTATAAATGTTTAAAGCTAAATTGTTGACTAAATTGAATATTTAAACGAATAATTATGGTTTCAGTTATTTTCATAATTCAATAGATATATACAATCCAATATGTCTAAGTTTCTGATGAAAGTAAAGATTTATCCTGCGTGCATGTGTGTCATAATAATGAATAAGTTGATATGCAATGACCACGGAAATAGAATAATAAATTGTAAATGCTACTCACAGTCGTGCTTATGCCCACGGTTATAGATAGGTACTATATCCATGGTTATGACAAATAGCTTATCAGCTATTAACTGATAAGTGATAATGAAGTGAAAAAAATTTAAATTACGAGAATGATACTCAGGCGAGTACCTATATTGTAGTGTTCGTCTTTCAACATGTGACATTGCAAAATCACCTTCACGTTTAGTTTCGTTAGTTCGTTCTTTTTTTTCCCAATTATTTTGTAAAATACTTAGAACGTTTTAATTCTTACCTCCCATCGTAGTACCAACTAAATAAAATTTTAGAAACCACTCTCGAAGTTGAAACTGAAGGCTGAAGCATAATACTGTCCCATCCAAAAGACGATGATATATACAAATATTATCGGATTATTACTCCCTTTGCAGTGTAGTTGGCATCGACTGTACTTTATCATTAAGTAAGCCACTATAATGGATGTGTTAAATTTGAATTTAATGATGAACCATTACATACGAAAAACGATTTTAAGTGAAAACGGTTCTTAAGTCTGTACTTAATATTTTATTGTAATATACGTATATTTATATGATATAACTAATAACAATATAAGTAAGTAATACAATAAGTTGTAATTAGAACTAATTTTTCCAAAAAAACAAATCGCATACATCATAATTATCATAAAATAGTAATTATTATAATAATATAGCATATAATATAACCAGCTGTTATTATCTCATAAGTTACAAGTCAATATCGACGAGTTGCAGACTGGTATAAAACTATAAATAGAAATAGTTTCATGGTTTAAAAAACTTAAAATTCATCTAAATATTTTATAAATTTGTAATCTTATATATACGTAATGGTGGAAAAGTTTTTAAATCCCTGTGCATAAATAAATTATTTTCTATAGTTAAAACTTATGTTGAACATGTATTAAATTGTTGAAGTCTTATACCAAGCGCATTATAATTTAAATTATGACTTAAAAAAAAATGTTAAATGCCTATAAATAGCTGTAAAATAAACAAAATATTTTGAAATTTATATCACTTTAAGTAAATTCTAATATTAATATTTTTTGAAAATGTCAGATGTGCACAGTACTTCATTATTGAATTATATCAAAAAACTAAAAAAGAACAAAATCAATTTTATCACGTTGTTTTATCATTTTTTTTTTTTTTTGTTTATCCGGTTGATTTTGAAAAGTACTTGAAACTTATATTTTTTCCCAAAGTTCCGGCTAGATTACAATATTTGAATACTATTTATTACAATATTTTATCTGAAATCAACCTCAAAGCAGGAAAATAATTACTCTCACTGTCAACAAAATAATAATGATCAAACTTTTAATTTATAGATGTTGAATTCCCCCAGTCTCCCATGAAAACTGTCTAGGGATGCCACTTAGCCAAACGAATGGTATCAATTATGAGTATGTGCCGTCGAAAAATTTGGAATTAGTAATATTTATTTTGCACCACTTTATTTTTGGTATACCAACAACCAGTAGAAACCGATACCGATATAAGGCAAGGTACCTTGGGTTAGGTAGGTTAGGCAAGGGTTCCAAACACTATGTCTGGGTAATCAAAAAAATAGACAGTTGTATCGATATCATATTATGTTAATTACTTATTTAGATTTTAGATCGAAAGCGTCAGCCATGTTAACAGGTTTAGCTGGATAGTCGTGTTTATAAGAAGACTCTAAATCGTACATGTTTCTTGCATTTGTCTACAGAAAATCGACTAAAATATAGAATTAGAGATTTAATATACCGAATAATAAATTATATCGTTATAGGCATATGGTCATCATAACTCTTAATATTTATATGAATTTTTGACATTTGACATTAATCTTTATGTACCTATGTACGTTATCCTTTATGCCATATTCCTAAAATTTTAGCAAATAATTGAGCTTTGACATTATCATTATTTATCGCATTTACAATTTTTGTTTTGAGTTTTATTTTCATGTTACAGATTCAACTGCTATAGTTATTAGCTTACAAAAATAAATATTATTTAATGTTACAAAAGAGTATATACAGTCACGGTGTAGTGTCTAAATAGAGTTGTACATATTAATTGTATTTAGAAAGGAAAGCATTTTAGATGTCAGCACAATATTTGTTTTCTTACCCAGTCCCACGCGCAACATAGATAAAACGCTTTCATGTAAAATTGTTTTTCATGATTTTCGAGTCATCTTGAAAGAAAATCACTTATTATAAAAATGATAGAGGATAATATTTTTGAGAATCAATTTTATATCTTATAATCGCTTGGCTTTATATTTTACTTCAATGAAACAATTTTTTTTTAATGTTTAGTACAATTGGATAATAAATCGTTTGGAGCCAATATTTAGCCAAATTTATAATACCTGTTATAAACTCGAGAATATTATTTTTTATTATTTGAGTAGTGAATAATTTTACTATAAGATGCCATTAAAAACATTAAAAAAAATGATTTAGAGTGAACGCGTTTGTATATTGGCAATATAAGCCTACCTAAATGACTATATGTAATGCATATATTATAACATTATACAGGTACCTAATTTCTATTTCACTTGTGAAGAAGGTAATAAAATGAAGTAATTAAGGACGTTTCAAAGGCAATCTTAATAATTCATCTATTTAATAGACTTTAACCAAATACAGTTGTGCTTCGTTTATCATATTATATAACATGTAATTTGTTTCTGACATTGATTAAGTATTATTTAAAAAAAATTTTTACAGTTGGTTATTAATATTATTCATACCACCACTGAATTTTTAAAAATATTGATTAAAAAAATATATGAAGTAATTATTTGATACGTTTATGTAATATATTATTATCATATAAAGGGGGGGGGCTGTCACAATTAAATATTGTTTTATTATTATTATTTTAATGTGTTTCATTAAAAAACTACATAGGTAACATACATTTCATATTTAAGAAAATCAAATTTCTTTTGCTGCTTCCTATTTTTTTTTTTTATGTTTTATTTTAGTGATGTTTAGTCATAAAGTGTTGAAAATATAATTTTAGTTTCGATACTCTACACCTTGTACGGCTACATTCCCGTTGTATCCTATATAGTTACTGCTTTCTGGTAATTGGTGTGCAATTACGCTTACGTTTGTCAATTTAATTAAAAATAGGAGATAGATAATATTATTCGTAACATCATTAAATAATAATAAGTGGTATTACAATGGTGCTTATTTAAAGCGCAGGGAGACGAGTGACCAAGAACAGGTCTCTATAGAATGTCCGGTAATTTATTTAGGTTTCTACATTTAAGTATATGTAGACTAGGACTACTAAATTATTTTAAGACTGTGATTGGAATTATTGCTAACTGTTTAAAATATGTTTAGAAACCAAGAATTTAGAGAACTCTTAGAGTGGGCTTCCTATCCTAAATGGTTTGAATTTTAAAAAACAAATCTTATAGGTACCACGTAAAAATATGATATCACTAACTAGACACCAAAATATTTTATTTGGGTTTATCACTGTCACAACTCATAATTATTTTAATTTAAATATGTGTTTACTGAGTATAGGCGTACAATGTGCTTATAATATAGGCACATGACTGATGTGACTAGGCACTTCCTAACATTTTGAAATTGAGGCCCTAAAAGTAAAGCCGCCGTCCAGTTAGGAATTCGTATTTTAACCGTTTTTACTTTTCACTAAATAAAAAACAATTTTTTTTTAAATTTTAATATGTGATTTAAAAAAAAAGTAAAAAAAAATTGTTTCGTATTTTTAGTTTTTACGTAGGTATACCTAACGTAACATAGGTAGATCGTAGGTAGGTTCTAGGAAGACTTACATATTTTTAAATTTGCGTTTGAAAACCATCGTTTATAATAGGAAAAGTATCGATCAAAAATCGTCTGGAATCATTATTATTATTATTTTATTATTTACAGCACGAGAAATGATTTCAAATCGATTTGGATTTAAATTTAATAGTCGTCTACCATTGTGCATTTTTATGTTATATTGTTGTTATTATTATTGGCCTTGTATTAAACTTATACAGTAAACCCCACAGTGCGTACAAAGAAATTAAATTAATACCTATTGATTTTATTTATATTGTACATATATCATAACTGATTAACCTAAATTTTGAAAGGAAAACACTGCCTGGCGACCGCCACTCAATTCTCCAAAATATTATTAGTGTTTTGTGCACTCTATAAAGAATTCACGCGGCGTTTGTATTTCTTAGCACTTTCATTTAACACTAAGACAACTGTGCTGCCTATCCTATATCATTCACGGCGTTACGGTTTTCGTCTGTGAAATACATATTATTAAAATGTGATACTTACACCTAACAAAAATAAACCTCGAACCCGTACGATTCTTATGTTGCCTGTATTAAAACATTCACGGCGTTACGGTACAGCAAAATAATAATGAAAACTCGTAAAGCCTATTTTGGCAACTCACGGCGTTTTAGTTTGCATGAACTAATTTGTTATTTTAATAATAATAATAATAATAATAATAATAACGAATACTCTCGTGTAGCCTATCTTCACAACTCCCGGCGTTTTAGATTGTACACAACAATATTATTACATTAATATAACTCATTGTAACTCGTAAAAATGTTGTTTGTTCTTACAATCTCCGCTTAAAGTTAACGGACACTTAATCGGCCGAATTATAATCTGTTATCAGCCGATAATGTCAACCGACACTTAACCGGACATTGTGAGAACCAGCTTTTACCACTACGTATAATATTATAATTAGGGGATAGTTTTTATAAGATAAAAGTTTAAAAAATCGAAACATGTGGATAAATGTGTCCTTATTTTCATCAAAATATTTAAAGAAAAATTAAAGATGTATAAAGACATTATGTGCTTCTTCAACAAAGCATAAGATTTCTGACAAGGGCATGTTTCGCGTTTCCATTTGTCTTAACGTATGTACTAATATTTTTTTTAAAAAACGACACAAATTCGATGTACGTAGACAAACAAATAACAGTTACAAAACCAATTCCATCCGAACTAGAGCTTAGGCATAGTATTATACTGCAAAGTTGCCTAAGAAGGTAATATAACATACACGACATATAACTATACACGTCAGCATATAAGTACGTAAATGCCATTTAGATAATGTAGAATGTTTGTCCAGTTGTCGTCAAAAATTACTAATCTTGTTATTTTAAGCTATCGTTACGGTAATGACATTACCTATTAAACTTATCGACTGCGTATATACTACAGGCACACCGACACGTGGATGTCGTTTAGAGATAAAGCAGATAATTTTCGTCATCGTCAAAAACCCATGACAAAATTGAAAAAAATCAAAAATGTCTAAGACATTTACAAAATATGTACTTATTTACCGAATATGAAGTATTTATACCATAATATGTAAAATAAATTTGGGTTCATCTTCGTTTCAATTAGAATGATCTAAATAGTACGAATTTTTTATCAGAATGAAAATATGTATTTACAATAAAATCCATTCCCTAAAACTGTAATATTACTATACGCACAATGAAATGTGACTTATTACATGTATTAATAAAAATAATTACTACGGAAAAAAATACTCCAATTATACATTTTTCATTTGTATAGGTACACAAGAGTATACTTCGATATGGTATCAAAATACAGACAGTAAATACTGCGACCTATTTTTTTATACAATTGTTTTTACGATAAAAATTATACTTCTACTTTCGAATATTATTAGTTTTTCTCTTTAACAACACTTCGTTATTTTTATAACGAGTAATAAATTAAATAAACGAGTTTGCATACCGTATAGGGAATTAAGAAAATACGATGTCCAATACAAGAAGAAAAGTATATTACTAAGGAGACCCTGTGTTATTTGTTTCAGAACAAAATCAAAAGCACAAAGTCAGCTGATGGGACACTTGTTAAGTTCTAAAGTCTACCCATTGAAGCTGTATCTTAGTACTGGATTAATTTTTACGATCCTACATGACGATCCTGCATGATCTGCTTAAACATTTTTCCTGAAAAAAAATAAGGTGAAAGCATACATTGCGCATTGTGTGTGCTTTTCGTTCAAACAACATTTTGCTCTTTAGACAAATAAATAGGTTTTAGACGTTTTAGTAATAGTATTATCACATAATATGTATATTGTATAAAAACATTTTTTTTTAAATATTTTAACAATAGAAATATTAATCAAAAATATGATAATCACATATTTACTTTAGTTACAGTTATGAAAAAAAAATTTACATTACATGAAACTACGAATTAATCGTAATATTCGTAATCAGTAGATTAATAAAAAGTAGTGTAATTAAAACTGTATTTTTACTTTAAAAAAAAAGAATGTAATACAAATATATATGTACTTATACATATGTCCATATATATGTACTTATATATTTGTACCTACATAATACATTTACCATATTAAGTTTTCAGACACATTTTAAATCTGAATTGGCTTTTGAAAAAAATAAAAATAATTCTAAGCTAATAATAAAACCTCTTTGATTCATCAATAAACATACGCGAACGCAATCGAGTAATATGTTAGCCAAAAGTGACAAACCTACGCATTCCGAATTTTACGATAATATACCTAGGTTTAAAAAATAATTTTAAGACCCACAAATATCAACTAAAATAGGTTTTTAATCTTGAGCAAAAAATTATTTTTAATCCGTTAATTTAAAATAATTTATATTGATCGTTAAATACAATTCATACGAACATAGCCAATATACTGCATATATAGGTTTTTGCAACTGAAAATTAAAATGTACCTATAAATAATTTCAATCCGTATAATATGTACCTACGTCATGTACAGATGGTCTAGTAAAATGTGTAAAATGTGTTCTATATAGCTGCTCAAACGCATTACGTACTAATGGTATTAAATGGTATATATTATATAATAATACATACTTGTTAAAAACACTTTTTTAAAGTACTGTAAATAAGTATTGAAGCGCTTGAATTCCAAATTAATTAAATATACTTTACCTTATGTATTCAAATACAAATACATTTAAAATATTTTCAAATACTTTAAAAAAAGTTCACGTTTTTTCTTTATTCTGAGCACTTGTCTTGATTTAGTTCTAGTTCTTTTTTAATGAGTATTGCACGTGAAAAAAAAATTATTATGATCCCAATATTGTTCTTATACTCAGCGCGTGTGCCATACTCCAACGCCCCAAGTACCTATGTTTGTTATTTATTTAAATAATCTTTTTTTTTTTTGTTGCTTATGGCTATGGACATTTACATTACGTGCCGGGCTGCAAGAATAATTACTAAACATTTATTGAATAAAGTGTTATCTTATGATCTTTTTAACATGACTCAGTGGTCCATGATTGGTTCATTAAATTGTACTGAACCATTAAATTAATTCATTTTTCATGCAGCCCAAGCGAAGGCAGATTTATCTTTTTACCATTGTAGGCACTTAAAATTTGACACCCCTATAATAGGTAAAAAAGTTATAATACCCCCTCCTAACTACTCTTGATATTAAATATTTAAGAGTACCTGGATCCATTTGAATTTTTAGACTTTTTTTGTCGCTCTTAGTTACTCGGCCTACTTTGGAAAAATTGCAATGGTGCACCAAATTCTAATGGAAATCTACAATGATAATTTGTATGTATTATGAACGGTCATTCATTAAATTAAATTAAAATCATTGTTTGGAACATAAAGTGAAAAACATTACAATTGCCAATGTACAATTTCTTTTATAATACTTTATTTTTATTATAATAGGCACACAAAACAGATGTTATAATAAATATTTTAGTCCGAAAATTCTCAATTTAACTATTTCTATTTTAAAATTCGACGACTTGCTTTTAAAATATTTTCTTAGTACTTAGTACTTTCATACGTTCCTATAGAGTACCTAGGTGCTTTCTTATTGATTACTTAAATACACGGTCACACCACACACCCTACGATCTCTCAAACACAGACCGGACAATTGAAAAATAATAATATGATAATTATTACAGACTCAAGTATTTCGTGGTTGTGACCCTTCGAACAAGACAGTGGATAATAAAAGCAACACCGCTATAGGATTGTCCAATTAGTAATTAAGTGTGGCCGTGTGTGTATTTATTAATTTTTCCCCAAGATTACTACGACGTCGATCGCCGATAAGAATAACATGCCTATAACGTTGTTACTCGATATAATACCCATGTTATAAGCTATAATAACACATAGTCGACAGTACTTATTTTTAAACGTAGTGTAGAGCTGACTTTACCAGCAGAGCTCAACGTTTTGAATTCGGTATTATCAAAAACTGTTTTCTACACAATGCACATACAACTTGTGGATTATTTTTACTAATTTATTATGACTATTTATATTGATTATTACGATGAACCAGAACAGTCAATAGATATTATATCATAATAATATACACTAAAATAATGTATACAAAAATATGTACATCATTATTTATTGTACAATTGGTTCTCGTAAATATAAAGTAATTTTAAGCCATTTAAAAGCCAATTTTTTCGTAAACATCTAGACACCGCGGGTGACAGGGTCACGTCTCGTTTGCTACACTGGCTACGGCGGTTTGAACAGAGAAAACGTCGCTCGATTTGCAAGGAAAAACCACCTCGGGTAGCGAGTAAATCACGAGGGGAACATTTTTATTTTTATTTTTGTCAGCACTTAGATTGGAGTCAATGAGTCAAACGTTTGAGCGTGTTTAGATAGGTTGGACACGTAGCTACGGCTACGACCTACATGCCGCGTGAGCACGATGCAATTACCAATTTGAGCGCACTATATATAGGTACCTGGTAAGCAGTTGTTATACCGTGTATCCGCGGTTGACCCCGAAAACATGGTACACCGTATGTAACTAGATTTCCCATATGGCATACGATTAATTATCTCCCTCTTTATAAATAAAAATTAATGTACGATTAATATACCTACATAAAATATGTCTTAAAAATTAATTAAGAACTTACTTTGATTCACAAATCACTCCAATATTATAAACCATATTCGGTATAATTATTCCCTTTGATTTTCAATTTTTATATGCACCTACGTCGGCCGATTATATTATGTATACCGATAATATATAGATGTATAATTATATTATGTCAGAGGGAATGTAGAATTTGGGCCTGATCGGGCAATTTTAACCACATATTCAATCAATTTATTTTTGTTAAATGCATTCAACAAAATCCGGAAAATAATTAATTATTTTTATAAGTCCGATGTAAATATAGCAGTTTTCCCGAAAAATGTAAATATTCCCAATAGAACAATTATTTAAATATGATATTAGTGTTTCTCTGGTTATATGTTTTAAGTTTTTGATTTATTTCGTATTCCATGCGATTTCTACCATCGACAATAATGGAGAAAACCAAAAAAAAAAATAAAGTTATGAAACACAGAAGATGTCGTATACTTCTAAGTGTTTCATAAATTTATTTTTATTTTTTTGGTTTTTTCCATTAATATTATACGAGATATTATCCAGGTTATTATAAAACAAGACGATTGCACAACAAATAATTTGTTTGTATTCGTGTTCAAATTACCCGGGCGGGACAAAATTGCAAGTAACACTATGCCTACATCATACATACGTTATACATGGAACATAATTATATGTGGACATTTAATCCGAGGTTTACGACATATTTTAGTCCCCGTATATACAATTTGAGTAACATGGAAATTTCTTGTGAAAAAAACGTACCACATACGCATTTACATATTTTAAAATAGAAATAATAATATGTCATACTTGCTGGAAATTAGAGGCTATAAATAAAAGCTGATTCGAACATTTCATAACGGCGCTCATTTGCAGGCCATGTGACTGATCTACCTGTATACCATAACCTGGGTAGGTAGATACACACGCATAACTCAGTATCCTATACTTATACATATTTTAGAATTCCGTCTGCTGGACATACATGACCATCAATAGTCATCCAATATGATGCATGTCCTGTAAATAAAATTAAAAATATCTATTTGGTACTATGTGTTAGGTTGATAAAATGTGTACGAAAATAATGTAAGTACTAATTTTATATATTATTTATAGTATACATATTTCAACTATACGCGTTATAATTTAATTTAAAGTTGTTTTTCTTTAAATTAATAACATTAATTGATAGTTGTATAAATAGAAAATTAGTACCTACGATCAGATTGTAAATCAGGGTAAATTATAAAAATTCATTTTCATTCTAATATTTTTAACATAATTATTTTTTGAGCTGGGTACAGATATTTTAATATTTTGACTTTATAACCAGTGTTTTATAAATTTCGTTTGTATATTAAAACATGCCTTATAGGTAAGTACAGTAATAAATTGATTAAATATACAATACACCTATATATATTATAATCAATGGTACATTATAGGTACCTGATTGAGTAATATAAACAACTAAACAAGCAAAGCCTTTCGCACGTTCAACATCAACTTTCGAATATGTTTGATTAAACGACCTCAATATTACTCAACTGTCAACGAAATAAGTATTAAAACGTGAGCTGATTTTAACTTTGAATATTCATATTCAGTAACCAGATACCTATGTCAAATGATTAGATACAAAAAAATACGAGTATTATTTAATAATATTACTTTAATATTATTCATTGATTACTATGAAGTATATAAATAAGTATGATAAATACAATTTTTTTTCTTTCGAGGTAACTTTTTTTTATTCTTAGAAAATGTGTTGATAAACCTAAATATTTTCTTAGATTTATAATATTAGGTCATAGTTTTTCGGTTAACACTATACCTACTTCCAATTTTGATGAGAGAGCGAGCGAATAACCTCTATGAGATTGCAAATTGAAACTGTGCGAATGTACCTATTTACCATCGCATATTATACCTATTGTACCTACCTACTAGTGATGTGTCGTTACTTCGGGCGTCGTTCAAAACCGCACACTTACCATTCATAACCAAACATTTTGTCTATTGTTAAAAATGGAAATTTTGAAGGTCGATAATTCAAAACCACACACATTTGAGTGACGGTTAACAATGTATCATTAAATGTAACATTTATTAAAATTAAATAAATCGTCGTAAAAATAATTGTATGCAAAGGTTTTATAATTTTAATATTAACATAATTGTATTTGTAATTAATTTAATATAATATAATAAGAAAAAATAAATTGCTCGATGAAAAAAAATTACTGTTAACGTTGGAGTAGTCACATCCCGTATTGTTTTCAAATAGTCTATCGAAGTTATTTCAGTGCTTGCGAAGCGATCAAATAAATTATTGCGGTTCAAAACGATAATGTGATTTTAGATAAACGTGTACGTTATTGGTAAATGTCAGTGTGTGAGGTATTGAACGGTATAATTTTGGGAAAACTGTGCGGAATCGATGTATTTTTACATAAAATATAATATGTACCGCGGTTTTGAACGACGACCTTTTGTTTTGAAAGTGTGCGGTTACTTCGGTATTCGTTCCAAAGTAATGAGTACAAGAGTACACTGGTGTAACGAGTATACCAAAGACCCCCCCGACAGTGAACAGACGGGTAAATGTCGTCACTATTCGTTTCTACGTTCAACCGGTACAAACGGTACAAGTACACTTAATACGTAATATTATAATTTAAATAGTACACGTTGCACCGCTAAAATGCTAGGCGCAATGTATTCGTTCCAATGGAGAAACGAGTGCACTTGATCGGTCGAACATGTCCCGCGCATCCGAGTTATGTTATGTAATATTGGGTTATACTAACAATATCGTACTGATTGGAACAAATCCACAAAAGGAACGAAAATTCCCATCACTATAACTACCTACGAAATAATAATAATTTAATCGAAATAAACTAATATTCTTATCGTAAATACCTGCTAAATGGCACACGTGCAGCGGCTATGAGACACACGTCCGCCTAGTCGGACACGCGAATACAAATCTATTAATATTTCGTACATTTCACGGACACTGTTATGATACACTATAATATTGTATTAAACTAATAATAATTGTAATGTCCGGTGTCGATTAAATGCAAGCGGATAGAAATGTACATATACAAGCCATAGCACTGGCCCGTGGTATCAATCTATTATAGCTACCTAATTATACGTTTCCGAAAATGATTACCTACACTTTCATCAGACTTGACGTAAAGTAACGTTAACTGTATTCAAACATATTTAGAGAACTCTTATTGACACCGACATCTTCCACAGGTGTTTTTGATTTCGTACGTAATGAGTCGAGGGCAGAGGACTTGTAGGCAGAAAGTCGCCAAATATGCATTTGAATACCCAAAATATGTATTTACATGCAAAATAAAAATATATACCTAAAATATGCGTTTCAAAAATAAAAACAAGCATATTTTTATTATATTATTATAACTTTAGAGGACGTCACACCCACATGACAATTGTGCATTTGTGTTGTCTCCGTCTTACAGACGTCAACATAGCAAAAACTGTTAAAAAGCGAAATAGAACCGCTCAAGCAGTATTCCAAGTTAAAGAACCAAATTTTCATACTATTAAGAGGAGAACATTTACTGTGCAACATTGTTTTTATTTATTCGATAACACAAATAAAAGAAAAATTGTTATTGTTTAAAAATTCATTATTTCAAACTTGAACAACTTTTTATGTGTTTGTGATATCGAAAAAATAAAAACGATATTGGACAGTAAATAGTCTATTACATTATTTAAAGTGTGAAAATGTGGTTGCATAGCTTGGACTACAACTTGAGTGGTTCTATTTCGCGCAAAACAGTTTTTACTATGTTGTACATTTATGAAACGGAGACAACACAATATGCGGGTATGGCGTTCTCTTAAGTATTAGATGTTATTATAATTTATAAAATGATCAGGCTTTTAGGAAAATCCGAAGCCAGTGGGACCAGTCAAAAACCATACTGTACGACCAAAATTAAAAATAAATTTATGTTTTGGTTTTATTATTTAAAATAAATGTCAGTGGAAAATAAATTAAGTTAAAATATGTTAAAAATTTAAAAGATGCATTACATGCATTTTTGTATGCAAAATAAAATTTCAAAACTAGCTTTGTGAAAGCACAAGACATTTTGTTTCATAATTTGTTATTTTGGTGACTGTGCACAACAAATATGCAAATACTACAAGTCCTCTGCCCTAGACTAATGGCATTATACACGGATTGATGCCCAAAAATAAAATAATAGTAAATACAATTCTACAGATATCTATATATTTGTTATTGTCCGTATTATTAGTGATGTATTTTTAGTAATTACATATTATAAAAATTAATATAATGAACATTGCATAATGACGACGACGTATTTACTTTGCGAAGACGAATGTGCTGCGATGACTTGTGAGCTACATTTGAAAAATTTAATTTGTCATCATTGTAATGAAAACAAAAACGCTGTACGCAAAATTAAAAACAATCTCTACAGATGTAAAAGTTTACCCAAGCGCTTAAGAAATCAAACGATCAATAAAAATTGCAATGTCACGTTACAATAAATAATATTTGGGTGTTAGAGAAAACATATTATTTTGAAGATATTATTGTGTACCTGTCAGTACGTTTTTCTATGACATATTTTCGGGAAATCTTATTCATAAATATAATTTTTTTTTTATCTGTTTCTGATCTGAAGTATTAGGAACCTATACCTACGTACCTACAACCCACCTACTATTTATATTGTACGGATATCATTGATATATTTTACTGAATTAGAGTTTTGGTAACTGTGAATACAAGTTAAATAAAACTCTGGCTCTCGACTGTTTCAATTATTTTATACTTATTTTATGACAATTAATCATTGTATTTTGATAACTTAGATGAATTCGATAGATAATTAAACAAATATTTATTAACAGTCAAATTAAGTATCTTTAAATAGTAAGTTTCGTTTAAATAATTTGTTTACAATAAAAATATTTAAATCGACATACGTTTACTATTAAGTACGCACATAATATATATTTTTTATTACATTATAAGTATTTCACATAAAATTATTATTTGTAGCTTCGTTTGTATTTTATAGAGTTACGGCTCATTTTTCGAGGTTTGTAGTTGCATTTTATGTCCTCAATATTTAAACTACGCCAATAACAGCCTATTCACAGAACGATAAAACTTGCCAATATTCTCTCCCTTCTTCTGATTTATACCAATCAAAGTTCATAAAAACGCATTTATTTTTTTCTCTATTGTGTTCGATTTTATTTTATTATTTATAGAACGACTTGATTATTTTTATCTCAACAATTTTTTTTTTATAGATTTCTAATATTAAATCCTTACAATCGTTTCATTTTTAATCATACACACGCACACACACACACGCACACGGCACACATGGTTATTTTGTACGATACACAATATTATATTTCCATTACATACCTAGGTATTGTTAAATATTGTATTTTACAGGCGTTCAAAATGAAGTATTCTTTAACATTGGTTCTTAAAACATGCGGATACAATTTATTATTAAATACGAACTGTGAATATTTAAAAGCATTTTAAGCCATATAACGTTTTATTGTTTATTCAACTTATTATAAATGTATGAAAAAAGTTCAGTGTAAAATATGGTACAAAATTATTTTAAAAATAGTGGCATAAATATAGTGAACTAATTTCTTAGATTATGGTTTCAATTTACAATCATTAATTTCCTGCATGTGTTTTGTGCTCAATAGTTTTTAGAGTGGAAAATATTAATATCCCTATCGATATAATTTTTTTAAGACAGACGATTTTTGGCAAATGATATTATTCCTGTTTACCATCTTCATAAAAAAAACCGGGCAAGTTGCCCTGATCACCCTGTATCTAAACTAGTAACTACTTTTATATAAGGTGATGCAAAACTATATAAGACAAACGTGTGGGTGTTATATATTTTGGCACACTACTACTCCAACACCCGATCGTTATCTTCTCCTTCCCACTCCCACTATTTCCCTACACAACTCTTCCTATCATGAATTTACCTCACTAAGAAAATGCCCGCGGCTATTTTCGAGTCTAGTGCGAGTCGCGGTTACGACAAGACATTTTTATTGTATATAAAAATATGTTTAATTTCCATTCGCCGGCGGTTTTTTTTTTCATTCCAGTGTATATGCGTAAATTAAATATTTAAATCTCGTACGAAAGTAAAGATTGCTTCTTTAGATAATGTATCAATTTTTGTTTTAAAATTACTTTCCGATCTAAATCGATAATATTGTTTTTAACTGATAATAATATTAATGAATTGTATACCAAGTGTTTATATAATATTAGCTTAATGTGTGTTTGTATTTGTTGTGCTTGAATAAAACAATGTCTGAACCGAGCAGTTCACGTGACGAAAATGAGGATAAGCCCCGAAAATGTAGCTTCAAGTTAATAACAAGAAAGAAAAAAATAACAAAAAAAAGCTCTCGAATTAGTATTGGAGAATGTAATGAAGCAATGGCTAAAACTTGGGAAAAAGAGTCATTTAAAGACAGAAAAAATAGAGGTTCCAAACGAGAACGATGGTTATTAACACGAAAAACGTGGAGATATATGGCAGATGCTGGTAGAAAATTGATACCGGAAAATGTTGGAAATCGACCCGAAGATGTACCCAAAATCGAAGCATACTTTCAAGACGTGTGCCAAAAGGAACCTAGATTTTTACTATGGAGGAAACAATCATACCCCGGAGCTTTAGGGTTCAGAAGTCGAGGTAGACCAAGGGGAAACAGATTTAAATTAGGTAGTGTCCGAGAAAATGCTAGTAGTGCGGACGAAGCGGAAAGTACAGTTAAGGTACCTAGTGTATCATTTTTGGCGCATCCTAGACCAGCAGGAAGATATGAACTTCAACAACTCAGAAAAGAATTTTTATTCGGTTCAACTGAAAATAATAATGCACTGTTATCAAATTATCAATATCCTGATTCCAAATCAGACTTAGTTCAATTTATTAACGATTATATTAGTAATCCTGAAGAAACAACGCCAGTTGAAGAGTCTTCTTTTGATCATGAACAACTTTTGGAAAAACTAGAAGATTATATATCAAAAACAAATGATACACGTACATTAGAAAATAATAAGAAACCTTTAAGAACAAGCATATTGGAAAGTGACAACACACAAAAAAATTTATTGGAAACTTTAAGAAGGTACTACGCAAGGTCGACAAACAGAGAAAAAGTAATAGGAGATATTTTAATGGATAGAAAACTGTTGGAAAACTTGTACTTTGAATTAAGGAAAACAAGAGGGTTTTTGGGCCGGAGAGTAATTGGTTCATCGTCAAATTTAGGACTTAATTCTATGAATTATTTTAATTCTGCTTGGAATGATAATCAAAGAAAATACGATAGAATAAATACATCGTCTGAGTATCTCAATATATTCAATGATAAAAAAAATAAATTGTTTTTACCAAATGATAAATCGTACAACCTATCATCTCCACCACCTGTTATAGAAATTGAAGATATGGAAGCAAAGTACATCGATGTTGGTATTCAAACTGTGCCATTGGAACCAGCAATGTTAGGACTAATCGAAGATGAGAGTAAAAGAAAACTCGATTTAATTGAAATACCCGATGTTGTATCGAAAGTTTCTCCGAAAGCTACACAACGCAAAGCTAGCATAGAAAACGACGATATATCACCATCTGTAAGTGACACAATAAAAAGATACTTGAGAATGGCAAGAAAAAAAAGTGTTGAATCTGATAAAATAGATAGGTTTAAACGAGTGAACTATGATCGTAATATAAGAAATATTAAAGGTAAAGGAGAACCAGATATATGCGAAGGTGATGATACTAATAAATCAGTACAAACAGACGATTCGTGGATTTCAATTTTAAAAAATATTGATGACAATTCTAATTCAAGAATAACCAGTTCTAGGAGTAGTATTGATACTGGCACGACCTTTAGTGGAGAAGAACTGTTATCACCTCCTTTATCCCCACCGAAGTCTCTTAACGGTAATACGACAGTTCTATGAAATATTATGTAACTCAAATAATCTTCATACGCATTAATAAAAATAAAATATGTTTTAATGATTTATATTCTGGAGTTAGTAATTTATTATGGCCTAGAATATTATATTTATATATAATTAATGAACTAATAATAACCATATTATTTACATATTATATGATATGTTATATGTATTTTTTTTAGATTCAATTTTATACAAGTTTACTGTAAATAATTAATTTAATATTATTTTTTTAGCCCCCGGAATGCAGAAGTCAAGATCTTCAACAAATGTTCAGCAAGGGTTCATGTCCAAACGTATATGGAAAGGGCGTTCAAAAAGTCAAACTAGAGCAAATACTGTTGTATCTCCTTGGACGCCATTAGTAAGCATTTCTATTATTTTATTAGATCAAAATATGTTATTTTCAATATTTTCTAATTAAATAAGTTTCATAGCATGAAAATAGATCATAGTATTCATAAAACAAAAATATAAAATAACCATATTTTTAAAAATTTTGATATAAATGTGACATCAAAATAATAAAATTTAAGTTTTTGAAAAAAAATAATGGTGTAAACAATCATTATTTTGTTGAACTTAATCAACAATATTGCATGTACGTATTACTTTACAGTTTATGTACGGAGGTACGTAAAAACATTAAAATTGCCTGCATATTTAATTCTCACACATTTCAAAATATTGTATTATTGACTAAATACATATTTTAGACCAAAATCTCTCTTGTCACCAAGTCAAGAAATACACTGGTTGTTGGCAGTCCCAAAATGATCTATAACAGAAATCAAGGTTATTAGTTATTACGTACGGAAAATTTCAGCAACAAAAATATGACATTTTGTGAATTTTTACCTAACCGTACTAAAAACAACTTATTCTCTAGTTATTACAAAATACCACTATATTGTCTATCTAGGATAAAAAAAATAAATTTAACACATTATCAAAAAAATTAATTTAATTCATAGATACAACAGACGTGAAAAGTAAATACAAGAAATGCTGTGCGATGACGTAGGTAATACTTATAATTTAGTGCATATATTATGATTTTCGTAAATGAGCCCTGAAAATTGAAACTGTGCAGTACCTTCAATTTCATTTTGGTACAAATAAATAAATCACTGAAATTATCGCGAATAAGCTAGAAGTAAAAATAGTTAATTTCATTTTCTACTCATATATTAATTTATTCATCTATTAAAAACCAACCTCGAACAGATTAATTATTTAATGTCGTTAAACAAATAATAAATACATTAAAAAATAATTATGTTTTGTGCGTATAATATATGTTATATATTATTATAATAATATATATGATGTGTTTTTGTGTTGGGATAATAATATAATAAACAGTTGGGCGTACATTAAACAAGAATTCGAGTAAAACCTATGCACTAAATAAACAGATTTTAGTATCTTATTAATTATATTTCAACATTTGTTGAATTAAAGAATGTAACTAAATCAAAATTAAAGTATTGGTAATGGGTGAGCTTATTTTGTCAAAACATTTGTAGACATTTGAATAAACACGGACGAGATCCAAATATAAAATAAAATAAATATATTATACTGTTATAAACTTGTTTCTTTGGTTCGCTCGGATAATATATAATGTTAGTTAATTACTGGCAGCCTTTACAAGACCTTTCGCTATATTAATACATTTTATAATTTGTTTTCATTTATGAATTTATGATCTCTATTAATCCGTAGCAAGGGCCATTTTAGTTATTAACAGAGCTGTGCATTTAATGATTTTACATAATATAATCGACGAATTTCATTCTGAATTCAAAATAAATTGGATAAAATTTAATACACGAAATTACCATTGCATACACATTTTAGACGTTAGTGCATAGAATTGCATTCAACTTTTATTTTTGTTTTTCATTTTTATTGCGTATTTGGAGGGGGGACTAAATTTTTCTATCTATATATACATAATATGTATGTATAAATAAATATTGTTTAACATAAATTCTCAAAAATATATAATTTATCTTAAAAGCTTATCTATTTATTTATTTTCGTTGTATACATTCTATTCAAACTATTTATTACTATTCAAGCCATATATATTATACGTTGTTAAAAGTTTTTTTATTAAATTATTTTTGATTAATTTTCTCATATTTTGAGCATTTTTAAAAAACATATTTCCCAATTTAAGTGTATGAGTGAATACATTTTTCATGGTTTTTTAGTGCATTAAATGCACCGCCCTAGTTACTACTTTTTTACTGTGTTATATATAACCAAAACATTTTTGACCTACCTATATTTTTTATTCGATTGCGTATGACTATAGTATATAACCATACCTAAATAATATACGAAATAAATACTTGGTAAAAAATTGAAGATTATGATTTATTTTGTTTTAAATTTATGTATTTTGTGACGTTAAAAAATACTATTAAATAGAAATTGTTCAGTCAGACTTAACTTTGAAGTGATGACAATTTTTAAGTTCTGCCAATTGTATGGCATTCTGTTAAACATATTATAATACAAGCAATTGCGAACACGTGATATATTAAGTCGGCATTGGTCACGGGTCTGGTATCTAACTGGCACTAGGAACGGACCCGTTTCTAATCCATATATATTATGATTAACATAGTTCAATTGAACACCACAGTCAACAAACTTTTGTTCCAATTTTTTAATTTTTTAATTTTTTTACTTTTGTATTTTACTTTTAATTTACAAATACACTTTAATTTAACCTAACCTCTAAAATGCAAAATAACATCAATGATACATGCGGAACGGCTTTCGTAATCATCGTAACTATATTATGAGGAATAATTTTTATCATAATATGCTGTTCACAATATCCTATACGCGTAGTATAATTTCAATCCCTAACAATCTATAGTGAATTTTAAATCAACTTATTGAATGCATAGTGCAATAACGGTCTTCAGTTAAAAAATAATAGTATCTTGTACCATAATTGTGACTAAAAATATCCTTTAATTTGCTGTAAAAAACACGTCTGGTAAAAAAAATATTCATCGGGAGTGACAAAATAATGCAAAAAAAATTGAGCGATTTTAGTTAGTAATTGATACAGTTGATACTTTTGTCGGATATCAAACCACCGACTATTATTGGAACTTGCTTCCAATACCTAGTCTTTATACGACGAATATATAATCCTACTTACCTAACAAAATAATCGGGAATACATACCGAAACTTGGTGTGAACATCGCACCCGAATTTTGCTGTTTCAAGTAACCGTAAGATATACCACATTTTCTTTCAGTAGTTTCAACAATGTGCTATTAATTTTGATATTAGAGTGAATTGGCATATTATAAAATTGATAGTTAAGATTATTATCTAGGATTATTATCTCGCTCGTAAGCTTTTATTGGTACTATTATTTTTAAGTATGTTATGATCATTTTAAAATGTACAGCTTCAAGCATTTGTCGCATAACTCACTCAAAAATAATAATATCAATAAAAGTGTATTTGGAGGCCCAAGAACTTAATTTCAAATTGTATGATAAATCAAATCACTTAAATATCAAAAAATAACAGCACACTATTGAAACTGGTGTACGGAAAAGTGATAAGTCGTACGTGTGAAAGACGAAGGCAACGCATGAGGAGTCGATGTCTTCTTAAACAGCGTTAGCCTAATACAGACTAGTGAATACAGTAGTACGTATCAACTAAGCACTTGACCACTGCACGGCAGTTAATACAATGAGGAAAGTTTTTCATTTAGATTGGTTATAATATAAGGCTCAGATTTTCAGAAGCTTGGAACTTATAAACAACATGCCTAGTAATAATAAAAATAAAAAAGGATATTTAAAATTATAAAAATATAAATACTTTTATAATATTCAATAGTTATAAATAATATAACTGTATAATTATATACCTAAATCAAATAATTACGTAAAATATTAGAATACAAAAAAAAAGTATGACGTTATTAATGTTTACAAAATACAAATATTTTTTCATTGGAATGATTTTTAAATGTAAATAATTAAAATTATTTGATTTTAAAATTTTGACGTTTATTTTAATTGTTATTCATTACAAAATGACCTTAACACGTCGAAAAGTACAAAATGAAAATTAGTTATTTTTGACTTGTATATTACCAAAGCATATTTTCAGATATGAAAGTACTTCGTCTAAGACTTTCTAAAAAAATAATTCAAAAGCCATTATTATCGAGCCCTATAGATAGATGTAACAATGGGTCGACAGTAAAAGGTCACATGATGTAAGAAATTGGAAAGCCACGTATATAAAATCCTAGCCGTCAGAAAGACAGGTTTCTTCAGCACCACTTTTTTCGAGATGTATTCTTAAAAATATAGAAGATATTGTCGTACCCAACTCACTCTTTTACCTAACAGCTATAATAATCATCATCCTGATGTAATAAGTTTACAGCGATCAGGTAGAGAGAGGTACCGTTTATGGGCAGTGCACGATGAATGCACGACAAATTAAGGCGGGAGAGAGAGATTCTTTCATCCACAACCTTAAGATATTACTCAATCATTACTACATTAATTATTGAAGTCAATAGTAACTCAAATAACGCATTTGAATAACAATTTTAGGGAAAGATCAGCATAGGTCAGTACCCATGTCTATTGAGTATTTTTAATTGTACAACAATTATTATGTTGATAAAAAAAAATTTAGTTTCCTAATCTGAACGATATTAATAAGCTAAAATGTTGGTATGGCTAGTTGAACATTAAACTTTTGCGATCTAGCAGTCTCAATACATAAAACGAGAAAAAATTATATTTTTCATAGTAGAAATGTAAAGTTAGTATCAAGCATAGACCTTATACTACTAGACAAGAACTGTGTAACAACTTCTCGATGTAGGCTGCCTTCGCGACAAAATACAATAATCTACATATCTTACATTCTTACCATACTGCCCCCAACTACCATATATACATATCGAGTAAACAAAAAGCGCTCTCAATGTTGTTACACTTTACACACACTCATTGCCTGTCTATAATAGTACAAGGTATATGGTATCTAGGTACTTACCTATAAATTAATAATTGATTTACTCTTACAGTTAACTATATTTACTCTTACTGTGCCTTGGCTGTTCTATTAATAATTGTTTAGAAAAATAAAGGTATTAATGTTCATTTATGAATGGAAAAAAACGAAACGAAATGTCAAATTTAAAAGTATATACAGTAGTATGATCGGGTTATTCGATGTTTGAAGTATTTATTTTATGGATAACATGATTTAAAACAAATCTAAATCGCATTTTTACTAAAGACTGACGATTTTTAAAATGCATTACTTAAAGTCTTAAATATTCGAATATTGTAAGAATAAAAATATTCACTACTTGATTGTAAAAAAAAGAAGAAGAAAAATATTTAAAAAATTGGGGGTATTTAGTTAAAAAACATTTTTTTGTAAATCAAGTAGGAAGTTTCTTAGCCAAAGTTAATATTATTCTTGGCACAAATCACTCATAGGTTAATTTTGACCCCCTCTCGACGTAAAAAATTTGACAAACAATATACTCGAATAATACTAATTAGATGTTTCGTGTAAACTGTCTAGGTGAATATTATACTATCTCAAGAGCTGTAACATGTTTTTGGCAATATTTATAATTGGCTAAGCATTGTAAAATAATTTAAAAGAGTTACCACTTGTTTTCCTGATATCATTACCTGCAATAAACATAAAAGGGGTACCTAAATAAATTAGTACATAAACTGAATATTGTAATGAATCTTTAATTAATAATTATACTTACGAATATTAAATTAATTTAATTTAATTTAAAAATGGTTTAATATATGCAAAAAATGTAACATAATATCTCACCATAATCCACCATGAAAAGCAACGTGAAGCACTCACTTATAAAAGCATATACCATATTTTACTTAGGTACTACAAATATCATTAATTTTTAACAATATTTAGTAGGTACTTACTTGTTTGAGTGTTAGATGCTGTTAAAAAGTTGTTATTTGCCCAATTGAACCCGGGAGGTGCCAACTTAACCATAGCACCACAATATTAGACTAACACACACCCTATATTATATAATTTTACCACAATTAAAGTATCATTCAAAATGTAACTTTTTAGAAAGTATGAAATTTATATTGAACAATAAATATGTTAACTTTAACAATAAACATAAAAATTAATAAATCATAATAATCACTCATCGGACACAATTTTTAGGGGAATTGTTTATGGCTACACGCTAGTGGGAAATCGATCCTGTTAAAGGTAAATATGAAAGCTATTCTATTCTTTTCATTAATTTATGCAATAATTATAAAAAAAATTAATTATTTATAGGATTTATGTCTACTGGACCTAACCGATCTTGAAAAAGAAATACTATCGCTTGTGTCCCTAAATAAACTTCAGGAAATAAGTCTTGGAGTTCCAGTACGAATACCAACAGGTAAATAACCATCTTAATCGTTTTAAAAACTTTAATAAATAATATTAATGCTTAAAGATATATGTTTATAAATAATATTAACATAAAAGTTTATTTAATAGTCATAATTTTAAAACGTTTATTTTTTAGAGAAACAAAACATATAGTTCAAAAATATTATTCAGTTTAAGAGACACGTGTCACATTCATACCTTGTAGGTGTTTCTGTCAGTAAATTTTTTCTCAACTAATACTCTTGAGCTACAATTTAAAAAAAAAAAATTGGTTACTGAATATAGAGCTAAAACGTACAGTATGTTCTATTGAACAAAAAATTAAAATCTAATTTTCTTTTTCGCGTTTTTAAAATATTCAGATCTTAACGGTGCTAATATTTAAAAACATTAAATAACAAATTTGCCTGAAGGATTTAAGTTGCAATTTAGATTGAGAGAAATTTACAATAGTTACAGGGTAGGCGATATATAGCACAAATATTCACTTAACCCACTTGAAAGTAGCATGGAGTCAATATGTTGAAATTGCAATTGCTCGATATTTTTTTCGATATTTTTGTTTTTACTTATGCATAAAATAAAATAAAATGTGTTAACATTTAGAAAAATATCAAAAAATAGTACAAGAAAAAATAACATTATCGTTGTAAAAGCTATTATATTCTTCGCTTCACTAAAAATCTAAAATTATTTTAATTTAGTGAATAATGAATAATGAGTTACAGATTTTACAATATGAAACACTTCATGCCATTCTATACATCGTATGTTAAATGTTAAACAAATACATTTATGTTAGTTTCTTGATTTATAATTTGTAATACATTTTTAAATAATATTTAATTATTATTGTTCCTAATAATAATAATTAAATATTTTATTGAATTTTACTAAAAAAAAAAAAAAAAATGTAATATTTATAAAAATTATTTTTATAATTATTATTTAACTGCCAAAACTATTACTTATAATAAGAATGTATTTATAAAAGATTTTACTACTTAAAATATTTTAATATTATAATATGCACACAGGGTTAGAAATATGAATTATGAAATATTTCAATAATAAATAGGTATTCAAAGACTAAAATTTCAGAAACGAAAAAAATTGTTTACTTTTTATTTGGCAAAAGTCCATATCCAAAACAAAATTTATGTCATTATGTTCTGTATGCATTAAATAAGTATCAATGTGAATTTTTCTTTACAATTTATAGCTTCTTTGTATTATCTAAAACCACTGTCGTTTTTGAACTTGTTTTATTTTTTCGTAATCTGTTAAATTATCATATAACAATATTTTGCATATTATAATATACGCGTAGTGATAAAATATATTACACATTTTATTTAAATGTAATCTCGTCGGATATTTGAACGCAAAGGTGGTGTACATTCGGTTTGTTTACAGGAAATGTTTTATCAGCTGGTCCTAAAAAACGAAGACCATATCTTTTGAAAAGAAGAGCAAATACCACCGGCAACTTGAAAGATAAGGATGATAACGGTAAGATATTAAAAAATATATTTTCTTTCGTATACTTTTAAATTAGGTACCTATAAACATTAAAAATTGAGAAGATAACAAGGATAGTATCATAGTTTTCTGTGACGTACACACAGGCTAGTGCGTTATATCACCACCTTTCACCCGTACCACTATATATATATTTCAAGTAACCTATACTTTTTGGTTAAAAGCCAGATGAACGTATAATAGATTTTTTGTGACAAGTCTGATAGAAATCCAATCCAAATGAAAATGCCTCGTGCGCTACTAATAACTATTGTACATGGGGAGTGTGTTGTTTGTTGAAATTTAGATATTTATGTAATGTATATATTAGGTAAGCGTAATTTCATTAAATTTTAACTACAGCAAAACTAAAAAAATCATTGGCTTCTAAATTATCTAGAAAGTATCTATCAATTAACCGATACCTAACTATAAGAGTATACTCGCAATTATACACAATTATTAATTATTCATGAGGACCTTCGAACTTTTACTAAGAGTGCTGATCGGAATATCTATACCTATCGCCAAATATATTTTGTTTGATACATACCTGTATTATACATATTATGTCCTTAAATAAATATTTAATTTTAAAAAATAACTCTAGACATTGACTGGGCGGCTACCAGGCCGGTATTTATCCGTACACGTTCCTTTAAAAAACAATACGCCGAACTACCAACCCATGATTAAAAATGCTTGCAGTGACTTACACCCTCGAGGTTATTTCCTGTGTATATACAGGAATAATAAATAATATAATTCAACTACACTATTTAGTAATTTACACAACAGCGATGAACGATAGCAGATAGGACCCTAAACTATTTACCTATTACTACAGCTCTCCATAAATTATTTTATCCATGAACAACTTCTTGGTACGAAATAATATATCGTTCATCTTTGTGAACTCACTATTTAATATTTATACTACCACCCACCTAAGTTAGACTGTACTTCAAAAGTCCATCAAATGTATTCTGTAGATCGGGGTGGTCAAACCCTTGGCCTTAGAAGATTTATGTTTGATAATTTTAGTGTTATAAGTGTGAAGAATTAAACAAAAATCTATGGTGGTGGGAGATGGTACGGCCGCAGTTCTAATCTATACATATTCTATATAAATTGATAACTTGTGTCTCATATATGTCATTATAATAATATGTCTGTGATGAAATAAAATACGAAAAAAAATATTTGTTATATATTTACTTAGTGTTTATAAATGAGTAAATTGACCCGCTAACTACAAAAGGTGGGATCAACTACCCTGCTGTGAATCATCAAAAACGACTTTTAAGCCTACATACATAAACCTAATTGTAAAAAAATCCAATCAATAATAACAAACTACAAAGTATAACACCACAATATTTTTATTAACTTTGAAATAGGTTTTTAAATAGGTTGAAAAACTATTATAGTTTTTAAAGAAGAAAAACATGCAGAAACAGTATATTCTGAGTATACCCACTTCAGTCTTACACCTTTAGCATCCTTTAATTCGAATTCACTTGATTCGTATTTAATTCATTCTAATTAGGGAACAATATTATACCAATTCATGTATGTCTAAAACCCTAACAATATAATATTTAAAATTAAAAATTTTTATAATACACTTCTAATAAATCCGTTTACAGTTTTCAGTTAAGACAGTGTTATTATGACTTTTGATAAACGAATATATTTGAAACAATACTGACAAATTCACTTCCATTGTGTACCTATATAATTTGTAAAGTTTTATAGCCCAAACCACACGAACTTACATAATAATTTTAAGTTATAATCTTAGAAACATGAATTTAGCATAATTTGTTTATGCAATAAAAAAGTAGATACTATTATAGAGTATGCTACAGCTACACTTGTATTAATATATTTTTGTATCTTTACGTTTGTAATTCCAAAAATAATCCATTACATTTGGTCTAAGACAAAAAAAAACATAATATAAAAATGAAAGAAAACAAAAACCGCCACGGCTGACCGTCTAGAATCTAGATAACCTTGATATAGTATTATTAAACAATAAACAGAATTTAAAAAAATGTTCGTGTTCAAAAAAGTTTATTGAGCTCATTTATTAAGTAGACAAAAATATACTGACTGTTCAACATAAAAACCGTTTATTCATTTCATTATTATATGATACATTTTTAGCCTAAAATCAATTTCGGAATATATTTCTCGGAATTGCGAACATGAGTTGTACCCATATTACATAACATAAAGACAATAAATAAAAAACACTGTGATTTTATGAAGCAGTGAGACGTGTAGTACCCTCTTAAGAGTTTTCAACAATTAATATTAATATATTTTTTTTATAAACGAGATAATTCTGAAAACGATATAATTACTTTTTAGCTACACATAGATTTTTTTTAACTTAAAAATACATGTATTGTCTTTTGCTTACTTTTTTTAACACGTATATAACCCAACTTGAATTCCGAACACCTTGAATTTGGACAAGAATAAAGATTTATCTATTTTACTAAGATGTTTATTCTAATTATTTAATTACAATGAAATTAATTCATTTTATCTGGATAACACTCAACTCAGAATCGTGTTTTGAATGCGATTTGTTGCATTTAAATTTTAAACAAAAATACTTTCATGGTCATTCAATGATATTTTGTAGCCAAGGATAGATTTATTTTTGAAGAACTAAAAGGGAAAATTGATTAGGTCATTACTCTTAAAAAAAAGAAGCATTTAAGTGAAGAAAAAACCAATGAAATATAATACTTAATAAGACTTATAAGTGTGCGTACTGCACGCTACATACACTTGTATTTGAATCGCAATGTGGCACAAAATATGTACCTAAAATATAATCCATACATCGGTCTCAATCATCATCACGTGGCCATTAATTTAATTTCCGTTTGGCGACCCATGTAGCGTTTATTTAACCAGGAATAATAATATTATTGTAGTTGTAATACGTAATCTGTACAACGATGCGACCATTCTGTCCACGAGTGGACAATAAATGTCCAAAAAAAAATGTTATATGCTTAATAAAAAATTAAACGATCTAAATAGTCTAAACCTAATGCCTACCAAAAAAAGCGAGGCCAAGGTCAAATGCCCTTGTTATTAATAACTGATTTACTCAAACCATCATAATATTATGTACTGCAACTTGAGATGACCAATACAGAAAACGTTGACCCGACAGCGTGAAAAAGTTCCATTACGAAAACAGCTTCGTAACAGATTATAATATACGTTTCTATAGGATACTCATAGGGACAGACTATTAATTTAACAAGTAAATATATTGAGTAAAATAAAATGTATCTCAACATTTTTTTTTCACCTATTATACTCAACTAAACTTAATGTGAATTAGTACATACTTGGAAACTTGTTTTATGCTTCGGCGAACCAAATGAATATTCAAATAACAATATTAGTCGTTTTTATATATTATTGCTAACCGTTAAATGGTTAGAAATTAAATTCGCCATAAAGCATAGAATATGAAGTAGTCCGAGTAATATTATAATAGGCTATTAAATATAATTACACAAGTGACTAGAGTAATTAAGCTGCTATGAGAGTAGGTAGTGCATGATTGCGTTTGTCGTCATTAACTCATTCAAATAAAGATTATTTTTCAAAAACTAGGAAGATAATTAATAATAGTTTATTCCCTTCGCAATACTCAATATCTCAGAGAAGTTTAGTCAAAGATGGTAATAAAATTAAAAAAACGTTCGAAAAAAATGTATTTGTTATATATACAGTGAAATCCACGCGTAGTCTGGGTGTTTTTTCAGGCAAATAAGTTAAATTTAACTCTATTTTTTTGGCATAGGTTGTGACAAGATATTAAATCGTCATTACATTATGTACACTTGTGCATACTGTGACGTTCCTTCGGACTTCTGTCAATCCCACGGTTTTGTATCCAGGAGAGCATAAAAATCTTATGAAAATCTAGGTTGTTTATTTTTACAAATTTCCTCACGGCCTAGTTTACTTTATTTACAAAAAAAAAACAATATAACCATGACAATGAAAACATTAACACTCAAAATAAATATAATAAATTTACAATAATTATGAACTACGGACAAGGCTTGATAAAAATAACAGTATGTACCTACTTAATAGTATACAAATTCGTGCACATCAAATTCATTCATTCTTGAAGTTTCTACAACACCTATGCTTACAGTTTTTTTTAAACTTTTTATTGTTATCAAATTTAATAGTACTTCATAACTACTAGTTAGATATAATTTTTCTAGTGAATTAGGTTCTACTGAGTTGTATATTGACTACCACAATACCTGTCATATAATATTTTAATAATTGCTATACAACATATTATTCGATGTTTTTTGGAAAAAATTAGATCTACCTATAACTAATAGAAAAATGAGTTAAATTATATAAATAAAATATAAAATAAGATCATTTAATCATTGTTTAATCATTTAATCATAATTCTATGCGTTGTTTTATATCATTGAATTAAAATGTACTACATCCATTATAGTGACATAGGTAGTTCTCAATTATTATCATATGGACTCGAAGCTTGATATACATCACAGCAACTTACCCAGTTATTCTTAGATTAAATCTTTCTTGGCTGCCATAAAAGTTTCCCGGCTTCAAATAGTATTCCAGTCTAATCCTGCTACTCCACCACCTTAAATGTATAGCCTATAGGCTATATTACCCGAAATGAATTTATTTGAACATTCTGGTATTGGAGTGGCTTAAATCATAAAACAAATCATTTTTCTAAATTTTGAAAAAATAAATAAGATGAGCCTTGTTTTGCTCTTAATACACAATTATTTATATTTTATTTTATATATATATACCCAATATATAAACACATAAAGCACAATAATTTAACAACATAAAAACGATTTTTCTTAAAAAATATTGTTTTAACCATCATTTAATGTAAAAAAAAAAATATACAATAATACCAATAAATTATATACTAGATAATATAGTAATCCAGTAAATGTTACAAAAAAATACTCTTTATTTCAAAAGCGTTTATGAAAATTTTTTTTTGTACATAATTTTAAATCGCCGAAAACCTACATTTTCTAAAAAAAATGTTAATGACAATATTTTTATTTCAAAGCAGAATAATTTTTGGAGTGCTTCAATATATATAAATCGAATTTAAGACGAGTTATGAGTGTGAATCAGAAGTTAGGTACATTGGTACCTATTCCAGTGGAGTGGAGTAGTACGTGGCTACCCCGATAAATATTGGTTCACTTTTCTGCTCAACTAATCTTCAAATACAAAGTTATGACTAGAAAACTACTTGTCCAAAATTGGATTTTTATAAATCAAAATACTCCGAATAAAATTATGCTTTGGTACAGTAAGTTAATGTATGAAATTAAAAATAAATGATATCATTTAAAAAAGTAAAAGCTTTAAAAAAATTATAGCGATAAAAAATTGTAAGACATATTATTTTTTCTCAAAAAATCGTAGCTTTCTAACAACTTACAACTATGTAAAAGAAATATTTTCAAAAACTTTAGAATTTTGTAAAATACGTAATAAGAGTTTTGCGTTCAACGAATCACCATGTACCTAATTTACTCTAATTCTTTGATCAATTTATTAATAAAGCACATTTTATTCATTGATATTTTTGGAAATACAATCTGTACTTGTAAGTTGTATTCAACTACTTTTGTCTATTTGCTCACCGTCAATAAGACGTAATTTGTTGTTAGTAGGGTCCGAATTTAAATGCCCTATACATTTTCAGAAAATGCTCTAAAATATAGCAAAAATGTAACACTAACCACAATAATGTCATTAAAAAAAAACCCCAAAAATAATTAAACGATCCTTGAAGAAACGAAGATATGAACTTGACAAAATAAACGCTATTATGACGACCAAATAGCTCTGACTAGAAAAGTCCCGGACGCATAACAGCAGTTAATTGCACTGTAAATAGATAAAAACGTTATGGACATATCGAAATCATAAATAGTACATTCGACAATGATCAATTGTTGGTGGAACAAAATTTCTTGAACTAATATTTAGAATCAAAAATTAAGTTTAATATTGAAATGTATAAATACACTAATAATTAACAAAATCACAAACAAATTATAAACAAAATGCCCTAAAAACGCCAAAAATTCTAAGAATTCAAATAAATTCAAAATAGAAGTTTAAGTTTTTTTTTATATATGAAACAGATTTTGTACTTGAAAAGCATTGCCGGGGACTTCCCAAAAAATAACGAATTTCCGTGCCTTAGTTATTGCGTAGTTAACTAATGTTAATTGTTGTTACCTTTAGAAATACTCCAACGTTGAAAAATAAAACTTGTTTTACGTCAGAAATTATTTTTACATGTAAGTTAGTAATCATCGTTGTATACTTAAGTAGATTGTTTGTAAATGTTCTTAAACGATCCCAAATTTTATGAACATCAAAATGATTTATGACATCTGAACATCTCCAAACGCCCACCCGCACAGTTATACAGCTAAAAAATATGCAACAAATAACAATCATAACAAACATAATAAAAATATTTTAAAGTATCATATATTCTTATTTAAAGCAGATGCATAATTAATTATATCATCTCTAAGGTATCCTTATTATAGTTTGTCCACTTAAATATGATATTTTCATAATATTTATATTAAGTCTCCATTGGTTATAAGACAATTTATTATAGTTACACACAATTGCGTAAGTACCACTAATACCAATACAGTATTCATATTTTAATATAGGTAAATGATTCTCTCACGAAAATACGGAAAAGTACTCAGGTTCCTTGTTCCTAAAATAGTTACCCAGTTCAATAAATTGACGCTATGTTTCTATAATTAAATACTTACTGGATTAAACTTTACACTCAAATCCAACAGAATAATATTCTTATAATACTATTCAAACCAAAAGTATATTACCTAAAATACGGCTGACCATTTGATATTGTGTATAGGCCTACCGACATGATATTTCGTGATTAATCCATCGAAATAGACGGTTAGAACATTACACATTGACAACAAAACTACTACTTGTAGGTAAGTAGGTGTTTGTTGTAAAGCACAAATTCGTTAGATCGTCTCGCAAATGTTTTCACGACATTCAAACATTTCTATGCAAAGCACCGCGATTAATTACTTGTTATTAGAGCGCAAATATCGTTGAAGAAAAACGTACGATATTTTATAATATTTTCGTTGTTTTCGTAAATCGCAATAATTCCTGCGAACAGTGTAAGTTGAACATAATAATATGTATTAGTGTATGCTGCTCGACAAATAATAATATATCATTGCCGTTGTTATTTTATTCTGTTTGTTTTTCTACTAGTGATTATACCTATTAATAAACTATTTTTTTTATTCTACATCATTTTATTTCTGTCTGTGGTGTGTATAATGTCGTTAGCGTGCTTGTGTGGCCATCGTTTCCTATACATTTTATTATTTTAATAATATGCTGGTATACACCGCAATATTAATTTATTACACCAACAGTTAACAGCAGTCATATATTTAATGACATTTGTTTTATATTTTTTATGTTGGGACGGAGGTTAGGTTACATTATAAACATAAGACAAATTACAGGATTTTTTCTTTCGTTTTTGCTACAAACAACAATATTTTTTTTTTTTCTTTTTGAAATATTTTAATTTTTATAAACAGTGCCACTGTACATTTCGATGTTTTAAATGCAAGTAAAAAAAGTTAGGTTTTCAAATATCTAATCAAATTATACGTTTCGATATTAGATGGATCCTGTGAAATATTTTAATACTGAATCCATACAATCCATTTTCAGTGATGAAAATACATAATAATTATTGTTGTTAGAAAAGAACTTGAAAACGGAATAGCTATTTGTTCTAAACTGATTTCCATATCACTGGATTTACTAGATAGGTACTTAATTTACAACGGTCAATAGATGTGAGGAACACAAGATGGCACCTCAAATTTGACAATAGTTACTATTTCGGTTCAATTTCTAACCATTAAAAAAAACCTAGGGAAGCAGAATCAAACAAACAGCACTCAATCGCTATCGCTTGAAGTCCTAAGCATAAAAAAAAAACCGTTTCAGTTCCATTATATGAAGAAAAAAATGACGCCATGCCGTGCGCCAGTCAGATTTGACTATTTTGACGTTTTGACTTATGTATTGACATGCTTAGACTAAAGAAATGTCATTAGAGATCCGACTATAATGTGTGGACGATTTCAAAACATTTGGATACTGCCAGGTTATTTGTACTGCGATACTGCCATATTAAATATATTTTTTCTTCGCACGAACCTATATCATGTAAAATAAATCAAAAATAAAAAAAATAAAAATCATAAATCAAAAATATTGGTGCCTATAAATTATTATTTTTTCAAATATAATATTATAATAATATATAAATGCATCTTTTAATTGAAAAAATAATAGTTGCAATTTTTTTTTTTAAATGTTTACACATGTGTTGTGTAGAAAGTACATTAAAATTATTATTTTTTAATCGTTTTGTTTTATATACACGATTCGTACACAATGTATAAATACTTTTTATGATTTTATGTTTGTAAACAAAAATAAAAAGTTCTCAATTTAATTTTTTAACATTGTTCACGGCTAAAGATTCACACAAGTCCTGAGAAACGTTTTTAAAATCAAATTTTTACGAACATAATTATGATAATATTTAATGAGGTGTTAAATAATTAAAAGTTGGCTGTTGTACGGTGTATATATAATTATATGTAGGTATTTATATATTTTCTGTTCCCTACTAAATTGATATTTACCACTAAATTATATATAAATATTTTACACTTTAGCACTAATCTATTTTAAGAAAGTTTTTTTAATTTATATCTTCAAATACCGTTATTTTCATTGAAGATGTAATTATAGCAATAGGTAAAAAAATGTTGAAATACATCAATTAACAAAATATTTTATCAAATATGATATGAAAACTATAAAAAACACTTAAATATAAACAGAATATATTTTCAAAATTTAGAAAATTATCTACAATTTGCCTGAATATTAATTATAGTTCTAAAACACCACATATTATGGATTCTTTAAAGGAAGAAAAAAATGTATAGGCATTTTACTATTTTAGAAATGAATATACAATATGTTGTTATATTTTTATATCCATCAATTATGTATTTTCTGGTTAACCTTACTTAGACTTTTATTTTTTCTAATTAAATTTGTAATATTTTAATTTTAATTTTAAAGATAGAACATTTGACGCAAATTGTTTACATGCAATTTTGTAGTAGGTGTTAACAATAAAATTTGATTCCACAATTTTGTTAATTTATCACAAAACATAATAGTGTAACACGTAGGTTAGAAGTTAATTATTATTTTTAATTATAACTCTAACAAATTTTAAGGTTTTCTATGGTACTATGGTAAAAATATATGTATTAATTTCATGAATATAAACTTTATTTTTAAATAAATGTGTCATTTTAAGACCGGTGATTTTAAACACCAAATGTATATATAGGTACATACCACATTATAATATAGTATCTAAATTGTAATTTATCCAGACATTTTTTAATAATAATTTTTAATGTAAATAATATTTTTATAGTTACAAATAACAACGAAATCACTGTTATATTGAATTATGTGGTACAATATACTATTTATAGTTAGCCATTTTGAATTATTAGTCAAGTTGATTTTATGTAATTTTTAGTTATGGTTTTAAGCCATTCAATCGTATGACTATTTAGTTAGGAGTATCTCATGATCTATTCATTAATTAACTAATAATAGCTAGGTTGATAATCATTACTAGGTATTTAATTATTTTACGATACAATACAGTGATTAATTAAATTAGAAATATTATCAATTTCAGAATTTTCTACTAATTTTCTAGATTTAATAATAAAAATAGGAATGTACTAAATTATACCCGACACGAAATAAAATAGACTTGATTTTTATAAAGTACTAATAATAGAATAGGTATATGTGCGAAACTATAAATTATTCTACTATAAAAAAAGTTACAAGTACACAGCATATTATAGCCATAACAGTAAAACATAAAAGTTTTTATAATGAAGTAAAAACTATATTACATATTTTTGAAAGTCGATTTCGTTCTAAACGAAAAAATAAATTTCGTGAGTGTTAAAATTAAATGCAATAATCCTAAGGTTAGGAAACATTTATTTCAAAATCCACGTTTCTAATCAATATTATATATTATTTTTAGAAAGTCTTTATCCACACACAATATTTGGAGTATCGTTAAACGATTGCTTAGAACAAGAGCGGTCATCAAGATCTCACTTAAAGGTTCCAACCGAGGCTCAGTATGTGCCGAAATCCCCTCGTGGGAGAAGCAGTTTTTCAAGTTACATTGAAGTTCCCAAAGATTCTAGTGAGGTAAAATTGTAAAATTAATTAAACTTGATTTGAAATTAAAAATGATGGCTTGAATGCATCACTTTTTTTTTTAATGCGCGAGTAGTAAATTGTATTACGGGTTTTCTTATTTTACACATTACATAATATTTTCTTTCCAGCGATCACATTCCTGTGACTCTACATCAAGCACACCTGTCAGTGAGTTGATTAAGACTTTCACAAGTTCTAGTTCAGATATTTTATCTGATGATAATGATAGTGACATTAAATCAAACAAAAATGGAGTTCCTAGTTTTGTCACTTCATGCTTAAACTACTTAGAAACATATGGGCTTCACAAAGTTGGAGTGTTCCGGATAAGTAGTTCGAAAAAACGTTTAAGACAGGTAAATTTTACTTTTGAAAATGATGGTGATGACTGTAGGTCTTATTTATTAATTTTTACACACTCATATTAGTTGAAAACGATAGAACTAGAATATTTAAGAGAACGTCGTCGGTACCCATATGTAGTGTTGTTTCCACCTTATAAGTATACAAGCGCTAACATACCAAAATGTACGTTTAGCAATTCCAATTTTCAGCTTTGTATTTGTGCAGATTAACCTATTATAAAAATAAAAGGCAAGAGAGCGGTATCCGTGCTCCGCGGTGTATTGGATTCTTACCATATTTTGATTTTTAAGCAAAATTATGAGTACATAAAATATTAATATATAATAATGCTTTTAAAAATTAAAATATCATGAAAACCAACGAAAAACAAGCAGATATTTTTCTTACCTCCAAAATTCATAATATGTAAATTTAAGTCCAACCAAAACGCAATAGTTTAAGCTGCTTATATTTTGGTGTGTTATGCTTCAGTGTAAGACGGAAACGATACACGACCACTGCACGTGCGACGTTCTCCTGAGAAACTTATTTTTATTTTCATCGTAAAATGTTCTTTAAGCTTCGAGAAGATTTCGATCACGGGAAAACGTTAGAAGAAACACTATCGAAAAATGAAGATCACGTACATGATGTAGCTACTTTATTAAAAGAATATTTTAGGGCACTGCCCGATGCATTACTCTGTAACGATCTATATCAATGTTTCATACAAACTCAGAGTACGTATATTCATATAAACAAACATTTATGCACCTATATTTCAACGAACAATTTTTTTTTTTAGAAATACGTAACAGGCATTTGCAACTGGATGCAATTAAACATCTGATACAATTGTTACCTGTGCCAAATCGTAATACACTCCACGCGCTACTTATGTTTTTAAGTAATATGGCAAAATTTTCAGAAGATTCAAAAAATATAAATGGTAAGAGTTGTTTTTGTTTTCAAAACTTTGCTTTCCTTAACTTTTATTAAATAAACTATGCAGGCACCTTAGACACCATTAAATTAGGTATATAATATAGATTGGTTTATATTTCATTTTACTAGTTATAATATTAAAAGGTTTATTACAACTTTTAATAATTAAGTTATACCTGTTTACAACATTGACGCAGATAGTATACCTACTTTTAGTATAATAGCGGTATCTATAAAAAGTATTCAATTTCGACATTTTTAAAGATCGATAACACATTGACTGAAGAGTTGCAGCTAAACTTTAACAAATATCCATCCACATTACATGCCTATCGTTATATTTTAAAATAAATAGTTTCTATACAATATCTGTGTTTAACATTATCGACAACCATTGATCAACTACTTTAGGAATTTATGATTAACCAACCCAACAACAAAATGATGAATTTAGAGAAGGTTACAATCAAAAAAAAAAAAAATGCTTACCCTAAACTGCCTATATCTTATAATCACGAATATTAGAAATAGTTCACTTTAATTGTATTAGTAGAAATATTAGTTCTTATTTACTCAATTTGAAAACGTATCTGATTTTTTATTGAATGATTTAGATAATTAAGAGAATTGCTTGTTATTTCTAACAAGATTATCTTTGTTTTAGGTCATCTAGTAGAAGGTAATAAAATGGATGCGAGTAACTTAGCTACGTTATTTGCACCAAACATCCTCCATAAGCCTATTAAAGAACTTAGTTCCAATGATTTAAGCGAAGAAATGACGATGGAAAGAAGATTAGCAATTGACGTAGTTACAGCTCTAATTGTAAATTACGAATATTTATTTAAGGTACAGTGAAATATACATATATATATATATATATACCAACTTTAAATTATAATCCAATTTTCTACTATAGTTCAAGCATACAATTAGCTGAATTTTAATATTTTGTATAGAGTGTAGATATAACTTTATATTATAGTGTCTATACATTTAGTTGAAATACAGTATTGTCTATTAAAACAAGAAATAATCTAGACAATTTGCATAGTTATTGTAGTTACAAAAATATAAAACGTTCAATTTTTATAGCTAAGAATTGCAAATTTAAAACAAGGATTCTTATAAGTAGTTTATACTGTAACAAAAATATTTCAAAAATATATCAACACAGTTATTTTTTGCAGACATTTTAAGCTCAAATTTGGTCGAAATTATTTACAAAAACCAATAATAATGATTTTAGTTTTTTGATTGTAATTTAAAAATATTACTCTTGGGTACTTGAGACTTTTGGAAAAAAATATTTTAACCTATTGTATTACTAACACCTAATAGTAAAATAAATTACTTTAATCACCATAATATCATTCAATGTACTAAGTAAAAATAAAAGACAGTCCGTATTAGCTAAGAATTGGTTTTCGTAAACAATGATTTTATATCATTGAATTGAAATTTAACATTATCCATTACAGTGACCCACCTGCAATCTACCTACTGTACAGCAGACTGATATCCACTTACCAGCTTTTTTTAATATGATTTTTATTATTATATACCTAACTATACCAAATATTTTATGAAAATTAGAAAAAAATACACGATATTAGTCATTGGGAAATATTAGACATTATCATATATAAATTTGAAAATATTTAAATTTACTTTATTCTCGAATTATACAGAGAAACTCGTGCAGTATAATAATGTGGCACGTAGGTACGCGTGAAAGACAGAAATGACAAATTTTAACTAGTATTGCCTACCGGTTATTGACACACATTATTCACTAAAATAAAATGTTTTTTAAGGTACCAGCTGACCTCCTCGATGAAGTATATGTTCATATGCTTGATACAAACCCTGAAGGTCTAGACAATGTGATGAGATTACGATTTTCGAACGTCGAGAAAACTATCCAGTAATTTTAATACTGTTGTGTGCGTTATTGTTTAAGATACTAAAAAAAAAAAATAAGTAATTTGAACAGTAAAATTTAATTTTTGTTTATTTATAAAATGTTTTTTTTTTATATTAAGTTACATTGCTCATTAGTTGATGCGTTCATTAAACGTGTATAATGTATATTATGTTTTGTGTAGGTAGGTATAAATACTGACACGCACTAATCTAATTTGATGATCGATGAAAATTATGATCGAGAAAAAATTAAACAAATGTGAAGTAGAACAAATTTTAGAGTCTAACAATAGTTTTTGAATAGTTTGTAATGTAGGAAATTAGCTATTATATTCCGTCAGTGGCACCAAACCATTTTTCGCTTACCTTTTAACTACCAACTAGTAGTTCCAATATCCAATAAGCGCTAAGATCCACAAAAATAATTTAAACTGATAACTGAACGAATAACCATCGATTTACAAATAATCAAAACTGTATTTTGTTCATTTTGACAATATACACCTATACTTACCCATCTACTAATTTACCCAGTTCAGTACAACAAGCTAAAAAACACGTTCAGCGCCACTGTACAGAGTACATACATTGTGCAAAATAGTTGTCATACTAATCTTCATAAATAACCTAAACAAGGGTTAAATTTTAAATAATATAGTGTAAGAATAAAAGTCGTATCTTTATAACTAAAAGTTTGATATACTCACAGATTTATAAAATATACAACTTATATAAATATGGTTAAATAACAGCTGTTTTCGGATTAATAATCTAAATAAAATAACAGACTAGGCATTGTGATTTTTTATAACTAACGAGTCTTTGCATTACCGTAAGTTATAAAATAATAAAATAATTTTTAATCTATGTTATTAGCAGCAACATAAATAAAATCTTTATTACAACAAGTAATAATGATGGTGCTATGTCGCATTATAAGTGGAGTTTAAACATATACTTTGCTACTTTAATTAACTTTCATTAACATTTAATACTAACATTTAGCGTTCATTTAAAAATAGACCAACCGTTTCACGGTGAAATGAATTATTTTAAGCGGTAAAGTCATGATTTTTTTATTACTTTAGCTACAACATTGAATTCTAAGACACCGTGGAATGTAAATGTCTTTAAATTTTGTGTTAAACATGTGTAGTTATGACATTAAATCGCAGAGTACTTACATTTATTTTTGTTGTTAGAAATGGATCCACACAAGAGTCAAAAGAAACTTTGTCAACTGTTCAAGATAAAACTGGAGCAAGCGTTTCTCCAGAATTTGAGTCATCAAAACATTCGGACAGTCAGGAAAAAAAAATTTGGACAAGGGGAGAATTCACACACCAAAATTCCGGAATAGGCGGATCGGACGACAATGAAGATTATAGATATAAGTAATCTGCATTTTTAGTTCATCCATTGATATAATGCAACAAAAAAATAGTACATTTCTTTTTTTTGTTGTACTTCCGTGTTTTTGCACATAGTTTTGTATAAACAATAAACATGTCATAATTGTCGTAATAATTTAAAAATTATTTTATTCGTTATTTTAGGCCTAGAGAAAGAGAAACCAGAAGAAGCCGGAGTAAAGGAGTGACGGCTTTTTTCCCGGACGATGTTGAAGCGTTTACTTACCCAGTATTTGAACGCATGCAAATGAGTAAAAAGCCTGAAAAAATGTCAAGTAATCAAATACACGCAAATGGAAACCAAGTAAGTTTTACTAAAACTAATATACATATATCAATATTTTGATTGGGTATTTATATCAGCCATTAAAAACGTACCGTCTACTGTTCAAATAAATATCCTCAACGGTGACCCGAGTAATAACTAATGAGTAATAACTAATAAACTATGACTAAATCAATTAAATTATTTGTGTAAATGTTTGCTTTTAAGTTTGAAACGACATATTTCATAACGTGGCCAGAGGAAAGTTGTTTATACATATCAATATTATATACCGAATTCCAGAGGCTTAAGGGGGGGTTCACGGGGGTCCTCAGTCCTCCTACCTCTGACGGCAGTTAAGCGTTACCTTTAAAAATGTAATATTGTTTATGATCTAAATTTTATATGAAACAAATTACAAATTTTGAACATTGTAACAGGGTAACAAGTGGGATGAGTATGCTTACACAATCGCTGTTTATACATTACGCGTATTCATTAGACATAATTAAAATGATATAATATGGAACTATATGACATTGGTCCCCCTCCCCCCCGCCGAAATTTTTTCCCACTTTAAGCCCGGCCTACTTCCCAAATAATATATTATTTATACCGTGTCCGGCGACCGACACATATACATAACAATGAAGGTATACATAATTCAGATTCAGTATAGGGAACTGTAATTGGATATTTTTTTGTTCGTTAAAAAATAGTGACATTTCAATATTTGTTCAATAATATCGATTTTGATTTAGGTAAATGATTATGACGGCGTTATAACTGCCAGTTTAATGATACCCGTGCCTATTAAACAACTACCTAATTCGTCATACCCATTGAATGTAGAGGACACCGATATACCGTTTATTGAAGACGAGAGCAGACAAAGTAATAGTAAGTTATTTATATTGTTGCATTATAATACATGCATTGTTGTATTCAATCAATTAAATCATGAAAATAATTGTTCCACCAAAATCGAGTAACTATTCGTCTAAAAGATAATTTAGAGCTACAAACTACAATAAGATAATATATATATTATAGGCGTACATAGGGTGTATCACCAAGTGTTTATTAATTTGAAGCAAACGCTAAGAACTAAAAAACTATTGGATAATTATGCTATTTTTTAGGCTTTTATAATTATTATATATATATATATCCTATCTGTTATAATCAAAATTAATAATACACAGTGTAATACTGTATGCACTATGACAATAATTAATTCATAGTCGATATCATCAATACGCAAATTATAGTTATCTATACCTGTTACAGTTCAAAATCTCTACCAATGAATGTATTATTTTTTTTAATTTAAATAAGCTGTACGCAAATTGTCTTATATTTTTGATCAATATTATTTTGGAACTGTAGAATATTGAGATTGTTGAATTTTAGGTTCTACGACAAATTATCATCGCGTATTAACTACGGTATCTTCAGACAGCAGTTCCATATCCAGCCCGCCGACTTCACCCGATAATGTCTGTGGAACAACAAATTATACTCCAGATTATTACAACAGAAAGACTGCAAAATCTGAGCAAAGAAGCATGCAGTCCATTAAAGACTTGTCGAAGGACGTGGACTCGGATCACTATAAAGCAGAAAAAAAAGGAAAAGAAAAGGACATAAAATTTTATCAGAAAATATTATCCAGCACAGGTCTGGACAGGCTGTCGAAAAGCGCTAGTTCTACGGGTGTAACTAAGGGTTCTGTGTACAAAGAAAAGTTAAAACACGGACCCGACGACACGTCATTGTCTCCAGTAAGTATTGAAACTCTGTGACATTTATACATATTAGTTCCGCACGAGTATGAATTAATTTCATTGCTCAATTCGTTATTTAATACCTTTTATTTACTCGGAAAACACTATGAATATTCGTAGAAATTAATATGGGCTAGGCACAAGAGTTTCGGAAAAGCGCAATAATATGAAGCAGTATTGTGGTAATTGGACAATTTATATGGTTGGGGCCGGGGGGAGCCATTTTACATTTCGGTTTAACCGCAGATTAAACTTCTCAAATTAATTCTTAAATACTTTTTTCAAATTAAAATTCTGACGAGTAATATCAGAGTCATTACAATGTATACATCTACTAACTATACTATAAAGACTAAGTCCACAAAAATGGGTTCTCAAAAATATAAAATAGGTATACTTAATGCTAGTACACATTATACTCACGATAATTTTTACAAATTATTTATTGTTAATAGATGAATATTAAACAATAATTAGTGATTACTAAAATTTTCAAATCATCATAACATCATCTTTTACGTCTATATTTTAAAGTGGACTTATTATTTTATATAGGTACTACATCAAATTAAAACTCAATAACAATTTCCATTTAAATAAATCTAAACTTTCAACAAAGTTATTTGCTAAGTGCTAGGCAATTTAAAAGTAAAAAGGTGTTTCTCATTAGAAAAAAAAAATAATATTTTCCTACAGTCAAATCATCGTTTAAAATATATATTTTACTTTTTTGAATAAACTAAACTCATACTGAAATATCTAAAATGCGTTTTTGATAAACTTTTACTGATTTATATTAACTACAAAATGAGAAGAGTGGCAACCGGAGAGGGTTCCACACAAAATGCAGAACACCAATGAGTTAAAACGAACCAAAATGCAAATGCCATGTGTTCATATTTTTTTAAGTGAATACTTCATAGGTGACAGTGGACCGTTAACACATCCAAACGCTCGTCGTTTAAACGTAAATTTATTTGGTTAAATTTTTTATATTTTTTATACTAGCCACTAAGTAAAGGTATACATTACAATATTGGGTACCTACACATTTACGTTCATTATTGGTGAACGGTCAATTTCTTAGGTCAAGTAAAAATTTGCATTGTAGAACTCGGACACTTTGTACTATTGTATACGTAGAGTATACATTATGCAAATATAAGTAAATATAATTATTATGTATACAAAACAATGTAAGTGTATACATAACGTCATACAGTTTTGTGACATTTAAACATTATTTGATTTATTTTATATTTTGAATTAAATTAAAAATATTGTCCCTATAGGTAACCAAGCCAAAGTGATCAGTTTTTAAGTGTACAGGTTATCTGGTATAACAATCAAGCATTATAGGTAGATACTTGGCGCTGTAATATATATTTTATATTATAATTATATTGCCAAATGGTATTTAAACTCAATGACGTTTTTAATAAAATTGCGGTCGTGACAATTCAGACTTTTGGTATTACCTATAGCTATATCTACACATATCATACTCTGTGTAGCTGTATACAATGCTATGTGTTTATAATAGTACAAAGTTTCGGCAGTCTTAATTTTTACCCCGACCGCGTTTCGCGCTTTTAATATTCGACCTCGCGTACAACGTGACCCATTTATAGAACCTCGATCGCTATGTGTATATTACATTCTGGTCAAATATTATAATTATTACGACCGTTTAAGTTAAATATCGATTTGAGCGTGCACTCCTGCCGCGTGCACTGGCACACACACACACACACACGCGCGCGCGTATTTTTATTTTCATTTTTTCCCCCCAGGAACCCGTGAAAGTGTGCTCCAGCATAACCAACATAGGCGGCGCGGTCCTGCGGTCCAAGACGGCCGACATCGAACACATATTGCGGAAACAGGCGGCTCTGAAGCCCAGGAAGGTCAGCCAGTCGTCGGAACCGTCGTCGGCGGGCCACGAGAAACCCAAACGGAAGACTTCGGCCGAAGCCACCAGACATCCGCTGAGGATGGAACCGGATCCGAACGTGGGCGAGAGGCTGGCCGGATGTTCGTCGTACCGGTCCCCGTCGCCCACGAGGAACGTCTGGAGACGGAAGGACGTCATATCCAGCATGCCCAAGCACAAAAAACCGTACAACTGAATACACGCCGCGGTCAGACATATTGTGTAGATATGTACTATGATAATAATATCATATTGTTTCATTATTTTATACCATCATAATATGTCATTGATTATGGTCCACGACCGACGGCGTCATATTATTATTATTATTATCGTATTATTACAAAAATATAGGTCATATGATTATGTAAATAATATACACTATTATATTATTATTATTATTATTATTATTATTATTATTATTATTTTACTGTCACGCACGATATGCTTTTCTGTTTATTCGTTTTAGTCGGTGCAAAATGAAAATAAATCATACATGTATATAAAACAAACAAACTGTAATCACATTAAAAAAATAAGTCTTAATATCATATAAATATACTTGTATTTGTGCTTACTAATTATTATACTTTTTATACTTTTGAATTTTATTGTTTAACGTTTTTTTTTTTTTTCAATATTTTATTTAAATATTTTTTATACTATCATAGAAAATTATTATAGTAATTGTTTATCTTTTGACAAACACAACTTCTAATGTAAAAATATTTAAATATTTTTTATAATTTCATCTTATTAAAAAAAATCGTTGAGACTCGAGTCTTTTGAACTTATTAATCTTGATGTATGGATGTTATCGATCACATTATTATAATTATTATTATTATATTATTATTATTATTATTATTATTATTTTTATTATTATAATTTTTTTTAATTTTTTTTTTTTTAAGACAGTAAAACGATACATTGTATTTCGCTTTGTAATAATGGATATGCAATGTTCACAATTCATGGATAAACATATTGTTGTATTATATATACTCTGAGATTTAGGTTTCATTTAGTTATTTAAAACCGTACAATTGGTAAGTACTTAGTACTTACCTATACTTAATTTAATCAAGCCCGCAAGACTTACATCAAACATTTTACACATTTTATTTAAAATTGTTTTATTATATTCTTCAACTTAGTTTGTATATCACATAAAAAAATATGCTTAAAAAGACCGCCTATATCTACAATATCATTTTCCGGTATAATTTAATAAACTGCAGTGTAGACTGGACCGCGTTCTAGTGCAATTGCAATTTTGGTTGCATCCAAAAACTGCAAACCTAATTATGACTTTTACTTCAAAAAGATCGACGGACAAGAACCGCACACTTTGTATAGAAAAACACAGCACCCTTGCTGTGGATTAATTCCACAATCATATAAAGACCTAAAGGTGTACAATCATTAACGTCAAAAACTTTTACCGAGTTTACCAAAAAGTTTGGTAGACGCACTAAATATTATTTTAAATTGTGATATTCTATTACTACACAAAATTTTAAAAAAAGCGTATATGTGGGCAACGCTTTACTGTACATTAGATGCCAAGAGAGTCACTGTAATGGATGTGTTAATTCAATGATATATAAAATCATAACAAAAGAAAATCGATTCTGAGCAAAGGCAGTCTTTCAACCTATGATATTACTAAGTAGGTATATTTTATAATATTATTGCGATCGAAGACGTAATTTATTTTACTATGAAGCACTTGTACTGCAGTAGCCATTTGGTAAGTTACATAACTGGATTTGAAAATTTCACTGTGTGTATAAAATTAAATATACTCTAAACGTTTCAAGTGCCCAAGATTCTGTAAATAATAATATACTATACAAAGTATTATACTTTGTACTTAATTATTTTGTAACTGTTGAGTTATCATAGTTGTATACTAGTGGCTTTTTGTATAACGTTTTTAAAATACTGATCCCCACATTTTATTTTTGCACAAGGGCCCTCGGAGTTCAAGATCCTGCCTTAGAATAATATTTTTAAATTACAACAAAATAACTAAAAACGCTATTCTTGTTATCCATGTGTAAACAACAAAATAACTATAAAATAATGTGTTTATTTATTTTTTAGATTATTTGGTTACAGAAGAAACTATACTCGAGTGGAACCTTGTTTTGAATAGTCAATCCTAAGCTTTAAAAATTGAACATTTTATAAATTTTTAACTACAAAATAATTTGATCATTTTCAATTTGATACATTTTGTCGAACATTGAACTTTACTAATTGGTACTTATAAAAAAAAATTGCAGTCGTACCTATTTTTAATATTTTTAAGCTGATATTGTACGAATGTACCTATGATGGGCTTTGATTAAATTTTTAAGGTTTTTGACCGAAAAAATAAAATTGTATTGACACATACAGAAAAAAAAACTAAAAAAATTGAAAATTAAAAATATTCTTTAACAGCTTTAAACAAGTTAAAATATTTTGAGAATTTTATCGAGTATAGGAAATTATAAAATAAACATTTGGTGTAATTTTCAAGCATCTACAATTATTTATTTCTGAATCATAAAAAATAAGAAAATTGTTCCATGAGAAATAGAGAGACTATCCAATGTGGAAAAAATGTGAACTTCAAACGCTCAAAAAAATTTAATTTGACTTTCCGGTAGACATTATAGACTTGATAAAGATAGAAAAATTTATGAGGAATCCTGTAGGTATTACATTTTTACATCTTAGAAGTAAAAAGAATAATTTGTATGTATTTCCAACTCAAAATTAGTTAGTAAATTCAGTTATCTGCTGTACGTTGACCTGTACGGTCGTTTTGCGTTTTACGTCGGTCGCTTATCGCAGTTACCGCTTTACAATTGTTATCTAACCGCATATAGTGCTATATCGTTGCCGTTGTGCTCGCGTTTCATTTCCATATTAATTAGCACCTATATCCCATTAATCACGTACATAATCTATACATAATGTCTATTTGTAATAGCTGTTCTACTGCTATTACATCAAGATCCTTGTCCATTTCTTGCAATGATTGCAAATTACCGTGGCATGCAAAATGCCAAAAACTCACAAAAGAAGACATTGCATTTTATAACGATGAAGGCTCATACTGGAGATGTCACAAGTGTTCGGCAGAAAAAAGAGCTTCTCTACGAATTGATAACCAAATTAATGATGATAATACAAATCTCTCCGATATTAAGGACATTATATTACAACTCAAAGATAGTTTTGAAATGTTTAAAAAAGAAACCGGGAACAACTTCGATCTTATAAACAAAAAAATTAATATGATTGATAAAATCATAACAGATAATCAAAATATGAAAACCCAAATCAATACTCTAGAAAGCAAAATTGAATTCCTTGAACGTCGTTTGATTAATAATGAAATTGTCATTGACGGTGTTCCAGAAAATAAATTAGAAAATAGCTACGAAATAGTCAAAAACATCGGTACTCAACTTAATATTAAAATTACAGACCCTATGATTAATGACTGTCACAGAGTTGGTCGTACACAAAATAATCTTACAAGAAGAATAGTGGTTGGATTCACAAGTCACCAAGATAAAGTAAAAATATTAGACTCTCGTAAAATAATAAGGAATCTGTCCACAAAGAATATTGGTATAGAACCTGAAGTGTCAATATACATAAGAGAAAATTTAACATCAAAAAGCAGTTTCCTATTCAAACTAGCTCGAGACTTCCGCAATCAATACAACTATAAATTCGTCTGGACTAAAAACGGGCAGATTTTCCTCCGCAAAAATGAGTCAGAGAAAATAATCAACGTGGCCAATGAAGAGGTAATTCATAATCTGAAATCTAACTCTACTCATTTAAAATAATTTGTTTCTTATTTGCAAAATCATACTCTCACATTAACATTAAAAAAAATTATCTACAATTTATCAATAACTACATTTATTTAATATTCTTATGTAAACACACACACTATTCAAAATTATTATTGTATTGTCTAATACTTAAATTGTTATTCCCTAATTACGTAAACAGAAAGAAGGTCTTATTAGTGAACGTCTATTTTAATTCATTAGCCAGGTTTTTAACCACTAAATATCACATTAATTATCTTTACAAATATTCATTGAACTTTAAACCAATACACTACTATATATGTCTCTCATGCCATGATTATCTCACTATATTTTATGAACACTAATTATAACACCGATAGTGCATTAGTTCTTGATAACATTAACGATTTGTGTGAAATTGAATGTGTGTATAATAATCTCGACACCGTAATGTACAATCAAAATGCAATAAATATATTTACAATGAATATCTGCAGTATACAAAAACACTTTGATGAATTATGTATTATTTTGGATAATATTGAAAAAAAATTTGAGGTAATTATCTTAACTGAAGCTTGGCTAGGTTTAGAAGGTATATCAATTAATAATTTCCAAATGAATGGTTATACGGTTCATGCAACCGAGCATAATAAAAATAAAAATGATGGAGTCGTAATTTATTTAAAAAACACATTACATGTTATCACAGTATCAGAACTCAACATTCAAAATATAACAGCCCTAGAAATTGTCTTCAAAAAATCTAAAACTGATTTTCTGATTTACCCACTGTACAGATCACCCAATAGTAACGTTGATTCTGCTCTAAATGAACTAAATGATACCATATTATACAGATCTACCCTAATAGCCGCTAAATATAAAATTATATTGGGTGACATTAATATTGATTTGCTTAAACCCTCAAAAATAAAAGAAGACTATTCGCTTATAATGGCACAGTTTGGTTTTTTACCATTAATCAAAAACATCACCAGACCTACCTCGAAAACATGTATAGACCACATATTTTTAAAAACAAAATCCTATAACAATCTGCTACCAATAGTTGTGCATACAAACATAACAGATCACTACCCAACGACTCTTAGTATAGGTAACTTATCAGATAACCGTAATAACAGTCCGAACCCCTTGAAAGTCTTAAAAATTGATGACTCTAAGCTAACTAATCTGGTTCAAAATCATAATTGGTCAGAAATATTCGACTTTAATGATGTCAATTTAGCCTTACAGTACTTGGTTGAAACTATAAATAAACTAAAAAAAAACTCCACAACAGAAATAACTATTTCATCTAAAACTAAAAAATTAAAGCCATGGGCCACAACAGCGATTATTAATTCCATTAGATATAGAGATCGCTTACATATACAAGTTAGAAAATTCCCTCAAAATCTGAAATTAAAAAGCTACTACATACGATTTAGGAACAAATTAACCAATGTAATAAAAGACGCTAAGATAACGTACTAT